>NC_090404.1:23553952-23873256 GCF_036365525.1 Heterodontus francisci
TTAAATAATTCCTGTGTGAATTTAATGAGTGGATTCATTGAAGCGACATTATTTGATATCGACTCATTAACAGAAATATAAGCAATGTAATAAGTGGACGTTTTATGAATTAATCTGTACTCACCCTAAACTCACCGAGCGCAGTGTATCTGTTCTCAGTCTCTAACTCTCACTGTTACTGCCCAGCTCTCCTCTTCTACATTAGCTGCTCATATTTGCTGTACAGTGTGTTCTACTGAGTTTGAAAGCTCCAAGCCCCTGATAATATTCTGGATGGTTCCTGTCTTCTATCTTTTCTTCATAATTTGTGAGGCTGAAAACTGGTGGCCCCTCATGCATCTGAATATAAAAGTTACAATTTCAATACCCAGTACAGGACAAACCTGATCACAGATGCCATCAGTACAGTGCAGCGCGGTACTGCGGAAATGCTGCAGTATAGGAGGGGACCTTTCCTCAAATAAAACCTCATAATCCAGCTGCTGATTAACGGGAGAAGTGCTTGGAGTTATCATGACTTCTTCAGCCCCTCCGGAAAGTCAGGAAACACAAATTGGCCATTCGGTTCCCTCTGTTGGAAAATCGTTTCAAACATGTTGACAGTCGAATTTTCGAACAATGAACCTTTCCACAGTAATTCGTTGGATGAGGATCTTTATTTCCTGAGCAGGATATAATCCGTTTTAAATGCAAGTTTTCCCTAGTTTCCACTTTTATTGTCGGTTAATGTATTATTCACCCTCTGAAATATCTTCTAGAATATGTTACACTGATGTTATTTTTCTGGTCTGTTTGATGTCATCATTTTGGTTTCAATGTGTTTCCGATGCCTTCTTGTTCTCCATTCTATTTGATTGTATTATTTTACATTCTGATGATATTGACCTTCTTATTTTGAATCCAAATGATTATTTTAAACACTGATGCAAGTGCTAGGAGGTTAAGCGATAGAATTACACTCGGGATTATGTGTCAAATCTGTGAATTTCACACAAGATTTTGTGAAACGGATCATTTTGTTTGAAGTCGGACCAGTAATTTTTCTGTTCTCCCTTGCTCACACACATACACTCTTCCTCTTTCTCTCAGTCTCTCTGTCTCTATTACAGCTAACTTGGCAGTGATTGTGATCCTGTCCCGAGAAAGATGTGGTCTCTCCAGATGTATCACTTACTACCTGATGTCCATGGCAGTGACGGATCTCCTGGTCATGATCACCGTTGTAATATTAAACCGAGTTGTTGGCATTTATTTTCCGCTCAGTTTCCTATTCATCACACCCATATGCAGTTTCCGTATTGCCCTAAACTATGCAATAATAGACAGTTCTGTCTGGTTAACAGTCGCTTTCACCTTTGATCGATTTGTGGCCATTTGTTGCCAGAAGCTGAAAATAAAATACTGCACTGAGAAAACGGCGGCTCGGGTTATAGGAATTGTGTCCACACTGAGCTGTTTAATATATACTTTCTTGTATTTTATATATGAACCTTTGTATATAATTAACAATACACCCTGGTTCTGTAGCATAAAAGTAATATTTTATACGTCACCTGCATGGACCGCATATGACTGGATTCGCCACATTTCAACTCCTTGTCTCCCATTCATTCTGATTTTATTACTCAATGCTCTGACAGTCAGACACATTCTAATGGCCAGTAGAGCTCGCAGGAGACTCCGGGCCCACAGCCATGTAGAGACTCAGAGTGACCCAGAGATGGAGAAGCGGAGAAAGTCCATTGTTTTACTCTTCGCCATCTCGGGCAGTTTCATCCTGCTATATTTGTTACTTGTTATAAATTTCCTTTATGTCCGAATTGCGAAACTTAATTATTTCTCCGGTTCCAATTTCAACAAATCAAATTTTGTTCTGGACCAATGTGGATATATGCTTCAGCTTTTGAGTTCCTGCATCAATCCATTTATTTATGCAGGGACTCAGAGCAAATTCAGAGAAGAGTTAAAGAATGGAGTGAAATATCCACTGACTCTAATTCTTAAATTGTGTAAACAATGAAAATTGTGAAATCCAACATGAAATGCATATCATATTCCACCCATTGTTGTTCTTCTGCAAGTCACATACGGCTTCCACTCACAGAAAATAAAATTGTCACTTGCTTTGAGATCCTTTCCATTGTGTGAATTTAAGAATGCTTAAGCAACGCATTCCCATCAGCCCCCAGGGTCCAGAAGTATCGCTACATTCATGTGGGAGTCAGAGATTCCGACTTCTGTCTGTTATTAGATATCAAGTTTAACTGTTCAATGAAGGGACATCAATATCCCTGCTGGAAATGATTTGTGACTGAAGGGTAGTGTACGATTATTAGATTACCAGAAGTTACTAACCAGAATATAAAATGTAGCCACTATAAACTAACAACTGACTCTTTGTTATAAACTAATGCTTAGTTTCAGGCGCTGCTTCACAAACCACTGACCACCTCCAGGCGCGTATCCATTGTCTCTCGAGATAAGGAGGCCCAAAAGAAAGAAAAAGAAAAAGAAATGCTTAGTTTCATTAGAGCCCTTCTTTGTCGTATGGTAAAGTAGGCAAACTTAGGAAATTGGTCAAAGTATAGGCAAGATATAAAGGTAGAGGGATTCTGGGAGATTGTCAAGTTTTAAAATGCTTAGTTGCAGCCAACCATGAGAACTTAGAGCAGACAGTGAAAACAGCTTCTGCAAGAACAAAATGAAGTTTTGTCACATAATGAGATAAAGAGCCCAAGAATGTAAATGCAATCGTCACCACATAGGAATATTACATATGTAAATCCAAAATGTTAGCAACAGCCCAAAAATTATCTTTGATTGGTTGAAAAAGGCATCCTTTAAACACAAAGTTAAAGATGATCGGGGAAAGGGAGGGTTAATTGGAAAGCACCCAAGGTAAAAGGAGCCTTTACGTTTACCTAAACCACAGAGGATTTTGAAACAACACCAAGAACTAAGAGAAAAAAAGAGACTAAAAACCTTGTTGACCAGAAGCTGCAAGAGCAAGAGTCGGGCGCTCCGCCGTCCAATCTCTAATATGGGTCGCATAATCAGTGTTAGACATTTAATTAGTGCCTGAGTTTGTGACTAAAGTTTATCTGAAAACTTCATAAACTTATCCTCACATTTATCTCAATAAAGTAAATTCACAATAGAGCATTTTCTGCCAAGTTTGTTCCTGCCTAAGAAGGAAGCATTAACCCACACTATCGTACCTAATTTCTCATCTGTTGACCATGGCAGGAATTGGTACATTGTGAACACTTTTTGAGACAGTGGAAAGATCTCAAGTTCACGAGTCTGGCCAACAAGCGTCTTGGGAAGGAAACCCCTTTGGTGAGTGTGGAGACCTTAAAGGACCCACCAGTGCTCTAAAAGCACTTATGCAAGAATATGTAAAAAGAATAGATAAAGTACTATCCTCTAAAGATGTTAAAGGGGTCTTCTAGCAGAAGTACATGAAATTTCGAGAGTTCATTGAAGATATGATAGGCCTGAAGAAGTTAAAGATAGAGAAGTTAAAAAAAAAAACCCCTTCTGTCTGACAGCATTCAGCGGATTCAAGAGGCCGTTACTCAGAAACATAAAGAGTTTGAGAGACTGAGATTGAGTGAATTAACTCTATAATGAATGGCTGGCGCAGCCATGATTGACGCTCAGGAAAATAAAAGTAGTTGAAACAACAGAAGGAGGACAATCAGTATTTAAGAGAAAATATTTGGAACTGCAGGAAGTAAGAGGACACAACGGGCAATTATGTCTGCAGTAACCGTAGGAGATGCTGACCCAGCCTCCTACGAGGACGATGGTGGAAACATAGATTAGGGAGAGCCAGAGTGGGAAAGTGAGAGGTATCAAATTGAGGAACGAGAGAGAAGTTAAACAAGATATTTTTGGGGAAAATTAAAGTGAGCAAAAGCAAGTTACTACGAATTTTGTTCGAGTCTGCATGAGGGTTGGAAGCTTCCATGAATGAATGGTGCAGCTTGTGTTCTGTAGAGTTAACAGTCATTAACCCTTTGTAATTTGCCTTTAATTTTGAAAGTCCGAATCTGTTACTTTTTCTATTTATACACGTATGTATTTTTGTTGGAACCTTGAGTCATATTGTTGCTGTGAACCAGTTGACCCTGTGTGTTCATTGGGCTTGGGACTGGGAATTTAACATAGATTTCTTTTTGTCCTTTGAATTCATAACCCGTTAGAGGAATCAATATTTCTAAGTTGTTTGTTCTTTTTTAAAGTGTGAATGCGACTGTTGAGTCTGTTCATGTCAATTTAAGACTGTGCACCGAAAATTGGGATAGTGACACTGAATTATTACATTTTATATCAAAGAAACTGGTGTAATGTTTTATTTATATTTAAATGGTCGGTTTTGCAAATGTGAAAAGGCCATGAACAATTTTGTAAGAGTTAGGCTTCTCCCTTGAAGATGTATGGCTAAGTTTAGAGCTCGTGGCTTTCTCGACAATAGTGAACTAACTAATGGGGTCGATAAGGATATGCTCCATTCAACCGGTAGAATTAAAAAATTATTAGGTTACTAAAAAGTGACTAACACATTACTAATGGTGAATATTTAGCTACTGTAAACTAACAGAAGAACACACGAAATAGGAGCAGAAATAGACCATATGGCCCATCGAGCCTGTTCTGCCATTTGACCTGATCATGGCTGATCTTAGGTTTTAATTCTACTTTTCTGCCCGTTCTCCATATCCCTTGATTTCCTGCGACACCAAAGATCTATCCATTCGAGCCTTAAATGTATTCAATGATGGAGCATCCACAACCCTCTGGGGTAGAGAATTCCAAAAGATTCACAACCCTTTGAGTGAAGTAATTTCTCCTCATCTCAGTCCAGAATGATTGACCCCAAATCCTGAGACTGTGTCCCTGTGTTTTAGATTCCCCGATCAGTGGAAACAATCTATCAGCTTTTTTTTTCCATTTAATTCATTACACAACATTTGTATCGCTGAGTGTAAATTTATGCATTGGATATTATGAAATTTTAAGTTTCTGAACTGACAGATATGTTGGGACAAATTAACCCATTGGGACAAAGCTACAATGGGTTCTTTTATTTTTGGTTTTGTTCTTTTTTTAATCAGTGACGATAGTTTCCAGAGCCATATGAGAATTAATAACACAGCAATCGATCCAGCAGATTGAAGAATTTAAAGAACTTATCTCAAATGTCACTGCACAATCACAATTTGGTCTAAAGGTTCTCTGCCTTTTCAAAAACGTTTTGGAACTTGTTATTTTTCGAGTCAATGTGCATAAGAACAGGAATTATGGACGTTGCCTTTGAACAGCTTGTAAGAATTCTGTCTCTGTTGTGAAAGCATTATTTTAAACTACCAAGCCCGGGCATAAGGTATTGGAGCCGTTTAGCAAAATTCAATTCATATGAGTAATTACTTCAAGAACTCAAAGGGAAAATTTACCTGAAATTTAAGCAGATAATAGAATTCCAAATAAATCTATTGAAAAACAGTCTGGGTGCATCCTGATTATCAATAATTAAGGTTCTTTTGAAGAGAAGAAACGGATCATTTACAAAGCTTGTTTCCCCCAGCAACTCTGTGATTTAAATTTGAGATAATTTGAGATGACAAATCCAGTGTCATTAGCACGTTACTTTCAAGAAACTAAAATCTCATCTAAGATACGACAAAACAAATGAACAAAATATGATAATGCCTGAAATCAAATAGGACTGATTGAGATATGTTCAAAGATATTCTGAGAGTAATAGACTATAATGCTTCTCCAGGTATCAAAAAATGACTAGAGTCATAATTAATGGTAATGGGAAGGTAGATCTGGCTAATGTACGATCTAATAAATGAATTTGGGGAACAAATGACTTTGGAATTAGAATTCAAACGGTTACATTAATAAAGTGTAACATTTCCAAAAA
This sequence comes from Heterodontus francisci, assembly GCF_036365525.1. Classification (NCBI taxonomy): domain Eukaryota; kingdom Metazoa; phylum Chordata; class Chondrichthyes; order Heterodontiformes; family Heterodontidae; genus Heterodontus; species Heterodontus francisci. The sequence continues at coordinate 23,559,888 of NC_090404.1, forward strand.
GTCTAGAAGTTTGCAATGAAAGTCAGGAAAGTGTAGTTAAGACTGGTAATTTGATATCTTTCTCATGGAGATATTTGTATCCTTGCCTATGACTTATTTGTAAAGAGAACTGCATTCGGTCGTCTGCCAACGATCCAAGACATTGGGACCATGCAGGGGAAGATAATCAACGATTTCAGACATCACACATCCATTTTTCTCTTTGATAAGATCACCTGAGAGTCAAGAATGTGAAGCATGATATTGGGATACCGGGGTAATTGTACAAATGTTTCATGAGAAACAACTAACATGCTAAATGCATGGTGAAATGCACTGAAGAACGAGTCTCAGACATGTATAACTACTTCACAACAGGACAACATGAAATGCATAATGTGGCCAGTGGACTGAGACAATATTTCAAAATATCAATACATTGACTTTACAATAACCAGGATACATTAAACACACTGATAATGGTCAGTGGGAATACAATTAAAGTTCAGAGTATCAGTTGAAGGGCTCGGAAAATTACACTTAACAAGAACTATCCACAAGATGGATACAGATAAATATAGGGCTGGAAAATATTTTAAGCCCAAACATGATGGCATGATTGTGACAACAAAACGTGGAGAGGATATAGAGAACCTTATTGTAATGAATGTAATATGATGCATTTTGTGATCAATATGACCGTGCCACGGATGTTGCCACCACAATTAGGTGAGTTAGAGGCAAGGATAGGAATGGTTGGGCATCGGTAGAGCTTGTAAAGGAAAACACCACCACCTCACAGAATAACTTAGTAAAAATGATTGAGAAAAATTACTGTAGAATACAGGAAATACAATGGCTACTTGAACACCAATTGTAAGACACTATATATAATGTAGGCTGACGCCCATGGCTCTCAATTCTGTCCATGTTTATGATATTAAACTAGGAAATATTATTAGGAGTAGGATTCTTCATGCTTTTCTACTTGAGGCACCTTGTGTGACAAGTGTGCTACAAGACACTAAGTTTAGAGGTCGTGGCTTTTTTGACGATAGTGAACTAACTAATGGGGTCGATAAGGATATCTTCCATTCAACCGGTAGAATTATAAAATTGTCAAGTTATTAAAAAGTGACTAGCACAATACTAATGGTGAATATTTAGCTACAGTAAATTAACAGAAGAACACAAGAAACACAAGGAGCAGAAGTAGACCATATGGCCCATCGAGGCTCTTCTGCCATTTAATCTGATCATGGCTGATCTTGGGTTTCAATTACACTTTTCTGCCCGTTCTCCATATCCCTTGATTTCCTGCGACACCAAAAATCTATCCATTCGAGCCTTAAATGTAATCAATGATGGAGCATCCACAACCATTTGCCATCTTGTTGCCCACTCACCTAACCTGTCTATATCTCTTTGATCTCTACATCCTCCTCACAGTTTACCTTTCCACTGAGTTTTTTTTTATCATCAGGAAGCTTAGATACATTACTCTCTGTCTCTTCATCCAAGTCATTAAAATAGCTGTGGCTTCAACACTGATCCTTGCTGCACCCCACTATTCACTGCCTTCCAAGTTGAAAATGCCCCATTTATGCCCACTCTGCATCCTGTCTGTTAACCAGTCCTCTATCCATGCTAATATATCACCGCAAACACCATGAGCCCTCATCTTGCCTATTAATCTTTTATGTGTTACCTTATCGAATGCCTTTTGAAAATCCAGGTATACTACATCTACTGGTTCCCCTTTATCTACCCTACCAGTTACATCCTCAAAAATGCTAATAAATTGGTCCAACAGGATCTCCCACTCGTAAAATATCCTGACTTGTTCTAACCATACTTTCTTCTTCAAGTGCAATGTTAAGGCTTCTTTAATGATGGTTTCCAACATTTTCCCAACGACTGTTGTCAGGCCACCTGGCCTGTAGTTCCATGCTTTCTCTCTACCTCCATTTTTAAAATGCGATGTAAAATTTACCAACTTCCAATCTGACGGGACCATTCCTGAATCTAAGTAATTCTGGAAAATCCTAGCCAGCGCATTCATTATCTCTGTCGCTATCTCTTTTATAACCCTAGATGGAGGCCATCTGTTCCCGGGGACTCGTCAGATTCTAGTGCCTCATGTTTCTCCAATACTTATACCCGACTGATATCAATATCTTTAATTTCTTCACTCTCTTTAGACCCGAGATTACTGTCTATTTCTGCTATAACAACTGACTTGTATTTATAAATTAACATTTCGGCTTATTAGAAATTCTTCTTTGTAGTATGGTAAAGTAGGAAGATTTAGGAAATAGAGCACAGTATAGACAAGATGTCAAGGTAGAGGGATTCAGGGAGATTATGTCACTTTTCAAAATGCTTACTTGCAGCAAACGGTGAGACCTTGAGAGCAGACAGTGAAAACAGCTTCTGTAAGAACAAAATGTAGAATTGTCTTGTAATGAGATAAGGAGCCTCAGAATGTAAAATCGTGGAATAGAATAGTAAACACCAAACGTATGTAAATCCAAACGTTTAGTAACAGCCAAAGAATGATCCTTGATTGGTTAAGAAAGGCATCCTTTAAACACAAAGTTAAAGATGAATGAGGGGAGAGAGGTTTCATTGGAACGCAGCCAAGATAAGAGCTTTGACTTTGTTCCTGTATGGCAGAGAATTTTCAAACAAAAAGTGACACCAGAGAGAGAGAGAGAAAGAGAGCAAAACATTTGAAGACCAGAAGCTGCAATAGACTCATGTGCTCTGCTGTCCGTTGTCTATTTTACTATTTTCAAGCAATACCGGGAGCTCAAAACTTAAATACACTTGTCGAACAAGGCACCTCAGATAGCAAAGCATGAAGAGACCCACTACTAAAAATATGGCTTGTGTGAGTGTAATAAACATGGACAGAGTCTGGATCCATGGGTGTTGGCCTACATTACATACACTCTCTAAAATGAGTCCTATCTGTGTTAGACTGTTCATAACAGCCTGAGTTTGTGACGATAGTTTATCTAAAAACTTAATAAACTTCTCCTTATATTTATTTCAATAAAATCGATTCACAATGATGCTTTTGCTGCCAAGTCTGTTCCTGCCTTAGAAGGGGGTATTAATACCGCCCCCCTACGGCCACCACCACACACATGCGCACACACACACACACACACACACACACACACACACACACACACACACACACACACACACACACACACACACACACACACACACACACACACACACACACACACATTGTTTTCCAATCCACAGGCAATATCTCACAGCCACACTCTTGTGCCCCCCACAAAAAAACAAAGGAACAGAGTAAATGCTGGAGGGAAAAGACAAAACAATATCCATTTCAGCTTCTACACATTACATTGACCAATTAGGACAACATATCTGTGCCATCAAACAAAATAAAATTATTCAAAGTAAGGTGCCCTCCTTTTGAAAGGGAGACAGACAATAAACACCCAAATCATAAAAAATAACTTATCCATGTAAGTGTGGCTTTTATCGCCACTATCAACTTTGCACTCCAGTCACTTTGGCCTCTGCCATAGAAACTTTACAGCACACAAAGAGGCCACTTGACCTATTGTGGCTGCACCAACCAAAAGATAGAGCCACCCAGCATAATCCCACCATCCTGGCATTCCCATGATAAAATGTGAATAGAGTTTTTGACTGATCATAGCAATAACTATAAACTAGCCGACAACAAGCTGAAACATGAGGCGTTGAAGACCCCAGTGGTGGAGAGCTTTAGGAACCTTATTTACAAATTCACCTGTTCCTCTCAATTAATTCTACGCTTATCACATGTCATGTCTCACCTTTCTCACATACTGTATCCCCAAATGGGATCCAATGAATGAAATCTGTCTAATTGGCATTGTTGGAATCATGTAGTTCAATCCTCCCGTAGCTTCTCCTCTTTAGCTTTACAATCTACTTCCTGCTTCAGCTTTGTTTCAGCTGCAAATGTAGTCGTTGTCTTCTGAGCCCTCGTTCCATCATTTAAAAAGTCGTGAAAATAAAGAGATCGAAAACAGATCTATGCAGGAACCACTGGCAACATTTTCCCCAATGCCATGACAATCCTTATATGACCAGCTGTTGGGTTCTACCGATCAAACAATTACAAATCCCTTTTAAAAGACGTTGATTGATTTCTGCTTTATTTCTGTTAAGTCCTAACATTTCTGGAGGAAGTTTACAAAAGGCCTACACAAATCCAAGTGCGGCATATCACCAGCTTAACTTCATCAAGCTAATCTGTCACACGCTCGAAGAAAACTAGTGAGCTAGGTTGGCAAATATCCCCCATTCATGAAGACATATTAATCATAGTTTTAAGATTATATGTATACCCATATGCTCGATGATCTTATCTTTAGTATGGATTTCCACAACTTAACCAGCAGGGGTCATCTAACTTACTGATCTGTCCTTTCTAGGGTGACTTTTCCAACCTTTTAAAAAATATCAGCGTAGCGTGTGCTTTTCTCTTCACACCCCGCCCCACCCCCGCACCCCCCTCCGACATCAAACACCTCCCCAGTATTCAATAATTTGTTCTAGATTCATGCCCAATGCCCTTCTATGTTCCCCCTGATTTCAATAGGGAACCTGGGTGCCTCCCATCCCTCTCCTGAGAATCATTCATGTTCAGTTTGCAAAGCTGCTCATCAATCATGCTGGTTGTCAAGTGAAAAGTGTCACAACTAAACTCTGAAAGAGCCTTTAGTTCCCATTTCCTGATGAAATCTATTACCCTTTCCCCCCTTGGTAAAAACTGAGGCAAAAAAAAAGTGTTCAGATTTTTTGCAGCCTGTGTTGCCTCACTCCAGCCATTGTTTTAATTTTTTGTCTGATTGTAAATTACAAAAATGCCAATTTAGTCGCTTTTTGGCAGGCTTCCTTTTTGGTACTGAATACACCTGCACTATTTAATGTGCCACCTAACAGTGCCATCAGCAAACTTGGATAAACAGCTTTCTATCACCTTATCTCCTGGAAGGCTTTTTCGTATTGAATCCAACTTGATTCTGTGACATTTTCCTTAATGCAATGTAATGATTTCTTTCTTTCTTTGTATTTCTGGCAGCAAAGCTTTCAGGGTCACGGTAGCACAGGGGCCTTCCCAGCAGATCAAGGTGCAGTCACTTGGGAGCGCTACATCTGTTGGAGGAAACACAACTTAATCGTTTCAGACAATTATATAATTGACGATAAATTGCAGTCAACATTCACTTATAATGTAAATTCATTAACTGCTTACATTAAATTGAAACAATATGTGATTCGTTTGAATTTGTCTTCATGAAAGAAGAGAAACCTGCCAGTGGTGTGGTAAAGTAGGACCGCCAGCACAACTGGACAAGTTAAAGGTAGATAAATGACTTGTCAGTGCTCAACATAGAAACCTGACTGTGTCCTGATGGGATGGATCCTCGGCTGCTGAAGCGGAGAAGGGTGGAAATTGCAGAGACTCTGGTGACAATTTGTTAACCTTCCATGGATGCAGCTGAGGTGCCAGAACACTGGAGAGCTGAAAATGTTACTCCACTGTTCATAAACAATGGAGACGCACACACCTGGCAATACAGGGTGGTCAGCCCAACATCAGCCAATGCTAAATGTCAACATTGCGATGGATGTATAACTCACTGCGTGATTAATGTCATGCTTGTTTATTCTCAGATGTGTTTAGTTTCCTTTTATCAATTCTACTTATAGTTCTGTAAATGTGACCTTTTTCCGAATATGAAATCTCTCCCTGCCCTAATTCCTATGAATGGACTCGGGTACAATTCACCACCCGCCATCTCTCTAACAGAGTGAGATCTTTAAAGATGGACTGGCAGCTGTTAAAGTCAATCACTGTGATTCATGAATTAATTTGCTGATATCAGACTTCTGGGCTCAGGGAACAGCGGGTCAAACTCTGATATGAGAAACTGGGTACAAGAGGATTGGAAGTTGCTAATTGCATGATATTTTATTAAAATGTGTCCATACATTCCGGGTTGGTTTTGGATAATGGAATTAATATTTTACTGTGATTCATTTTGGGATGAGACAGAGACACACAGAGGTGATCAACTTTCGACCTTTAATTTCCAGCTGAAAATTCTGCTCGTCACTGCTTCATAACCCAACATCACAGGGCTTTACCTTCATACAATGAAAGCATTTCCTATGAGCAAAACATTGATTCATCACAGAACAAATCATATCAGCTAATAAAGCTATCATATTACAGCGCTGCTTTATAACCAGAGTCATTCTGTTCAATAATAAGGGGCTGCCAGATTCAGAGGGAAGCATTGACCAGTTCTTTGTGCTGTGCTAATCGAAGCTGTCACAGATGTACACGTGATGCTTACCAGCGCAAGTTAGTCATTGAAGCGCTCATCGATTTTAACCTTCCCTAACCCAGGAGAACGTGCACCAAAAGCAGGGCACTTACCATTCCTTCCACTGGAGGAAAGGAATTCAACGTTAATTTGGGATTTCATGGATTTTACGGGTTAATTTCCCACACGATGATGAATTCGTTCCTCAGTGGGAATTTCATGCCAGTCAGGAAATCAGTACGGCTGCAAACAGTAAATGCAGTCACCCTACAGTTAACCCGTTGACCGCACACTCTGAATCTGCTGGAGGTTTGCACAGACATTAAAGAGTCTGCTCGTTAATGTGTCGGTGCCTGAGGCTCCAGATCATAATAATGTGAATCCATTTTTATATCTAAAATCATCAAGAAAATTAATCCGAGTCTCAACACCAGCAAATCCACTATAAATCTCGTGACAGTGTTTCAGATTCAAACATGTGAAATCTGCAAAAGTCCACAAGGCAATTAGTGCACCGGAATATTGGAGTTCAACAAGGCAACAATTGGAGAAATGGAGGACTGGAATGGAGAATTAGAGGCGTTCATTAGATTGCAATGTTGCCCCTATGACGGAGCTCATGGTAAATTTGAAGTCAATTATAAACAGAATGTTTGAAGATTTGCAAGTTGAAATGCAGCAAAGTAATGGGGAATGCTGCCTACAGTAAATGCATCCAGAAGCTGGATTTGCTCTTGGTCAAGGATATCAGTGTCTATAAAAGACCAGCATTGACTGGCAACAGCAACAGGAACTTCTGATACTGTTACAAGATTGAAAAAATGCAGTTATGGATCTTTCATGCTGACTGAATTTGAGAGTTATTATGATCCACATCAGAATAGGAAGCAATGTCTGGACTGTGTATGTGTGTGCATGTGTACAAGTATGTGCGTGTGTGATGTTTGAATATGTGATGTATGATTGTGTGGGCCGGAGGGGGTTGGGGGAGTTGGGTGGGGAGGGTATGTGTGCACATTTCCTGCACAGGTTACATGAAATTTAACATCCTTCATTTGACCACTGGTGCAAGAATAAAACTCTTGGATCTACAAGTTCTCGCACTAACTACTGACAGCAACTCTGGTTTGGTTCCCACTCGAGCTTTCTGTATCCTCTTTAACTCAGCCCTGAACCGTGCCCTGATCTGTTTTCTTCTAACAACGTAAGTGATGAGATTGGAGAGAGAGGGAGCTAATGCAGTGACAACCCGAATCAAATGCGGTTACGGGGTTCCTGTATTTAATGCTGTAAGATATAACAATGAGACACATGGACAAAAAATATATCCAGAAAACACACAGGTAGTAGATGCAAGTCTGGATCACCTTCCACCGCATGGCCTGTGAATTAATCTTTAGAACAGCAACACGATCATACAATAACTGAAGGCAATGAAACAGAGAACAGCCGAGTAGACAGTGACAGTCTCACACGTCCACTGCATGCTGTTCAATGAGAGATCCCCACATGATAACTTGGCCACGATCATGTGGATGTAGATTATAATCTCAATCACCATTGACCTGTAAAGGGGCGGCAACAGGGTGAGGCCAATGGACGGTAAAACAACTGAGCAGTTTATGGCCCAGAGAATGAACTGGCTCTTCAGCAGATTTTTATTGCTGTGATTATGATAAATATCGCAAGGGGTTGAAAATAGCAACATCTCGATCTTCAGCCATGATACATAAAGTTATAAACTCGCCTTTCAGGAGGTTGTTCAGAAAGACTGCTTAAGCCACGCAGCATCAGTATGAATTTTTGTTGTTGCTCACATTATATTCGCTAATATATTCGGTGCTCTGACTGTGATGTAACAAATATACACAACTGTCAGTAGACAGATTAACAGGTACATGGGAGTGTGCAGGCTTCACCATACAGCGCCCCCCCCCACCCGCCCACCACCATCCACCCTTCCCCCCCTCCCACCCCCCCCCCCACTCCCCGCGGATCCAATCTAACGGCACCATTACCAACAATCACAGTGGTCAAGGCAGATAAAAACAGACCTAGCAACAGATTTAAGTGTTGATTTGTACCGATAAAACCAGGCAGAACAATTTCAGCAGGGCGGGATTCTGTGAGATTGGTGTCGGTCATGGTGTGGGGAGGAAACACTCAAGTTCATCTCCGAGAGAAGAGAATCATGAAAAGAGAAGCAGTACCAGGAATTGTGATAAAAGCAAAATACTGCGGATGCTGGAAATCTGAAACAAAAACAAAAACAAGAAATGCTGGAATCACTCAGCAGGTCTGGCAGCATCTGTGGAAGGAGAAGCAGAGTTAACGTTTCGGGTCAGTGACCCTTCTTCGGAACCAGGAATTGTGAAGAGACTCATTCCATCCTCAGCTCACTCCCCCTTCACAACAGTGAATCTGTTTCGGCAGCTGTTGGAGATCATCATATCTGTCAGTTCGCATCAATAATAACAGTCTTGCCTTTGAATCGGACAAGCTTAACTTCTAGTCCCAGTACAATGCATCAAATATCGACTGATAGTTCACTGAAGCGGCGAGGGAGATTCCTTCTTTTGGATCACTGGGTAAACAGCCGGTTCAGGACGGGTATAAATGGGCTCTGTAACGCTATTCGAAGCATAATTCTCTGAGTGTCAGGGTTAACATTCCTTCCTCAAAGCAAATCTTTACTCTCATTGTGGGAGATTGCTGTGTGCACGTCTGTTGCAATGATTACCCATAAAGCAACAATGAGTGCATTTCAGAAAGTTATGCTTATTTGTGATGTCCTGAGGTTGCATCAGGCGCTATATAAATGCATGTTTTTTTTCTCAAACATAACTTTGGAGGAGGGATCAGCGATTCCATTCTGAGTCCCAGCCACAGCACTCTCTTCTTGTCGAGCACATCTTAGGTTGGATAAAGATTTCCAACCACATGCCACAATTGGTGGTGTCTGGTGATCGAATTAACAATTTTGCAACTGCTTGAAATAATCATATTTACAGTGAACTTCCAAGCAACAGGAAACAGAATGCACTTTTCAATGCCGACAATCTCACTGATGTACAGCCCAGGGAGAACTTGGACAAGGGATTGTGCTTCAATTTGGACACATCCGGGCATAGACCTGCGGGCTATGTCCTGCATTGTGTTAATATATATCAACAAATGTGAATTTTTGCATATTTCCTAATACGTATTCGAACAAAATTTGAAAATGATTTCACCCGGTTTCAAAGCAGGGCCCTTTCGTGTATTAGCTGAATGTAATGACCATTACATGATGGAAATGCTCTAGCTGGGCAAAATTCAGGACCATCCATAAAACATTAACCTCTGTAGTCTTGATGTATTTCAGGAACTTGTTTTATAGAAATAGAATGTTGGTGCTGTATTTGGGATGGTTGTCAAGATTGGAAGATATGGATTTATGGATAGAATCATCGAATGACAGAGCACAGAAGAAGCTATTCGGCCAATCGTGCCTATATTGGTCTTTGAAAAAGCTGCGGAATTAGTCCCAGTTCCCTGCTCTACCCACATAGCCCTGCAATTTTTCCCTTTCAATACATTGTCCAATTGCCTTTTGAGAACTTGGATTTAATAAAAACAGCATTGAACCAGGTGCAGTGTCAATGCGGAGTGCATGAAAATTGACAAAGCTTCTCTGACATAATGACACCAAGAGTTCAACTCGAATGTTCATACTGTTTGAAAAAAATAATGTTTTCTTTTCATTTTTAATTATGGAATTGATTTGAAAGCAACATTTTTGAAAGCCTCATTCTGATCAAACAAGTCCGTAGTTTGATGAGTCCCTATGTACATTCCATTAAACCTCACTAGAAAATCTGTTATAGAGTCAGCTGTAGAAAGGAGGTGAGGCTTTGCTGCATCTCTTCAAAGAAAGTCCAGGATTACCCACTCCAGGAGTACTGTGGATAGATCTGTGCATGGTATTTTATGAGGGACACATACTGGTCTTGGAAACAGGGCAGGGCAGATCACGAGAATGTTTGCAGGATTCTAATGGTAAGAATCTGAGGCGATTTTTTTTTTAAAGTAGGTGTGTACTCCTTGGAATATAGAAAGTTAAATGGTGATTTGATTCAGGTCTGTTTTTTGGAATAGGAAAGTTGTTGCAAGGGTAAATCGAGGGGAAACGTTTCATTTGATCATTTCAGGCACGAAGTTAACTTAGAAATATGGTTGATAACTTTAAATGACATACGACCATTAACTATTGGAAGAATACTTAGTGGTGCAAAGGAAGTGAGGGACCTTGGATTGAATGTCCACAGATCTCTTACGGCAGCAGGACAGGTCAATAAGGTGGTTAACAATGCATATTGCATCCCTTCCTTTATTAGCCGTGGTACACAATATAAGAGCAGGGATGTTATGCTGGAACTGTATAACTCATTGGTTCGGCCACAACCTGAGTGTTGAGTACATTTCTGGTCACCTCATTACAGAAATGATGTAATTGCACGAGAGAGGGTCCAGAGTAGTTTCACGAGGATGTTGCCAGGACTGGGAAAATGCCGCTATGAGGAAAGATTGAATTGATTGGAGTTGTTCTCCTTGGAACAGAGAAGGCTGTGGGCAGATTTGCTCGAAATGTCCAAAATTGCGAGATCCCTATTTACCTTAGCAGAGAGGTCTGTGACTCGTGGGCATAGATTTAAATCGATTGGTAGAAAGAATTGAGGGAAGTTGAGGAAAAAATCTTTTCCACGCAGACAGTGAGCCTGAGCTCACTGCCTGAAAGAGTAGCGTAGGCAGCAACCCTCAGCTCATTTAAAATGTGCCTGGATATGCAACTCAAGATACGTAATCTGCAGGGCTATGGACCAATTGCTGGAAGGTGGGATTAGACTGGGTGCCACATTTGTCAGCTGCTGCAGGCACGATGGGCCAAGTACCCTCTTTCAGTGATGTAAACATTTTATGATTCTATTCTATTCTATAACCATTTCTGTTTTCACTTTATGCGCATTATTCCATTAATCTGCCTGTTGACAGGCACTGAGAGGGTTTGTTAGCAAAATGTTGAAAAATTAAACTCTATCTGCCATTTTACAAGTTGTTTTTCTAAAAGTTGTACTTGGTGCTCTCATCTTGAAATAAAATTCTCCTCACTATATAACACAAATCGAAATGCAAACCTGACGGACAAACAAAGGAAAACAAGTCACTGGTGAGAACAAATCCCATGGTGCTCATATTCAGATTCATAACCAATTTTTTAAAGCTTTATAAATTTTCATTGATAAGCTTTTTAAAGTGGTTACTTGTATTTGTGAATACTTGAAGTCGAAGATTGCAGGGATGTTGAGAAAGGAGAGGAAAGCGACCAACTGGATTGCTCTTTGTACGATTCAGTGCTGACCCGATGGCCTGCTTCCTGATTCTATGACTCTATAAATGTCCAGTCACCTGTGAACAATGGACAAATACATTTCAGAATGTTTGAGACAATTCACTGTACTGTGTTCAGCCAGCAGCGAAAATTTGTGCCCACTGTTATTACCTGTTAACCATGGACCATTAGAAATCAAATTACATGCACCGAGATCCAGAATCATCACTTAGAATCAACACATGAAATTAGGAAACTGATGTGTCCATCTGTGTGTTATTTATTAATGCAATATGGTGTGTATCTTTGTTGTGTATAAATGTATTTAGATGTAATTGATTAGTAAGAGAAAAATACAGTGACACAAAATACTTGCCAAATGAAAACAGATCCTTCCGAAAAAAATGAATAAGCAATACAGATGCATGTAAAAACATTTGTAAGTAACAGCGTCATGATATGCATTTGCAGTGCATCCAACAACAAATATCCTCCAACGCAGCAAATCAAAATAAGTCTAATTAAATTCACACCGAACACAATGCGTGATTTTTAAAGTTGTTACTTGTATTTGTGAATACTTGAAGTCGAAGATTGCAGGGATGTTGAGAAAGGAGAGGAAAGCGACCAACTGGATTGCTCTTTGTATGATTCAGTGCAGACCCAATGGGTCGGAAGGCCTGCTTGCTGATTCTATGACTCTATAAATGTCCAGTCACCTGTGAACAATAGACAAATACATTTCAGAAAGTTTGAGACAATTCACTGTACTGTGTTCAGCCAGCAGCGAAAATTTGTGCCCACTGTCATTACCTGTTAACCGTGGAGCATTAGAAATCAAATTACATGCACCGAGATCCAGAATCATCACTTAGAATCAACACATGAAATTAGGAAACTGATGTGTCCATCTGTGTGTGTATCTTTGTTGTGTATAAATGTATTTAGATGTAATTGATTAGTAAGAGAGAAATACAGTGACAGAAAATACTTGTCAAATGAAAACAGATCCTTCTGAAAAAATGAATAAGCAATACAGATGCATGTAAAAACATTTGTAAGTAACAGCGTCATGATATGCATTTGCAGTGCATCCAACAATAAATATCCTCCAATGCAGCAAATCAAAATATAGCTACACATAACACTGATAAGTCTAATTAAATTCATACTGATCACAATGCATGGCTGCGACTTTTCTGGGTTGTCAACTGCCGAGGATCAAATGTTCTCACAACTGCAGAACAGGCTTGATCGCCAGTCAGGGAAGCAGCTCTTATAAAACAGTTAATCCATAGAACTATTAATCCGTCATTACTATTAATAATTCCACAACATTCTGTTGTACACTGAAGGAAATGTTTGCCAGATAACCCTTTCGCATACAATGTGCAGCTGATAACTGCTACACGGTGTAAACATCTATGTTGTGGGCCCAGATCAGAGAGAAAGGGTTGAGGAAGAAGGCGAAATGCTGAATCATCTGCACTGACTCGCTTTAACAAACATTTCACCGTTCCAAACAACACAAATCAATGGGGAAAATAGCTTTAACACAGTTTTTAAACCCCAACAGGAGCTTCTGAATTACCTTCCCTGAATTCTCTGAATGAGGTCACTTTCATTATGATCCATTTGGATGGATACGGCCGCCCTGCACATCTGGGAAACGTCATTCTCATTCTGTGACTGTGCTGAGTTTGTTTGGTCGGTAGACATTGCGTTGTCACAACCACAAATTCTCAAAATCCCGTTTCCATGAAGGGACAGTCTCGAACAAATTCAACATGGTTCTAAAAAACGACGCTGATGAGGGACACCCAGAATTTATCACAGCTGGGCAGAATTACCCATAAACTATCATAACTGGACAGGGGTACTCAGTGAACAGGACAGCTGGTCAAGGTATGCGGGGAACTAGCACAGCTGGACAAAGACTCCGAGCGACTCTAACAGGTGGACAGGGAGTACAAGGGACCAGCACAGTGAGACAGAGATTCTCAGCGACTAGCACAGCTAGATAGAGATAACCATGTCCAAAAGAACAACATCAACTACAGTTCACGAACCAAACCTTTATGTTGTCTCATCAGAAAACTCAATCACGTTAGTCAACGACGATTTTCACTTCACCAAACAATGTTGGCTCTATGTATCAATATATGCCTGACAAGGTGGCTGTTACTTTTCTCCACGATTCCTGATTCCCCACTAACTGATGTTTAACTGACTGCCCTGAAGTTGACAGTCTTATCTTTCTTCCCTTTTCTGCGTAAGGACATGTTATTTGTAATCCTTCATTCCTTTGGCATCACCCCAGTATCTAAGGACGATTGGAAGATTGTAACCAGCAGCTCCACAATTTATCTCCTCATTTCCCTCAGCAGGCCTCTGGACCTGATGAGTTAACCACTTTCCGTACTGCCAGAATTGTTATTACGTCCTACTTATCTATTTTATCCCATCTTGTGCCATCTTTCGACCATAAATTTTGCCAATTCCTCTTTCGTAGCATGTTCCAATGAAAAAGTGCTCATTTAGTGCATCAGGCATGCCTTTAGCCTTGACCAATACATCTTCACTTTGGTCCCTAATCGGCCACACCACACATCTGACAATTCTCTTTTTTGTGCTTCGTACTGTTTTGTTGCATGTATTATTATTTTTTTCCCCTCTCCTCTGCACATTTTTATATTCAGCATGCGCCTCCATTGTATTCTCCCTTTACCTGTTTCATCCTGCTTTCTGACATCTTTGTCATCCAGGGAGCTCTGGCTTTGTTTTTTCTCCCTTCATATATATAGATGGTGCCAGAACCACCTCCTGTTTAATGCTGTCAATTTCTTCAATACATTTCTGGCTGCCAAGGTTTTGACTCCAATTTACCCGGGCCAGATTCCACCTCACTTCATTGAAACTCGTCCACTTCTTGTTAAGTATTTTTTCTATTCTGGATTGTTCTTTGTCTATAAATAATCTAAACATTAAAATACTAATCACTATTCCTGAGCTGTTCCTCGACAGTAACAATCCCAGACGAGATCCAGCAATGCCTCCTTCCTCATTGGGTAGGACATACCAACATACAAACATACGAACATATGAATTAAGAGCAGAAGTAGGCCATTTGGCCCCTCCAGCCTTCTCCAACATTCAATAAGATCACGGCTGATCTGTTTGTGTCTCGAATTCCACACTCCCATCTATCCCTATAAACTTTGATTCCCTGGCCTAACAAAAATCTAGATACCCCTGCCTTAAAAATATTCAACAACCCCTCCTCCACCATCTTCTGAGGCAAAGAGTTCCAAAGTCGCATAACCCGCTGAGATATATTTTTTTAAAAATCTCTTCATCTCTTTCCTAAAACGGCGATCCCTAATTTTAAAACAGTGCCCCATGGTTCTGGACTCACCCACAAGAGCAAACATACTTTCTACTTCCACCTTGTCAAGACTGTTCAGGATTTTATAAATTTCAACCAAGTCTCCCCTAACTTTCCCAAACTCCAGTGAAAACTAGCCCAGTCTGTCCAACTTGTCCTCATAAAGCAACCTGCTCATTCAAGGTATTAGTTCAGTAAACCTCCTCTGAACTACCTCCAACGCAATTTCATCCTTCCGTAAATCAGGAGATCAAAACTGCACAAAATATTCGAGATGTGGTCTCACCAATGCCCTGTATAACCGAAACAAAACATCCTTACTTTTATTTCCAATTTCTCTCGCACAAAAGGATAGCATTCTATTAGCCTTCTTTAGTACTTGCTATACTTGCATACTAAATTTTTGTTACTCATGCAGAGGAACACCTCAGAATTGTGCAGTCATTCTCCACTTCAGTAATACTCTGCTCTTTTTTATTCTTCCTGCCAAAGTGAACAACTTCACATTTTCCCACATTATACTCCATCTGCCAGACTTTTTCCCACTGACTCAACCTATCTATATCGTTCGGCTACCTTATGTCCTCTTCACAATATAGTTTCCTAACTATTTTTTGTCATCTGCAAATTTAGCTACCATGCTATCGCTCCCCTCATCTAAGTTATTGATATAAATTGTAAAACGTTGAGGCACCATCACAGCCGACTGTGGACAATATCATGTCAATCAGAAAAGGACCCGTTTATCCATACTCTCTGTCAGCCAATCATTCTTCTATCCATATGCATATCTTTTTTTTTTTAGAATTAGAATATTACAGCGCAGTACAGGCCCTTCGGCCCTCGATGTTGCGCCGATCATCTGACCTACACTATTCCATTTACATCCATATGTCTATCCAATGACCACTTAAATGCCCTTAAAGTTGGCGAGTCTACTACTGTTGCAGGCAGGGCGTTCCACGCCCCTACTACTCTCTGCGTAAAGAAACTACCTCTGACATCTGTCCTATATCTTTCACCCCTCAACTTAAAGCTATGTCCCCTCGTGTTTGCCATCCTCATCCGAGGAAAAAGACTCTCACTATCCACCCTATCTAACCCTCTGATTATCTTGTATGTCTCTATTAAGTCACCTCTCCTCCTCCTTCTCTCTAACGAAAACAACCCCAAGTCCCTCAGCCTTTCCTCGTAAGACCTTCCTTCCATACCAGGCAACATCCTAGTAAATCTCCTCTGCACCCTTTCCAAAGCTTCCACATCCTTCCTATAATGCGGTGACCAGAACTGCACGCAATACTCCAGGTGCGGCCTCACCAGAGTTTTGTACAGCTGCATCATGACCCCGTGGCTCTGAAACTCGATCCCCCTACTAATAAAGGCTAACACACCATATGCCTTCTTAACAGCCCTATTAACCTGGATAGCAACTTTCAGGGATTTATGTACCTGGATACCAAGATCTCTCTGCTCATCTACACTACCAAGAATCTTCCCATTAGCCCAGTACTCTGCATTGCTGTTACTCCTTCCAAAGTGAATCACCTCACACTTCTCCGCATTAAACTCCATTTGCCATCTCTCAGCCCAGCTCTGCAGCCTATCTATGTCCCTCTGTACCCTACAACACCCTTCGACACTATCCACAACTCCACCGACCTTCGTGTCATCCGCAAATTTACTAACCCACCCTTCTACACCCTCATCCAGGTAGTTTATAAAAATGACAAACAGCAGTGGCCCCAAAACAGAACCTTGCGGTACACCACTAGTAACTAAACTCCAGGATGAACATTTGCCATCAACCACCACCCTCTGTCTTCTTTCAGCTAGCCAATTTCTGATCCAAAGCTCTAAATCACCTTCAACCCCATACTTGCGAATTTTCTGCAATAGCGTACCGTGGGGA
Source organism: Heterodontus francisci (assembly GCF_036365525.1). Taxonomy (NCBI): domain Eukaryota; kingdom Metazoa; phylum Chordata; class Chondrichthyes; order Heterodontiformes; family Heterodontidae; genus Heterodontus; species Heterodontus francisci. The sequence continues at coordinate 23,576,903 of NC_090404.1, forward strand.
ACCTTATCAAACGCCTTACTGAAATCCATATACACCACATCCACGGCTTTACCCTCATCCACCTGTTTGGTCACCTTCTCGAAAAACTCAATAAGGTTTGTGAGGCACGACCTACCTTTCACAAAACCGTGCTGACTATCGCAAATGAACTTATTCTTTTCAAGATGATTATAAATCCTGTCTCTTATAACCTTTTCCAACATTTTACCCACAACCGAAGTAAGGCTCACAGGTCTATAATTACCAGGGCTGTCTCTACTCCCCTTCTTGAACAAGGGGACAACATTTGCTATCCTCCAGTCCTCCGGCACTACTCCTGTCGACAATGACGACTTAAAGATCAACAACAACGGCTCTGCAATCTCCTCCCTGGCTTCCCAGAGAATCCTAGGATAAATCCCATCTGGCCCAGGGGACTTATCTATTTTCACTCTTTCCAAAATTGCTAACACCTCCTCCTTGTGAATCTCAATCCCATCTAGCCTAGTAGGCTGTATCTCAGTAATCTCCTCGGCAACATTTTCTTTCTCTACTGTAAATACTGACGAAAAATATTCATTTAACGCTTCCCCTATCTCCTCTGATTCCGCACACAACTTCCCACTACTATCCTTGATTGACCCTGTTCTAACTCTTATCATTCTTTTATTCCTGATATACCTATAGAAAGCCTTAGGGTTTTCCTTGATCCTATCCGCCAATGACTTCTCGTGTCCTCTCCTTGCTTTTCTTAGCCCTCCCTTTAGATCCTTCCTGGCTAGCTTGTAACTCTCAAGCGCCCTAACTGAGCCTTCACGTCTCATCCTAACATAAGCCGCCCTCTTCCTCTTGACAAGCGCTTCAACTTCTTGAGTAAACCACGGCTCCCTTGCTCGACAACTTCCTCCCTGCCTGACAGGTACATACTTATCAAGGACACGCATTAGCTGCTCCATGAGCTTCTACTTTGTGTAATAACCTTTTATGTGGCAACTTGTCAAATGCCTTCTGGAAATACAAGTACAGTACGTCAATGGGCTCCCCTTTATCCAAAGTGCATGATACTCTTTCATAGGACTCCAATAAATGGTTAAAAAGATTTCCCTTTCAAAAAGCCATGCTTAACATTTCCGATTACCTGGGGTTTTTGACGTGGCCGGCTATATCCTCCTTAATGATCGATTATAATACCTTCCCCACGACAGACATCGAGTGAACTGGCCTGGAGTTACGTGCTTTCTGTCCTCAACCCCGCCTTTCTTGAATAGAGGGGTTATACTTGTACCTTTCCAGTCTGATGGAACTTTTCCAGAATCCAGTGAATTTAGAAAGATTAACACCATTGCATCTACGACCTCATTAGACACGTCTTTTAAGACTCGAAGATGAAGCCCATCAGGACCGGGGGGCTTGTCATCCTGAAGCTCCATCAGTTTGCTCAGTACCACATCCCTGGTGATTGTCATTTCACCAAGTTCGTCTCTTCCTTCCACCTCCTGATTTACAACTATTACTGGAATTTTTTGTATACTCTATAGTGAAAACAGAAGCAAAACATTCATTAATTGCATCCACCATTTCCTTACTATCTACTATTAACACCCCATTCTCACTCTCTAGTGTTCCGCATTCACTTTACTTACCACTTTCGTTTTTTTTTTAAATTTCTTTCTCATGATTAATCTTTTAGTCACTCTCTGCTGTTCTTTATATTCTGACCGATCATCTGACCTGCCACTCGTCTTTGAGCAATTATATGCGAGATGTGGTCTCACCAATACCCTGTATAACTGAAACATAACATCCTTACTTTTATTTTCAATTCCTCGAGCACTAAATTATAGCATTCTATTAGCCTTCTTTCCTACTTGCTCGACTTGCATACTAACTTTTTGTGACTCATGCACAAGAACACCTCAGAATTCTGCAGTCATTCTCCACTTAATACTCTGCTCTTTATTATTCCTCCTGCCAAAGTGAACAACTTCACATTTTCCCACATTATACTCCATATGCCAGATTTTTGCCTGAAATGTTCCCTTAAATGCCCAACACAGTTTCTCTATTGGTCTATCGTCTATCCAGTAACTCAGTACACTCCATCTCGCTCAGTTTTCATGCCCACATAGTTGCCTTTCTTTAAGTTTAGAATACCTGTCTGAGACCTACACTTCTCTCTTTAAAACTGGATGTAAAATTCAATCTTATTATCGTTGTTGATTCCTGGAGGTGCCTTTATTCTGAGGTCATTAATTAATACTGTCACATAACACAATGCCAGATCTAATATAACCTGCTCTCTGGATGGGTCCAGGACGTGCTGCTCTAAGAAACCATTCGATGAATACTTCATTCAGGCTACTATTGCCACTCTGATTTTTCCAGTTTATATGTAAATTAAAATCACCCATGATTATTGCCGTCCCTTTATCATAAGCACCCAATATTTCTTCCTGTATACTTATTCCTATGTTAGGGAGACTGTAGACACTCCCACTAGAGACTTCTTTCCCCGACTATTCCTCATCTCCTCACAAATCGATTCTACATCCTGATCTGCTGAACCAAGGTCATCTCTAACTATTGCACCAATACCATCCTTGATTAACAGTGCTACCCCTCCATCATTGCCGAGCTTCTTCTTCTTCGTGAATGTCATATATTCAGGACCCAACCCTTGTTATCCTGCAGCCATGTTTCGATACGGCAATCAGATCATATTTATTGATTTTAATGCACGCTATCAGTTCATCTACTTATATATGAATGCTACATGCATTCAGATGCAGAGACTTTAGTTTTATCTTTTTTATTGTCTTTACAAAATCTAGTCTTGACTGCTGGGGTGCTCTTAGGTTTATTGTTCTTCTCTCTGTCCCTTCCTGCCATTCTCTGACCTTCATTTCCTATGTTACTATTCTTCTCCTGCCTAGATTCTACCCAATTATTTGTTGCATCTACCCAAACTTGATCCCTCTCCCTCCTTGTTTAGTTTGAAGGAAAAGCATTGCAGAAAATTCATCTGAAAACATTTAGGAAATTCCCTTCGTCTCTTCCCTTCGTACAATCACAACCCCATGAAATATTGTAATTAAATTCCCCTATTATCACTACTCCATAACTCTTGGCTATCCTGTTAATTGTGTTGCAATTTTGCTCCTCTATGTACTTTGCACTATTCTGCGGCACATAAAATACAGCAAGTAGCATAATAGCTCCTTCACTTTTTTTTCCAAATTCCAACTCAGTAGATTCTGTCTTTGATCACTTAAGGACATTTTATGTAGCGCTGCAAAATTTTCTTAATCCAAACTGCAACCTTACATTTTTCCTTCCCAATCTTTCCAGAATGCCTTGCATCACTGAAAATTTAGTCTGCAATCATCCCCTATTTGAGCCAGCACTCAGACATTGCCAGAACGTCATATTCCCATGTGGCTATTTGTGCCTGCATTTCACCAATCTTCTGAACCACAATCATGTATTTTTTTCAGACATGCACTCAAACACGCATGTGCATTTTTGGGTAATATAGGAAGAGCAGTTCAATGTATCTTTACACTGTCCCAGGTATTTGTTCAATGGGATAAAACATGTGGGAAATAGGTAATTACCTGATCAGAGGACAAAAGAGCTCAAGAGTGAGAGCGATTGCCCTTGACATCAAGGCAGCATTTGACTGAGTATGGCATCAAGGAGCCCCAGCAAAACTTGAGTCAATGGGAATCGGGGGAAAACTCCCCGCTGATTGTTGGAGGTCAATCACCAGGGAAGATAAATGTAGGTCCCTGACGGTCAGAAACGGGGGAAATTATAATGGAGAACAAAGAAATAGCAGAACAAGTAAACACGGATTTTGGTTCTGTCTCCACAAAGGAGGACACAAATAACCTCCCAGAAATGTTTGGGAACCAAAGGTCTAATGAGAGGGAGGAACTGAAGGAAATGATTATTATTTTTTTTTAAAGTGCTAGGGAAATTAATGGTGTGAAAGACTGACAAATACCCAAGGCCTGATAACCTGCATCTCAGAGTACTAAAGGAAGTGGCCCTGGAAATACTAGATGCATTGGTGGTCATCTTCCAAACTTCTGTCGACTCTGGAGCAGTTCCTACAGATGGAGGGTGCCACATGTAACCCCACTATTTAAAAAAGGATGGAGAGAATAAACAGGGAACTACAGACTAATTAGCCTTACATCAGTAGTGGGGGGAATGCTAGAGTCTATTATAATGGATATGATAGCAATACACCTGGAAAGCACAAACGGGATTGGGCAAAGTCAGAATGGGTTTGTGAAAGGGAAGTCATGCTTAACAAATCTACTGGAGATTTGTGAGGATGCAACTAGTCTAAAAGACAAGGGAGAACCAGTGGATGTGGTATATTTTGATTTTCAGAAATCTTTTGATAAAGTGCCACATTAGAGGTCAGTGTGCAAAATTTAAGCAATTGGGATTGGGGGTAATATACTGGCATGGATTGAGGATTGGTTGACAGACAGGAAACAGAGAGTAGGAATAAATGGGTCTTTTTCTGGGTGGCAGGCAGTGACTCGTGGGATACCGCAGGGATCAGTGCTTGGGCCCCAGCTTTTCACAATATATATTAATGATTTGGGTGAGAGAACTAAATGTAATATTTCCAAGTTTGCAGACGACACAAAGCTGGGGGGCAGGGGGGAATTAATCTGTGAGGAGGATCAAAGAGGCTCTAATGTAATTTGGACAAGTTGGGTGAGTGGGCAAATGCATGGCAGATGCGGTATAACATGGATAAATGTGAGGCTATCCACTTTGATTTTAATAATATAAAGGCAGATTATAATGAATGGTGATAGATTGGGAAAGGGGGAGGTGCAACGAGACATTGGAGTCCTCGTACACCAGTCGCTGAAAACAAGCATTCAGGTGCGGCAAGCAATTAGGATGGCGAATGGCATGTTGGCCTTCATTGCAAGAGGATTTGAGTACAGGAGCAAGGATGTCTCACAGAAGTTATACAGGGCCTTGGTGAGACCACATCTGGAGTTTTGGTCTCAGTACCTGAGGAAGTATGTTCTTGCTTTGGAGGCAGTGCAAAGAAGATTTAATAGGCTGATTCCTGGGATGGCAGGATTCACGAATGAGGAGAGTTTGGGTCGACTAGGCCTATATTCAGTACAGTTTAGAAGAATTAGAGGGAATCTCATTGAAACCTATCAAATTCTAACAGGACTAGACAGGCTAGATGCAGGTAGGATGTTCCCGCTGGCTGGGGAGTTCAGAACTAGGGGCCACAGTCTCAGGATACGTGGTATGCCATTTAGAACCGTGATGAGGAGAAATTTCTTCACTCAGAGGATGGTGAACCTATGGAATTCTCTACCGCAGAAGGCAGTGGAGGACAAGTCATTAAATATATTAAAGAAGGAGATACATATGCCAAAGGGATCAAGATATATGGGGAGAAAGCACGAACAGGGTACAGAATTAGAGGATCAGCCATGATCTTTTTGAATGCTCCTATTTTGTATGTTTCCTTGTTTCCATCTCAATTCCAGGACATCACTAAAGGAGTTCCTCAGGGTAGTGTCCTTGATCCAACCATCTTCAGCTACTTCATTAATGACCATCTTTCAATCATAAGGTTAGAAGTAGGGATGTTCGCTGATGTCTGAACAATGTTCAGCACCATTCGTGAATCCTCAGATACTGAAGCATTCCATGTTGAAATGCAGCAAGACCTGGACAATATCCAGACTTGGGCTGATAGGTGGAAAGTAATATTCGCGCCACACAATGACCAACTTCGACAAGACAGAATCCAACCATCTCCCCTCGACATTCAATGGCATTACGATCGCTGAATCCCCCTCTAACAACATCCTGAACATTATCATTCACCAGAAACTTATCTGGAGTAGCCATGGAGTACCGTGGCTACATGAGCAGGTCAGAGGCTAGGAATCCTGCGGAGAATAACTCACCTCCTGACTCCCCAAAGTCTGTCCACCATCTGCAAGGCACACGTCAGGAGTGTGATGGAATACTCTCCACCTACCTGGATGGGTGCAGCTCCAACAACACTCAAGAAGATCGACACAATCCAGGACAAAGCAGCCCGTTTGATTGGCACCCCACCCGCAAACATTCACACCCTCCACCACTGACGCACGTGTACCATCTACAAGATGCACAGCAGCAACGCACTAAGGCCACTCTGTCAACACCTTCCAAACCCACAACCTCTACCACCTAGAAGGACAAGGGCAGCAGATACGCGGGAACACCACCACCTGCAAGTTAGAGCATGGCTACCCGATGTGAATCCGGCTCGATAGCGGAATAAAATTAAAGAACTTGGTCTGGGGTTGGGCTCAGGTCGGATGTGGTTCTGTTGGTCTCGGGTCGGGTTTCATTTGCTGACCCGAGCAGGCTTTTACTGCAAGTTCCCCTCCAAGCCAGACACCATCCTGACTTGGAACTATATCGCCATTCCTTTACCGTCGCTGGGTCAAAGTCCTGGATCTCCCTTCCTAACAGCACTGTGGGTGTACCAACCCACATTGACCGCTGCAGTTCAAGAAGGCAGCTCACTGCCACCTTTTTGTGAGCATTAAGGGATGTGCAATAAATGCTGGTCTGGCCAGCGACGCCCACATCCCATGAAATTAATTTAAAAAGATTCAAATGTACTAATAATAGGAGATTGACTGATCAATGTTGCTTTCCCCTCTTCCAGGTGTTTGGTCAATGGGGTCAGTTGTTGGTTAGAATCCTTCCATCTACGAAAAATGATGGACATGCAGCAAACAATCCATTTAAGTAGGGTGTCTTCTCTTGGTGCACGTTTGTTGGTGGCTGCAAAGGCAAATCCTTGAGAGACAAGTTCTGCCACAAATGCTGCACCTGAAGCTACCAAGTGATGCTGTGACCTGTTGTTTTTGGACATCGGTATCTATTGTCAAGATTCTGAAACCACTGGTCATCATGGCAGTTCACGCCAGTTTACAGATAGTGTCGCTATTTCCTTCTTTCACCAGCAAGTGACTCCCAGTGCGATAATTGATATTGAAGGCCTTCATGTCACATTTGCAAGCATCCTTGAAGCAGAGCTTTTTGCACCCCACTGGTTGTCTGGCCCCAGCTACCTCATGCATAAGGCTCTTTGGTATGTGGCCATCTTTGAATATGTGGATGTGGCCGATCTGCCAAAGCTGCCTCCGTTTGATTAGTGCCAATGCACTTGGGAGCTCTGCCTTTGAGGTGACTGCCATGTTGTGATACGTTCTGCCAAGATATGCCCATAATGTGCCATACAGCAAGGTGCTGTGAACACAGGCTTTATAAATCATCATCTTGGTACTAAGGGTCAGCTTGGTGTTATCCCATGTGCGTTTCCCGTGTCAGCGAAAGGCTGTACCTGCATTCCCTATCCGTGCTCTGCACCAAAGCACAGATTATTTGTCTCTGTGAACCCACGGCAGCAGAATTTGCTAACCATATCCAATGGGGTGTTATTTAGTGTAATCAAGGTGGATATGCAACATCTTGTCTCATTAACACGGTTTTCCATGCTGAACTAAACCTCTGCACAATGATTGTGACCCTGTTGAACCTGACCTCTCCATACTAATTAGAACTGCCCAACCTCAACCGGTCCACAATAAATGTAAACTTACTCAACTAGATACATCTCCATTGAATATAACCATGCAGAACTTGACCATCAATACTGAAGACAACCGTGCTGAGCTACATGTTTCCACACAAAACATAAATGTGCAAAAGTACCGTGCTGACCCCGAGTGGTCCACACTAAATGCAGTCAGCTGCGTTCAAGTGGATGCACCGTCTCAGGGGGATTTGGAGTCAGATGCATATGATCCAGCATCAAACGGACTGGAGATGAATAGTGATCAGGAACCAGAACGTGGTTGGAGTTTATCTCTCGTCAGTTATGCCTTTTGTTGTGTGCAATTAAACTCAGGATTAAAGGGTTTAAACCCGGGGATTCACTTTCACCATTACAACCACTTATTAAACTTTGCATTATTGTAACTGTAATTAGGATCATATTGTTGTCTCTGGGTATTTCACTTTAAAGCCGTGTCAGATCCCTTGAAAAACATTTCATTCCATCAAACCAAAAACACGAGACTAGCAGCAGCTGCAGTAATCTGTTTGTTTCAATTAATGTAATTAGTGTAAAAGATTACACCATCTGATTACATCCCTGGAGCCTGACATCAGGTATAGATAGGAAAATCTTTGCGTGTAGTTCACAGCGTGCTCAGAGCTTCTGCTAGAAATGCATGGATCAGCAAAAGGTCTGGTGTTTGCCATTTACTATCCTGTCCTTGCAGCTATTGGAGTTCCAGGTATAGCATTGTACTTAGATGTTAGTTATGGAAATTAGTGATTAACTTTGTCCCTGCTTTACTTACTGCTAGCGTTATGGGTATCCTTTCTTTCCTTTATTGGGTCAAGTTCCCAACTTTCATGAGAAGATTTCTTCCATCCAATTGTAATTTCTGTTATTTTACAGTTTCATTTCCCACTTTAACCGAATTATATCTCCATTTTAATATAATTCCTTGGATATAATTTTCTGTCATCAATGTTATAATTTCTGCCTTTAGAAGTGGCATTAATGGTATGATTTCTTTGCATTACCAGTGTATTTTCTCCCACTTTCCAGTATCACTTTCTAATTTGGCGGCACAATTTCTCCCCTTCAGTGGTATCATTTTCCCATGAATCAGTAGCATTTCTCCTACGTGAATGTATAATTAAATTCTTCTCACTGTATAAGATCTCCATTTTACGTGTGCCATTTTACATGGAAAATGTAGTTATTTTCCTGACACTGCTACTGTGGATGAATTATCACATTGTTCTCACGGTATAAATGTTGTTCTATTGTGCTGATGGCACTGTTACTGTGGGTGAATTATCACACTGCTGTCATGGTGTAAACGTAGTTCTGTTGCGCAATTGTTCCTGATGTTGTGGGTAAATTATCACACTGCTATCACAGTGCATACGCAGATCTATTGTGTTATTGACACTGTGGTTGCATTATTACACTGTAAGCACGGTGTAAATGGAGTTTTATTGCACTATTGCCACTGTTACTTTGGGAGAACAGGCAAAATGTTAACACGGTTAGATGGAGTTCTGTTGTGCTCCTGACAGTGTTACTGCGAGTGAATTATCACTGTTACCACAGTGTACGTCGAGGTCTACTGTATCAATAACATTGGCACCAGTTGTATGATTTGCATAAATATTTCACTGATTTAAATTATTCAACAATTAAATAATTCCTGTGTGAATTTAATGAGTGGATTCATTGAAGCGACATTATTTGATATCGACTCATTAACAGAAATATAAGCAATGTAATAAGTGGACGTTTTATGAATTAATCTGTACTCACCCTAAACTCACCGAGCGCAGTGTATCTGTTCTCAGTCTCTAACTCTCACTGTTACTGCCCAGCTCTCCTCTTCTACATTAGCTGCTCATATTTGCTGTACAGTGTGTTCTACTGAGTTTGAAAGCTCCAAGCCCCTGATAATATTCTGGATGGTTCCTGTCTTCTATCTTTTCTTCATAATTTGTGAGGCTGAAAACTGGTGGCCCCTCATGCATCTGAATATAAAAGTTACAATTTCAATACCCAGTACAGGACAAACCTGATCACAGATGCCATCAGTACAGTGCAGCACAGTACTGCGGAAATGCTGCAGTATAGGAGGGGACCTTTCCTCAAATAAAACCTCATAATCCAGCTGCTGATTAACGGGAGAAGTGCTTGGAGTTATCATGACTTCTTCAGCCCCTCCGGAAAGTCAGGAAACACAAATTGGCCATTCGGTTCCCTCTGTTGGAAAATCGTTTCAAACATGTTGACAGTCGAATTTTCGAACAATGAACCTTTCCACAGTAATTCGTTGGATGAGGATCTTTATTTCCTGAGCAGGATATAATCCGTTTTAAATGCAAGTTTTCCCTAGTTTCCACTTTTATTGTCGGTTAATGTATTATTTACCCTCTGAAATATCTTCTAGAATATGTTACACTGATGTTATTTTTCTGGTCTGTTTGATGTCATCATTTTGGTTTCAATGTGTTTCCGATGCCTTCTTGTTCTCCATTCTATTTGATTGTATTATTTTACATTCTGATGATATTGACCTTCTTATTTTGAATCCAAATGATTATTTTAAACACTGATGCAAGTGCTAGGAGGTTAAGCGATAGAATTACACTCGGGATTATGTGTCAAATCTGTGAATTTCACACAAGATTTTGTGAAACGGATCATTTTGTTTGAAGTCGGACCAGTAATTTTTCTGTTCTCCCTTGCTCACACACATACACCCTTCCTCTTTCTCTCAGTCTCTCTGTCTCTATTACAGCTAACTTGGCAGTGATTGTGATCCTGTCCCGAGAAAGATGTGGTCTCTCCAGATGTATCACTTACTACCTGATGTCCATGGCAGTGACGGATCTCCTGGTCATGATCACCGTTGTAATATTAAACCGAGTTGTTGGCATTTATTTTCCGCTCAGTTTCCTATTCATCACACCCATATGCAGTTTCCGTATTGCCCTAAACTATGCAATAATAGACAGTTCTGTCTGGTTAACAGTCGCTTTCACCTTTGATCGATTTGTGGCCATTTGTTGCCAGAAGCTGAAAATAAAATACTGCACTGAGAAAACGGCGGCTCGGGTTATAGGAATTGTGTCCACACTGAGCTGTTTAATATATACTTTCTTGTATTTTATATATGAACCTTTGTATATAATTAACAATACACCCTGGTTCTGTAGCATAAAAGTAATATTTTATACGTCACCTGCATGGACCGCATATGACTGGATTCGCCGCATTTCAACTCCTTGTCTCCCATTCATTCTGATTTTATTACTCAATGCTCTGACAGTCAGACACATTCTAATGGCCAGTAGAGCTCGCAGGAGACTCCGGGCCCACAGCCATGTAGAGACTCAGAGTGACCCAGAGATGGAGAAGCGGAGAAAGTCCATTGTTTTACTCTTCGCCATCTCGGGCAGTTTCATCCTGCTATATTTGTTACTTGTTATAAATTTCCTTTATGTCCGAATTGCGAAACTTAATTATTTCTCCGGTTCCAATTTCAACAAATCAAATTTTGTTCTGGACCAATGTGGATATATGCTTCAGCTTTTGAGTTCCTGCATCAATCCATTTATTTATGCAGGGACTCAGAGCAAATTCAGAGAAGAGTTAAAGAATGGAGTGAAATATCCACTGACTCTAATTCTTAAATTGTGTAAACAATGAAAATTGTGAAATCCAACATGAAATGCATATCATATTCCACCCATTGTTGTTCTTCTGCAAGTCACATACGGCTTCCACTCACAGAAAATAAAATTGTCACTTGCTTTGAGATCCTTTCCATTGTGTGAATTTAAGAATGCTTAAGCAACGCATTCCCATCAGCCCCCAGGGTCCAGAAGTATCGCTACATTCATGTGGGAGACAGAGATTCCGACTTCTGTCTGTTATTAGATATCAAGTTTAACTGTTCAATGAAGGGACATCAATATCCCTGCTGGAAATGATTTGTGACTGAAGGGTAGTGTACGATTATTAGATTACCAGAAGTTACTAACCAGAATATAAAATGTAGCCACTATAAACTAACAACTGACTCTTTGTTATAAACTAATGCTTAGTTTCAGGCGCTGCTTCACAAACCACTGACCACCTCCAGGCGCGTATCCATTGTCTCTCGAGATAAGGAGGCCCAAAAGAAAGAAAAAGAAAAAGAAATGCTTAGTTTCATTAGAGCCCTTCTTTGTCGTATGGTAAAGTAGGCAAACTTAGGAAATTGGTCAAAGTATAGGCAAGATATAAAGGTAGAGGGATTCTGGGAGATTGTCAAGTTTTAAAATGCTTAGTTGCAGCCAACCATGAGAACTTAGAGCAGACAGTGAAAACAGCTTCTGCAAGAACAAAATGAAGTTTTGTCACATAATGAGATAAAGAGCCCAAGAATGTAAATGCAATCGTCACCACATAGGAATATTACATATGTAAATCCAAAATGTTAGCAACAGCCCAAAAATTATCTTTGATTGGTTGAAAAAGGCATCCTTTAAACACAAAGTTAAAGATGATCGGGGAAAGGGAGGGTTAATTGGAAAGCACCCAAGGTAAAAGGAGCCTTTACGTTTACCTAAACCACAGAGGATTTTGAAACAACACCAAGAACTAAGAGAAAAAAAGAGACTAAAAACCTTGTTGACCAGAAGCTGCAAGAGCAAGAGTCGGGCGCTCCGCCGTCCAATCTCTAATATGGGTCGCATAATCAGTGTTAGACATTTAATTAGTGCCTGAGTTTGTGACTAAAGTTTATCTGAAAACTTCATAAACTTATCCTCACATTTATCTCAATAAAGTAAATTCACAATAGAGCATTTTCTGCCAAGTTTGTTCCTGCCTAAGAAGGAAGCATTAACCCACACTATCGTACCTAATTTCTCATCTGTTGACCATGGCAGGAATTGGTACATTGTGAACACTTTTTGAGACAGTGGAAAGATCTCAAGTTCACGAGTCTGGCCAACAAGCGTCTTGGGAAGGAAACCCCTTTGGTGAGTGTGGAGACCTTAAAGGACCCACCAGTGCTCTAAAAGCACTTATGCAAGAATATGTAAAAAGAATAGATAAAGTACTATCCTCTAAAGATGTTAAAGGGGTCTTCTAGCAGAAGTACATGAAATTTCGAGAGTTCATTGAAGATATGATAGGCCTGAAGAAGTTAAAGATAGAGAAGTTAAAAAAAAAAACCCCTTCTGTCTGACAGCATTCAGCGGATTCAAGAGGCCGTTACTCAGAAACATAAAGAGTTTGAGAGACTGAGATTGAGTGAATTAACTCTATAATGAATGGCTGGCGCAGCCGTGATTGACGCTCAGGAAAATAAAAGTAGTTGAAACAACAGAAGGAGGACAATCAGTATTTAAGAGAAAATATTTGGAACTGCAGGAAGTAAGAGGACACAACGGGCAATTATGTCTGCAGTAACCGTAGGAGATGCTGACCCAGCCTCCTACGAGGACGATGGTGGAAACATAGATTAGGGAGAGCCAGAGTGGGAAAGTGAGAGGTATCAAATTGAGGAACGAGAGAGAAGTTAAACAAGATATTTTTGGGGAAAATTAAAGTGAGCAAAAGCAAGTTACTACGAATTTTGTTCGAGTCTGCATGAGGGTTGGAAGCTTCCATGAATGAATGGTGCAGCTTGTGTTCTGTAGAGTTAACAGTCATTAACCCTTTGTAATTTGCCTTTAATTTTGAAAGTCCGAATCTGTTACTTTTTCTATTTATACACGTATGTATTTTTGTTGGAACCTTGAGTCATATTGTTGCTGTGAACCAGTTGACCCTGTGTGTTCATTGGGCTTGGGACTGGGAATTTAACATAGATTTCTTTTTGTCCTTTGAATTCATAACCCGTTAGAGGAATCAATATTTCTAAGTTGTTTGTTCTTTTTTAAAGTGTGAATGCGACTGTTGAGTCTGTTCATGTCAATTTAAGACTGTGCACCGAAAATTGGGATAGTGACACTGAATTATTACATTTTATATCAAAGAAACTGGTGTAATGTTTTATTTATATTTAAATGGTCGGTTTTGCAAATGTGAAAAGGCCATGAACAATTTTGTAAGAGTTAGGCTTCTCCCTTGAAGATGTCTGGCTAAGTTTAGAGCTCGTGGCTTTCTCGACAATAGTGAACTAACTAATGGGGTCGATAAGGATATGCTCCATTCAACCGGTAGAATTAAAAAATTATTAGGTTACTAAAAAGTGACTAACACATTACTAATGGTGAATATTTAGCTACTGTAAACTAACAGAAGAACACACGAAATAGGAGCAGAAATAGACCATATGGCCCATCGAGCCTGTTCTGCCATTTGACCTGATCATGGCTGATCTTAGGTTTTAATTCTACTTTTCTGCCCGTTCTCCATATCCCTTGATTTCCTGCGACACCAAAGATCTATCCATTCGAGCCTTAAATGTATTCAATGATGGAGCATCCACAACCCTCTGGGGTAGAGAATTCCAAAAGATTCACAACCCTTTGAGTGAAGTAATTTCTCCTCATCTCAGTCCAGAATGATTGACCCCAAATCCTGAGACTGTGTCCCTGTGTTTTAGATTCCGCGATCAGTGGAAACAATCTATCAGCTTTTTTTTTCCATTTAATTCATTACACAACATTTGTATCGCTGAGTGTAAATTTATGCATTGGATATTATGAAATTTTAAGTTTCTGAACTGACAGATATGTTGGGACAAATTAACCCATTGGGACAAAGCTACAATGGGTTCTTTTATTTTTGGTTTTGTTCTTTTTTTAATCAGTGACGATAGTTTCCAGAGCCATATGAGAATTAATAACACAGCAATCGATCCAGCAGATTGAAGAATTTAAAGAACTTATCTCAAATGTCACTGCACAATCACAATTTGGTCTAAAGGTTCTCTGCCTTTTCAAAAACGTTTTGGAACTTGTTATTTTTCGAGTCAATGTGCATAAGAACAGGAATTATGGACGTTGCCTTTGAACAGCTTGTAAGAATTCTGTCTCTGTTGTGAAAGCATTATTTTAAACTACCAAGCCCGGGCATAAGGTATTGGAGCCGTTTAGCAAAATTCAATTCATATGAGTAATTACTTCAAGAACTCAAAGGGAAAATTTACCTGAAATTTAAGCAGATAATAGAATTCCAAATAAATCTATTGAAAAACAGTCTGGGTGCATCCTGATTATCAATAATTAAGGTTCTTTTGGGGAGAAGAAACGGATCATTTACAAAGCTTGTTTCCCCCAGCAACTCTGTGATTTAAATTTGAGATAATTTGAGATGACAAATCCAGTGTCATTAGCACGTTACTTTCAAGAAACTAAAATCTCATCTAAGATACGACAAAACAAATGAACAAAATATGATAATGCCTGAAATCAAATAGGACTGATTGAGATATGTTCAAAGATATTCTGAGAGTAATAGACTATAATGCTTCTCCAGGTATCAAAAAATGACTAGAGTCATAATTAATGGTAAAGGGAAGGTAGATCTGGCTAATGTACGATCTAATAAATGAATTTGGGGAACAAATGACTTTGGAATTAGAATTCAAACGGTTACATTAATAAAGTGTAACATTTCCAAAAAGTCTAGAAGTTTGCAATGAAAGTCAGGAAAGTGTAGTTAAGACTGGTAATTTGATATCTTTCTCATGGAGATATTTGTATCCTTGCCTATGACTTATTTGTAAAGAGAACTGCATTCGGTAGTCTGCCAACGATCCAAGACATTGGGACCATGCAGGGGAAGATAATCAACGATTTCAGACATCACACATCCATTTTTCTCTTTGATAAGATCACCTGAGAGTCAAGAATGTGAAGCATGATATTGGGATACCGGGGTAATTGTACAAATGTTTCATGAGAAACAACTAACATGCTAAATGCATGGTGAAATGCACTGAAGAACGAGTCTCAGACATGTATAACTACTTCACAACAGGACAACATGAAATGCATAATGTGGCCAGTGGACTGAGACAATATTTCAAAATATCAATACATTGACTTTACAATAACCAGGATACATTAAACACACTGATAATGGTCAGTGGGAATACAATTAAAGTTCAGAGTATCAGTTGAAGGGCTCGGAAAATTACACTTAACAAGAACTATCCACAAGATGGATACAGATAAATATAGGGCTGGAAAATATTTTAAGCCCAAACATGATGGCATGATTGTGACAACAAAACGTGGAGAGGATATAGAGAACCTTATTGTAATGAATGTAATATGATGCATTTTGTGATCAATATGACCGTGCCACGGATGTTGCCACCACAATTAGGTGAGTTAGAGGCAAGGATAGGAATGGTTGGGCATCGGTAGAGCTTGTAAAGGAAAACACCACCACCTCACAGAATAACTTAGTAAAAATGATTGAGAAAAATTACTGTAGAATACAGGAAATACAATGGCTACTTGAACACCAATTGTAAGACACTATATATAATGTAGGCTGACGCCCATGGCTCTCAATTCTGTCCATGTTTATGATATTAAACTAGGAAATATTATTAGGAGTAGGATTCTTCATGCTTTTCTACTTGAGGCACCTTGTGTGACAAGTGTGCTACAAGACACTAAGTTTAGAGGTCGTGGCTTTTTTGACGATAGTGAACTAACTAATGGGGTCGATAAGGATATCTTCCATTCAACCGGTAGAATTATAAAATTATCAAGTTATTAAAAAGTGACTAGCACAATACTAATGGTGAATATTTAGCTACAGTAAATTAACAGAAGAACACAAGAAACACAAGGAGCAGAAGTAGACCATATGGCCCATCGAGGCTCTTCTGCCATTTAATCTGATCATGGCTGATCTTGGGTTTCAATTACACTTTTCTGCCCGTTCTCCATATCCCTTGATTTCCTGCGACACCAAAAATCTATCCATTCGAGCCTTAAATGTAATCAATGATGGAGCATCCACAACCATTTGCCATCTTGTTGCCCACTCACCTAACCTGTCTATATCTCTTTGATCTCTACATCCTCCTCACAGTTTACCTTTCCACTGAGTTTTTTTTATCATCAGGAAGCTTAGATACATTACTCTCTGTCTCTTCATCCAAGTCATTAAAATAGCTGTGGCTTCAACACTGATCCTTGCTGCACCCCACTATTCACTGCCTTCCAAGTTGAAAATGCCCCATTTATGCCCACTCTGCATCCTGTCTGTTAACCAGTCCTCTATCCATGCTAATATATCACCCCAAACACCATGAGCCCTCATCTTGTCTATTAATCTTTTATGTGTTACCTTATCGAATGCCTTTTGAAAATCCAGGTATACTACATCTACTGGTTCCCCTTTATCTACCCTACCAGTTACATCCTCAAAAATGCTAATAAATTGGTCCAACAGGATCTCCCACTCGTAAAATATCCTGACTTGTTCTAACCATACTTTCTTCTTCAAGTGCAATGTTAAGGCTTCTTTAATGATGGTTTCCAAAATTTTCTCAACGACTGTTGTCAGGCCACCTGGCCTGTAGTTCCATGCTTTCTCTCTACCTCCATTTTTAAAATGCGATGTAAAATTTACCAACTTCCAATCTGACGGGACCATTCCTGAATCTAAGTAATTCTGGAAAATCCTAGCCAGCGCATTCATTATCTCTGTCGCTATCTCTTTTATAACCCTAGATGTAGGCCATCTGTTCCCGGGGACTCGTCAGATTCTAGTGCCTCATGTTTCTCCAATACTTATACTCGACTGATATCAATATCTTTAATTTCTTCACTCTCTTTAGACCCGAGATTACTGTCTATTTCTGCTATAACAACTGACTTGTATTTATAAATTAACATTTCGGCTTATTAGAAATTCTTCTTTGTAGTATGGTAAAGTAGGAAGATTTAGGAAATAGAGCACAGTATAGACAAGATGTCAAGGTAGAGGGATTCAGGGAGATTATGTCACTTTTCAAAATGCTTACTTGCAGCAAACGGTGAGACCTTGAGAGCAGACAGTGAAAACAGCTTCTGTAAGAACAAAATGTAGAATTGTCTTGTAATGAGATAAGGAGCCTCAGAATGTAAAATCGTGGAATAGAATAGTAAACACAAAGGGTTATTATGTATGTAAATCCAAACGTTTAGTAACAGCCAAAGAATGATCCTTGATTGGTTAAGAAAGGCATCCTTTAAACACAAAGTTAAAGATGAATGAGGGGAGAGAGGTTTCATTGGAACGCAGCCAAGATAAGAGCTTTGACTTTGTTCCTGTATGGCAGAGAATTTTCAAACAAAAAGTGACACCAGAGAGAGAGAGAGAAAGAGAGCAAAACATTTGAAGACCAGAAGCTGCAATAGACTCATGTGCTCTGCTGTCCGTTGTCTATTTTACTATTTTCAAGCAATACCGGGAGCTCAAAACTTAAATACACTTGTCGAACAAGGCACCTCAGATAGCAAAGCATGAAGAGACCCACTACTAAAAATATGGCTTGTGTGAGTGTAATAAACATGGACAGAGTCTGGATCCATGGGTGTTGGCCTACATTACATACACTCTCTAAAATGAGTCCTATCTGTGTTAGACTGTTCATAACAGCCTGAGTTTGTGACGATAGTTTATCTAAAAACTTAATAAACTTCTCCTTATATTTATTTCAATAAAATCGATTCACAATGATGCTTTTGCTGCCAAGTCTGTTCCTGCCTTAGAAGGGGGTATTAATACCGCCCCCCTACGGCCACCACCACACACATGCACACACACACACACACACACACACACACACACACACACACACACACACACACACACACACACACACACACACACACACACACATTGTTTTCCAATCCACAGGCAATATCTCACAGCCACACTCTTGTGCCCCCCACAAAAAAACAAAGGAACAGAGTAAATGCTGGAGGGAAAAGACAAAACAATATCCATTTCAGCTTCTACACATTACATTGACCAATTTGGACAACATATCTGTGCCATCAAACAAAATAAAATTATTCAAAGTAAGGTGCCCTCCTTTTGAAAGGGAGACAGACAATAAACACCCAAATCATAAAAAATAACTTATCCATGTAAGTGTGGCTTTTATCGCCACTATCAACTTTGCACTCCAGTCACTTTGGCCTCTGCCATAGAAACTTTACAGCACACAAAGAGGCCACTTGACCTATTGTGGCTGCACCAACCAAAAGATAGAGCCACCCAGCATAATCCCACCATCCTGGCATTCCCATGATAAAATGTGAATAGAGTTTTTGACTGATCATAGCAATAACTATAAACTAGCCGACAACAAGCTGAAACATGAGGCGTTGAAGACCCCAGTGGTGGAGAGCTTTAGGAACCTTATTTACAAATTCACCTGTTCCTCTCAATTAATTCTACGCTTATCACGTCATGTCTCACCTTTCACACATACTGTATCCCCAAATGGGATCCAATGAATGAAATCTGTCTAATTGGCATTGTTGGAATCATGTAGTTCAATCCTCCCGTAGCTTCTCCTCTTTAGCTTTACAATCTACTTCCTGCTTCAGCTTTGTTTCAGCTGCAAATGTAGTCGTTGTCTTCTGAGCCCTCGTTCCATCATTTAAAAAGTCGTGAAAATAAAGAGATCGAAAACAGATCTATGCAGGAACCACTGGCAACATTTTCCCCAATGCCATGACAATCCTTGGATGACCAGCTGTTGGCTTCTACCGATCAAACAATTACAAATCCCTTTTAAAAGACGTTGATTGATTTCTGCTTTATTTATGTTAAGTCCTAACATTTCTGGAGGAAGTTTACAAAAGGCCTACACAAATCCAAGTGCGGCATATCACCAGCTTAACTTCATCAAGCTAATCTGTCACACGCTCGAAGAAAACTAGTGAGCTAGGTTGGCAAATATCCCCCATTCATGAAGACATATTAATCATAGTTTTAAGATTATATGTATACCCATATACTCGATGATCTTATCTTTAGTATGGATTTCCACAACTTAACCGGCAGGGGTCATCTAACTCACTGATCTCTCCTTTCTAGGGTGACTTTTCCAACCTTTTAAAAAATATCAGCGTAGCGTGTGCTTTTCTCTTCACACCCCGCCCCACCCCCGCACCCCCCTCCGACATCAAACACCTCCCCAGTATTCAATAATTTGTTCTAGATTCATGCCCAATGCCCTTCTATGTTCCCCCTGATTTCAATAGGGAACCTGGGTGCCTCCCATCCCTCTCCTGAGAATCATTCATGTTCAGTTTGCAAAGCTGCTCATCAATCATGCTGGTTGTCAAGTGAAAAGTGTCACAACTAAACTCTGAAAGAGCCTTTAGTTCCCATTTCCTGATGAAATCTATTACCCTTTCCCCCCTTGGTAAAAACTGAGGCAAAAAAAAAGTGTTCAGATTTTTTGCAGCCTGTGTTGCCTCACTCCAGCCATTGTTTTAATTTTTTGTCTGATTGTAAATTACAAAAATGACAATTTAGTCGCTTTTTGGCAGGCTTCCTTTTTGGTACTGAATACACCTGCACTATTTAATGTGCCACCTAACAGTGCCATCAGCAAACTTGGATAAACAGCTTTCTATCACCTTATCTCCTGGAAGGCTTTTTCGTATTGAATCCAACTTGATTCTGTGACATTTTCCTTAATGCAATGTAATGATTTCTTTCTTTCTTTGTATTTCTGGCAGCAAAGCTTTCAGGGTCACGGTAGCACAGGGGCCTTCCCAGCAGATCAAGGTGCAGTCACTTGGGAGCGCTACATCTGTTGGAGGAAACACAACTTAATCGTTTCAGACAATTATATAATTGACGATAAATTGCAGTCAACATTCACTTATAATGTAAATTCATTAACTGCTTACATTAAATTGAAACAATATGTGATTCGTTTGAATTTGTCTTCATGAAAGAAGAGAAACCTGCCAGTGGTGTGGTAAAGTAGGACCGCCAGCACAACTGGACAAGTTAAAGGTAGATAAATGACTTGTCAGTGCTCAACATAGAAACCTGACTGTGTCCTGATGGGATGGATCCTCGGCTGCTGAAGCGGAGAAGGGTGGAAATTGCAGAGACTCTGGTGACAATTTGTTAACCTTCCATGGATGCAGCTGAGGTGCCAGAACACTGGAGAGCTGAAAATGTTACTCCACTGTTCATAAACAATGGAGACGCACACACCTGGCAATACAGGGTGGTCAGCCCAACATCAGCCAATGCTAAATGTCAACATTGCGATGGATGTATAACTCACTGCGTGATTAATGTCATGCTTGTTTATTCTCAGATGTGTTTAGTTTCCTTTTATCAATTCTACTTATAGTTCTGTAAATGTGACCTTTTTCCGAATATGAAATCTCTCCCTGCCCTAATTCCTATGAATGGACTCGGGTACAATTCACCACCCGCCATCTCTCTAACAGAGTGAGATCTTTAAAGATGGACTGGCAGCTGTTAAAGTCAATCACTGTGATTCATGAATTAATTTGCTGATATCAGACTTCTGGGCTCAGGGAACAGCGGGTCAAACTCTGATATGAGAAGCTGGGTACAAGAGGATTGGAAGTTGCTAATTGCATGATATTTTATTAAAATGTGTCCATACATTCCGGGTTGGTTTTGGATAATGGAATTAATATTTTACTGTGATTCATTTTGGGATGAGACAGAGACACACAGAGGTGATCAACTTTCGACCTTTAATTTCCAGCTGAAAATTCTGCTCGTCACTGCTTCATAACCCAACATCACAGGGCTTTACCTTCATACAATGAAAGCATTTCCTATGAGCAAAACGTTGATTCATCACAGAACAAATCATATCAGCTAATAAAGCTATCATATTACAGCGCTGCTTTATAACCAGAGTCATTCTGTTCTATAATAAGGGGCTGCCAGATTCAGAGGGAAGCATTGACCAGTTCTTTGTGCTGTGCTAATCGAAGCTGTCACAGATGTACACGTGATGCTTACCAGCGCTGTTTAGTCATTGAAGCACTCGTCGATTTTCACCTTCCCTAACCCAGGAGAACGTGCACCAAAAGCAGGGCACTTACCATTCCTTCCACTGGAGGAAAGGAATTCAACGTAAATTTGGGATTTCATGGATTTTACGGGTTAATTTCCCACACGATGATGAATTCGTTCCTCAGTGGGACTGTCATGCCAGTCAGGAAATCAGTACGGCTGCAAAAAGTAAATACAGTCACCCAACAGTTCACCCGTTGACCGCACACTCTGAATCTGCTGGAGGTTGGCACCGACACATTAAAGAGTCTGCTCGTTAATGTGTCGGTGCCTGAGGCTCCAGATCATAATAATGTGAATCCATTTTTATATCTAAAATCATCAAGAAAATTAATCCGAGTCTCAACACCAGCAAATCCACTATAAATCTCGTGACAGTGTTTCAGATTCAAACATGTGAAATCTGCAAAGGTCCACAAGGCAATTAGTGCACCTGAATATTGGAGTTCAACAAGGCAACAATTGGAGAAATGGAGGACTGGAATGGAGAATTAGATGCGTTCATTCGATTGCAATGTTGCCCCTATGACGGAGCTCATGGTAAATTTGAAGTCAATTATGAACAGAATGTTTGAAGATTTGCAAGTTGAAATGCAGCAAAGTAATGGGGAATGCTGCCTACAGTAAATGCATCCAGAAGCTGTATTTGCTCTTGGTCAAGGATATCAGCGTCTATAAAAGACCAGCATTGACTGGCAACAGCAACAGGAACTTCTGATACTGTTACAAGATTGAAAAAATGCAGTTATGGATCTGTCAAGCTGACTGAATTTGAGAGTTGTTATAATCCACATCAGAATAGGAAGCAATGTCTGGATTTTGTATGTGTGTGCATGTGTACAAGTGTGTGCGTGTGTGATGGTTGTATATGTGATGTATGTGTGTGTGGGCCGGAGGGGGTTGGGGGAGTTGGGTGGGGAGGGTATGTGTGCACATTTCCTGCACAGGTTCCATGAAATTTAACATCCTTCATATGACCACTGGTGCAAGAATAAAACTCTTGGATCTACAAGTTCTCGCACTAACTACTGACAGCAACTCTGGTTTGGTTCCCACTCGAGCTTTCTGTATCCTCTTTAACTTGGCCCTGAACCGTGCCCTGATCTGTTTTCTTCTAACAACGTAAGTGACGAGATTGGAGAGAGAGGGAGCAAATGCAGTGACAACCCGAATCAAATGCGGTTACGGGGTTCCTGTATTTAATGCTGTAAGATATAACAATGAGACACATGGACAAAAAATATATCCAGAAAACACACAGGTAGTAGATGCAAGTCTGGATCACCTTCCACCGCATGGCCTGTGAATTAATCTTTAGAACAGCAACACGATCATACAATAACTGAAGGCAATGAAACAGAGAACAGCCGAGTAGACAGTGACAGTCTCACACGTCCACTGCATGCTGTTCAATGAGAGATCCCCACATGATAACTTGGCCACGATCATGTGGATGTAGATTATAATCTCAATCACCATTGACCTGTAAAGGGGCGGCAACAGGGTGAGGCCAATGGACGGTAAAACAACTGAGCAGTTTATGGCCCAGAGAATGAAGTGGCTCTTCAGCAGATTTTTTTTGCTGTGATTATGATAAATATCGCAAGGGGTTGAAAATAGCAACATCTCGATCTTCAGCCATGATACATAAAGTTATAAACTCGCCTTTCAGGAGGTTGTTCAGAAAGACTGTTTAAGCCACGCAGCATCAGTATGAATTTTTGTTGTTGCTCACATTATATTCGCTAATATATTCGGTGCTCTGACTGTGATGTAACAAATATACACAACTGTCGGTAGACAGATTAACAGGTACATGGGAGTGTGCAGGCTTCACCATACACCCCCCCCCCCCCACCCGCCCACCACCATCCACCCTTCCCCCCCTCCCACCCCCCCCCCCCCCCCACTCCCCGCGGATCCAATATAACGGCACCGTTACTAACAATCACAGCGGTAAAGGCAGATAAAAACAGACCTAGCAACAGATTTAAGTGTTGATTTGTACCGATAAAACCAGGCAGAACAATTTCAGCAGGGCGGGATTCTGTGAGATTGGTGTCGGTCATGGTGTGGGGAGGAAACACTCAAGTTCATCTCCGAGAGAAGAGAATCATGAAAAGAGAAGCAGTACCAGGAATTGTGATAAAAGCAAAATACTGTGGATGCTGGAAATCTGAAACAAAAACAAGAAATGCTGGAATCACTCAGCAGGTCTGGCAGCATCTGCGGAAAGAGAAGCAGAGTTAACGTTTCGGGTCAGTGACCCTTCTTCGGAACCAGGAATTGTGAAGCGACTCATTCCATCCTCAGCTCACTCCCCCTTCACAACAGTGAATCTGTTTCGGCAGCTGTTGGAGATCATCATATCTGTTAGTTCGCATCAATAATAACAGTCTTGCCTTTGAATCGGACAAGCTTAACTTCTAGTCCCAGTACAACGCATCAAATATCGACTGATAGTTCACTGAAGCGGCGAGGGAGATTCCTTCTTTTGGGTCACTGGGTAAACAGCCGGTTCAGGACGGGTATAAATGGGCTCTGTAACGCTATTCGAAGCATAATTCTCTGAGTGTCAGGGTTAACATTCCTTCCTCAAAGCAAATCTTTACTCTCATTGTGGGAGATTGCTGTGTGCACGTCTGTTGCAATGATTACCCATAAAGCAACAATGAGTGCATTTCAGAAAGTTATGCTTATTTGTGATGTCCTGAGGTTGCGTCAGGCGCTATATAAATGCATGTTTGTTTTCTCAAACATAACTTTGGAGGAGGGATCAGCGATTCCATTCTGAGTACCAGCCACAGCAATCTCTTCTTGTCGAGCACATCTTAGGTTGGATAAAGATTTCCAACCACATGCCACAATTGGTGGTGTCTGGTGATCGAATTAACAATTTTGCAACTGCTTGAAATAATCATATTTACAGTGAACTTCCAAGCAACAGGAAACAGAATGCAGATTTCAATGCCGACAATCTCACTGATGAATATCCCAGGGAGAACCTGGACAAGGGATTGTGCTTCAATTTGGACACATCCGGACATAGATCTGCGGGCTATATCCTGCATTGTGTTAATATATATTAACAAATGTGAATTTTTGCATATTTCCTAATACGTATTTGAACAAAACTTGAAAATGATTTCACCCGGTTTCAAAGCAGGGCCCTTTCGTGTATTAGCTGAATGTAATGACCATTACATGATGGAAATGCTCCAGCTGGACAAAATTCAGGACCATCCATAAAACATTAACCTCTGTAGTCTTGATGTATTTCAGGAACTTGTTTTATAGAAATAGAATGTTGGTGATGTATTTGGGATGGTTGTCAAGATTGGAAGATATGGATTTATGGATAGAATCATCGAATGACAGAGCACAGAAGAAGCTATTCGGCCAATCGTGCCTATATTGGTCTTTGAAAAAGCTGCGGAATTAGTCCCAGTTCCCTGCTCTACCCACATAGCCCTGCAATTTTTCCCTTTCAATACATTGTCCAATTGCCTTTTGAGAACTTGGATTTAATAAAAACAGCATTGAACCAGGTGCAGTGTCAATGCGGAGTGCATGAAAATTGACAAAGCTTCTCTGACATAATGACACCAAGAGTTCAACTCGAATGTTCATACTGTTTGAAAAAAATAATGTTTTCTTTTCATTTTTAATTATGGAATTGATTTGAAAGCAACATTTTTGAAAGCCTCATTCTGATCAAACAAGTCCTTAGTTTGATGAGTCCCTATGTACATTCCATTAAACCTCACTAGAAAATCTGTTATAGAGTCAGCTGTAGAAAGGAGGTGAGGCTTTGCTGCATCTCTTCAAAGAAAGTCCAGGATTACCCACTCCAGGAGTACTGTGGATAGATCTGTGCATGGTATTTTATGAGGGACACATACTGGTCTTGGAAACAGGGCAGGGCAGATCACGAGAATGTTTGCAGGATTCTAATGGTAAGAATCTGAGGCGATTTTTTTTTTAAAGTAGGTGTGTACTCCTTGGAATATAGAAAGTTAAATGGTGATTTGATTCAGGTCTGTTTTTTGGAATAGGAAAGTTGTTGCAAGGGTAAATCGAGGGGAAACGTTTCATTTGATCATTTCAGGCACGAAGTTAACTTAGAAATATGGTTGATAACTTTAAATGACATACGACCATTAACTATTGGAAGAATACTTAGTGGTGCAAAGGAAGTGAGGGACCTTGGATTGAATGTCCACAGATCTCTTAAGGCAGCAGGACAGGTCAATAAGGTGGTTAACAATGCATATTGCATCCCTTCCTTTATTAGCCGTGGTACACAATATAAGAGCAGGGATGTTATGCTGGAACTGTATAACTCATTGGTTCGGCCACAACCTGAGTGTTGAGTACATTTCTGGTCACCTCATTACAGAAATTATGTAATTGCACGAGAGAGGGTCCAGAGTAGTTTCACGAGGATGTTGCCAGGACTGGGAAAATGCCGCTATGAGGAAAGATTGAATTGATTGGAGTTGTTCTCCTTGGAACAGAGAAGGCTGTGGGCAGATTTGATCGAAATGTCCAAAATTGCGAGATCCCTATTTACCTTAGCAGAGAGGTCAGTGACTAGTGGGCATAGATTTAAATCGATTGGTAGAAAGAATTGAGGGGAGTTGAGGAAAAAAACTTTTCCACGCAGACAGTGAGTCTGAGCTCACTGCCTGAAAGAGTAGCGTAGGCAGCAACCCTCAGCTCATTTAAAATGTGCCTGGATATTCAACTCAAGATACGTAATCTGCAGGGCTATGGACCAATTGCTGGAAGGTGGGATTAGACTGGGTGGCACATTTGTCAGCTGCTGCAGGCACGATGGGCCAAGTACCCTCTTTCAGTGATGTAAACTTTTTATGATTCTATTCTATTCTATAACCATTTCTGTTTTCACTTTATGCGCATTATTCCATTAATCTGCCTGTTGACAGGCACTGAGAGGGTTTGTTAGCAAAATGTTGAAAAATTAAACTCTATCTGCCATTTTACAAGTTGTTTTTCTAAAAGTTGTACTTGGTGCTCTCATCTTGAAATAAAATTCTCCTCACTATACAACACAAATCGAAATGCAAACCTGACGGACAAACAAAGGAAAACAAGTCACTGGTGAGAACAAATCCCATGGTGCTCATATTCAGATTCATAACCAATTTTTTAAAGCTTTATAAATTTTCATTGATAAGCTTTTTAAAGTGGTTACTTGTATTTGTGAATACTTGAAGTCGAAGATTGCAGGGATGTTGAGAAAGGAGAGGAAAGCGACCAACTGGATTGCTCTTTGTACGATTCAGTGCTGACCCGATGGCCTGCTTCCTGATTCTATGACTCTATAAATGTCCAGTCACCTGTGAACAATGGACAAATACATTTCAGAATGTTTGAGACAATTCACTGTACTGTGTTCAGCCAGCAGCGAAAATTTGTGCCCACTGTTATTACCTGTTAACCATGGACCATTAGAAATCAAATTACATGCACCGAGATCCAGAATCATCACTTAGAATCAACACATGAAATTAGGAAACTGATGTGTCCATCTGTGTGTTATTTATTAATGCAATATGGTGTGTATCTTTGTTGTGTATAAATGTATTTAGATGTAATTGATTAGTAAGAGAAAAATACAGTGACACAAAATACTTGTCAAATGAAAACAGATCCTTCCGAAAAAAATGAATAAGCAATACAGATGCATGTAAAAACATTTGTAAGTAACAGCGTCATGATATGCATTTGCAGTGCATCCAACAACAAATATCCTCCAACGCAGCAAATCAAAATAAGTCTAATTAAATTCACACTGATCACAATGCGTGGCTGCGGCTTTTCTTGGTTGTCTGGTGCCGAGGATCAAATGCTCTCACAACTGCAGAACAGGCTTGATCGCCAGTCAGGGAAGCAGCTCTTATAAAACAGTTAATCCATAGAACTATTAATCCGTCATTACTATTAATAATTCCACAACATTCTGTTGTACACTGAAGGAAATGTTTGCCAGATAACTAGGTACCCCCTTTCGCATGCAATGTGCAGCTGATAACTGCTACACTGTGTAAACATCTATGTTGTGGGCACAGGTCAGAGAGAAAGTGTTGAGGAAGAAGGCGAAATGCTGAATCGTCTGCACTGACTCGCTTTAACAAACATTTCACCGTTCCAAACAACACAAATCAATGGGGAAAATAGATAGCACAAAGTTTTTAAACCCCAACAGGAGCTTCTGAATTATCTTCCCTGAATTCTCTGAATGAGGTCACTTTCATTATGATCCATTTGGATGGATACGGCCGCCCTGCACATCTGGGAAACGTCATTCTCATTCTGTGACTGTGCCGAGTTTGTTTGGTCGGTAGACATTGCGTTGTCACAACCACAAATTCTCAAAATCCCATTTCCATGAAGGGACAGTCTCGAACAAATTCAACATGGTTCTGAAAAACGACGCTGATGAGGGACACCCAGAATTTATCACAGCTGGGCAGAATTACCCATAAACTATCATAACTGGACAGGGGTACTCAGTGAACAGGACAGCTGGTCAAGGTATGCAGGGGACTAGCACAGCTGGACAAAGACTCCGAGCGACTCGAACAGGTGGACAGGGAGTACAAGGGACCAGCACAGTGAGACAGAGATTCTCAGCGACTAGCACAGCGAGATAGAGATAACCATGTCCAAAAGAACAACATCAACTACAGTTCACGAACCAAACCTTTAGTTCAATAATTTCAGAGCATGACAGCCCCCCATTTTACTTTCATTTTTAGTTATTTTTTCTTCCATTTTTTTCACATTCTTTTTTACATTTTTTACAATCTTTTTTTGCATTTATTTCATTTCATCTTAGTTTGTTCAGTTTGCTTAAACACTGTTTTTTTCAGGGGTTTTTTCAGGTTTGCACTTGCTGCTGTTCAATATTCAGTGTATTTACACCTAATCTATCCTAATGCTTAGTCTTTCAACACACCATTAACATTTTGTTTGCCTTTGCTCCGTGACCTTTTGGTCCGCTATGTGGCCTGGTCCAAACTGCACCTTCTCCTTTGTTATCTCTTGCCCCACCCCCACCTCACTTGCTTATAATCTGTGACTTTTCTAATATTTGTCAGTTCCGAAGAAGGGTCACTGACCCGAAACGTTAACTCTGCTTCTCTTTCCACAGATGCTGCCAGACCTGCTGAGTGATTCCAGCATTTCTTGTTTTTGAACCAAACCTTAATGTTGTCTCATCAGAAAACTCAATCACGTTAGTCAATGACGATTTTCACTTCACCAAACAATGTTGGCTCTATGTATCAATATATGCCTGACAAGGTGGCTGTTATTTTTCTCCACGATTCCTGATTCCCCACGAACTGATGTTTAACTGACTGCCCTGCAGTTGACAGTCTTATCCTTCTTCCCTTTTCTGCGTAAGGATATGTTATTTGTAATCCTTCATTCCTTTGGCATCACCCCAGTATCTAAGGACGATTGGAAGATTGTAACCAGCAGCTCCACAATTTATCTCCTCATTTCCCTCAGCAGGCCTCTGGACCTGATGAGTTAACCACTATACGTACTGCCAGAATTGTTATTACGTCCTACTTATCTATTTTATCCCATCTTGTGCCATCTTTCGACCATAAATTTTGCAAATTCCTCTTTCTTAGCATGTTTCAATGAAAAAGAGCTCATTTAGTGCATCAGGCATGCCTTTTGCCTTGACCAATACATTTTCACTTTGGTCCCTAATCGGCCACACCACACATCTGACAATTCTCTTTTTTGTGCTTCGTACTGTTTTGTTGCATGTATTATTAATTTTTTCTCCTCTCCTCTGCACATTTTTATATTCAGCATGCGCCTCCATTGTATTCTCCCTTTATCTGTTTCATCCTGCTTTCTGACATCTTTGTCATCCAGGGAGCACTGGCTTTGTTTTTGCTCCCTTCATACATATCGATAGTGCCAGAACCACCTCCTGTTTAATGCTGTCAATTTCTTCAATACATTTCTGGCTGCCAAGTTTTTGACTCCAATTTACCCGGGCCAGATTTCACCTCACTTCATTGAAACTCGTCCACTTCTTGTTCAGTATTTTTTTCTATTCTGGATTGTTCTTTGTCTATAAATAATCTAAACATTAAAATACTAATCACTATTGCTGAGCTGTTCCTCGACAGTAACAATCCCAGACGAGATCCAGCAATGCCTCCTTCCTCATTGGGGAGGACGGACTAACATACAAACATACGAACATATGAATTAAGAGCAGAAGTAGGCCGTTTGGCCCCTACAGCCTTCTCCAATATTGAAGAAGATCATGGCTGATCTGTTTGTGTCTCGAATTCCACATTCCCATCTATCCCTATAAACTTTGATTCCCTGGCCTAACAAAAATCTATCTACCCCTGCCTTAAAAATATTCAACGACCCTGCCTACACCATCTTCTGAGGCAAAGAATTCCAAAGTCGCACAACCCTTTGAGATATATTTTTTAAAAATCTCTTCATCTCTTTCCGAAAAGTGCGATCCCTAATTACAAAACAGTGCCCCGTGGTTCTGGACTCACCCACAAGAGCAAACATACTTTCTACATCCACCTTGTCCAGGCCGTTCAGGATTTTATAAATTTCAACCAAGTCTCCCCTAATTTTCCCAAACTCCGGTGAAAACTAACCCAGTCTGTCCAACTTGTGCTCATAAAGCAACCTGCTCATTCAAGGTATTCGTCCAGTAAACCTCCTCTGAACTGCCTCCAACGCATTTTTATCCTTCCTTAAATAAGGAGATCAAAACTGCACAAAGTATTCGAGATCTGGTCTCACCAATGCCCTGTATAAGCGAAACTTAACATCCTTACTTTTATTTTCAATTCCCCTCGTACTGAAGGATAGTATTCCATCAGCATTCTTTAGTACTTGCTGTACTTGCATACTAACTTTTTGTTGCTCATGCAGAAGAACACCTCAGAATTCTGCAGTCATTCTCGACTTGAGTAATGCTCTGCTCGTTTTTATTCTTCCTGCCAAAGTGAACAACTTCACATTTTCCCACATTATACTCCATCTGCCAGACGTTTGCCCACTGACTCAACCTATCTATATCGTTCTGCTACCTTATGTACTCTTCACAATATAGTTTCCTACCTATTTTTTGACATCTGCAAATTTAGCTACCATGGTATCGCTCCCCTCATCTAAGTCATTGATATAAATTGTAAAAAGTTGAGGTACCAGCACAGCTGGCTGTGGACAATATCATGTCAATTAGAAAAGGACCCGTTTATGCATACTCTCTGTCAGCCAATCATTCTTCTGTCCATATGCATATCTTACTCCTACACCATGAGTTTCTACTTTGTGCAATAACCTTTTATGTGGCAACTTGTCAAATGCCTTCTGGAAATATAAGTACAGTACGTCAACGGGATCCCCTTTATCCAAAGGGCATGATACTCTTACATAGAACTCCAATAAATTGTTAAAAAGATTTCCCTTTCACAAAGCTGTGCTTACTATTTCCGAGTCCCTGGAGTTTTTCTAAGTGACCAGCTATAGCCTCCTTAATGATCGATTCTAACACCTTCCTCACGACAGACATCGAGTGAACTGGCCTGGAGTTACGTGCTTTCTGCCCTCACCCCCGCCTTTCTTGAATAGAGGGGTTATACTTGCTTCTTTCCAGTCTGATGGAACTTTTCCAGAATCCAGTGAATTTAGAAAGATTAACACCATTGCATCTATTACCTCATTAGACACGTCTTTTAAGACTCGAAGATGAAGCCCATCAGGACCGGGGGGCTTGTCATCCTGCAGCTCCATCAGTTTGCTCAGTACCACTTCCCTGGTGGTTGTCATTTCACCAAGTTCGCCTCTTCCTTCCATCTGCTGATTTACAACTATTACTGGAATTTTTTGTATACTCTATAGTGAAAACAGAAGCAAAATATTCATTAATTTCATCCACAATTTACTTACTATCTACTATTAACACCCCATTCTCACTCTTGAGCGTTCCACATTCACTTTACTTACCACTTTCGTTTTTTTTATTTCTATCTCCTGATTAATCTTTTAGTCATTCGCTGCTGTTCTTTATATTCTGAACGATCATCTGACCTGCCACTCGTCTTTGAGCAATTACATGCTTTTTCCTTAAGTCTCATGCTTTCCTTAAATTCTTCAGTTAATCACGGATGATTGGTCCTCCCCTTAGAATTTTTCTTTATGGTAGTGATATACTTATTCTGAGTATTCTGAAATATTCCCTTAAATGCCTGCCACAGCTTCTCTATTGATCTATCGTCTATCCAATAACCCAGTTCACTCCATCTTGCACAGATTTCATGCCCACATAGTTGCCCTTCTTTAAGTTTAGAATACTAGTCTTAGACCTACACTCCTCTCTTTAAAACTGGATGTAAAATTCAATCTTATTATCGTCGCTGATTCCTGGAGGTGCCTTTATTCTGAGATCATTCATTAATCCTGTCACATAACACAATATCAGGTGTAATATAACCTGCTCTCTGGATGGTTCCATAATGGTGCTGCTCTAAGAAACCATTCGATGAACGCCTCATTCAGGCTACTATTGCCAATCTGATTTTTCCAGTTTATATGCAAATTAATATCACCCATGCTTATTGCCGTCCATTTATCATAAGCACCCAATATTTCTTCCTGTATACTTCTTCCTATGTTAGGGAGACTGTAGAAACCTCCTACTGGAGACCTCTTTCCCCAACTATTCCTCATCTCCACACAAATCGATTCGACATTTTAATCTCCTGAACCAAGGTCATGTCTAACTATTGCACCAATACCATCCTTGATTAACATTGCTACCCCTCCATCATTGCCGAGCTTCTTGTTCTTCTTGAATGTCATATATCCTCCATCTCTAACCAAAAAAAAAGGACTCTGGTGTGTTGATAAGGTAAGCTTTTTATTTAAAAAGTTCTGTCCGTCGGATTGCTAAGCTAACAAGTTTTGACTTTTTTTTTTTTGGTTTTTCAGTAGATTTGTTGGGAATTTAGAACAGTGGGAATGGAGGTCAAGGCAGTTGCATGTTCCTCCTGCAGAATGTGGGAGGTAAGGGTCGCCCAAGAGTGTCCCTGCTGACTGCATCTGTGGGAAGTGCACCCAACTCCAGCTCCTCGAGAACCGCGTTAGGGAACTGGAGCTGGAGCTGGTTGAACTTTGGATCATTCGGGTGGCGGAGGGGGTTATTGAGAGGAGTTATGGGGAGGTAGTCACACCTCAGGTAAAAGAAGTAGGTAGATGGGTTACCGTCAGGGGAAGGAGAGGGAACCAGCAGGCAGTGCAGGGATCCCCTGTGGCCGTTTCCCTCAACAACAGGTATACCGTTTTGGATACTGTTGCGGGGGACGACTTACCAGGGGTAAGCAATGGGATACAGGTATCTGGCACAGAGTCTGTCCCTGTTGCTCAGAAGGGAAGGGGGAAGAGGAGCAGAGCATTAGTCATTGGGGACTCCATAGTTAGGGGAACAGATAGGAGGTTCTGTGGGAACGAAAGAGACTCATGGTTGGTGTGTTGCCTCCCAGGTGCCAGGGTTCGTGATGTCTTGGATCGTGTTTTTGGGATCATTAAGGGGGAGGGGGAGCAGCCCCAAGTCGTGGTCCACATAGGCACCAACGACATAGGTAGGAAGAGAGATGGGGATTTAAGACAGAAATTCAGGGAGCTAGGGTGGAAGCTTAGAGCGAGAACAAACAGAGTTGTTATCTCTGGGTTGTTGCCCGTGCCACGTGCTAGTGAAGCGAGGAATAGGGAGAGAGAGGAGTTGAACACGTGGCTGCAGGGATGGTGTAGGAGGGAGGGTTTTGGTTTCCTGGATAATTGGGGCTCTTTCTGGGGTAGGTGGGACCTCTACAAACAGGATGGTCTTCACCTGAACCAGAGGGGTACCAATATCCTGGGGGGGAGATTTGCTAGTGCTCTTCGGGGGGGTTTAAACTAATTCAGCAGGGGACTGGGAACCTAAATTGTAGTTCCAGTGTTCAGGATGTTGAGAGTAGTGAGGTCAGTGATAAGGCTACAAGGACGCAAGAGGGCACTGGCAAGCAAGAACTTGGTTTAAAGCGTGTCTACTTCAACGCCAGGAGCATCCGGAATAAGGTGGGTGAGCTTACAGCATGGGTTGGTACCTGGGATCGCGATGTTGTGGCCATTTCGGAGACATGGGTAGAGCAGGGGCAGGAACGGATGTTGCAGGTTCCGAGATTTAGATGTTTCAGTCAGAACAGAGAAGATGGTAAAAGAGGGGGGGGGGGGGGGGGGGTGTGGCATTGTTAATCAAGGAGAGTATTACAGCGGCAGAAAGGCCGTTTGAGGACTCATCTACTGAGGTAGTATGGGCCGAGGTTAGAAACAGGAGAGGAGAGGTCACCCTGTTGGGAGCTTTCTATAGACCTCCGAATAGTTCCAGAGATGTAGAGGAAAGGATAGCGAAGATGATTCTCGACAGGAGCGAGAGTAAAAGGGTAGCTGTTATGGGGGACTTTAACTTTCCAAATATTGACTGGAAATACTATAGTTCGAGTACTTTAGATGGGTCAGTTTTTGTCCAGTGTGTGCAGGAGGGTTTTCTGACACAGTATGTAGACAGGCCAACCAGGGGCGATGCCACATTGGATTTGGTACTGGGTAATGAATCCGGCCAGGTGTTAGATTTAGATGTAGGTGAGCACTTTGGTGATAGTGTTCACAATTCGATTAAGTTTACCTTAGCGATGGGCAGGGACAGAATTATAGCTGGGGGAAAGGAAATTATGATGCAATTAGGCAAGATTTAGGATGCGTTGGATGGGGAAGGAAACTGCAGGGGATGGGCACAATCGAAATGTGGAGCTTATTCAAGGAGCAGCTATTGCGTGTCCTTGATAAGTATGTACCTGTCAGGCAGGGAGGTAGTTGTCGAGCGAGGGAGCCGTGGTTTACTAAAGAAGTTGAAGCACTTGTCAAGAGGAAGAAGAAGGCTTATGTTAGGATGAGACGTGAAGGCTCTGTTAGGGCGCTTGAGAGTTGCAAGCTCGCCAGGAAGGATCTAAAGGGAGAGCTAAGAAGAGCAAGGAGAGGACACGAGAAGTCATTGGCGGATAGAATCAAGGAAAACCCTAAGGCTTTCTATAGGTATATCAGGAATAAAAGAATGACTAGAGCTAGATTAGGGCCAATCAAGGAGAGTAGTGGGAATTTGTGTGTGGAATCAGAGGAGATCGGGGAAGCGTTAAATGAATATTTTTCGTCAGTATTTACAGTAGAGAAAGAAAATGTTGTCGAGGAGAATACTGAGATTCAGACTACTAGGTTAGATGGGATTGAGGTTCACAAGGAGGAGGTGTTAGAAATTTTGGAAAGTTTGAAAATAGATAAGTCCCCTGGGCCAGATGGGATTTATCCTAGGATTCCCTGGGAAGCCAGGGTGGAGATTGCAGAGCCTTTGTCCTTGATCTTTATGTCACCATTGTCGACAGGAATAGTGCCGGAAGACTGGATGATAGCAAATGTTGTCCCCTTGTTCAAGAAGGGGAGTCGAGACAGCCCTGGTAATTATAGACCTGTGAGCCTTACTTCGGTTGTGGGTAAAATGTTGGAAAAGGTTATAAGAGATAGTATTTATAATCATCTTGAAAAGAATAAGTTCATTAGCGATAGTCAGCACGGTTTTGTGACGGGGAGGTCGTGCCTCACAAACCTTATTGAGTTTTTCGAGAAGGTGACCAAACAGGTGGATGAGGGTAAAGCAGTGGATCTGGTGTATATGGATTTCAGTAAGGCGTTTGATAAGGTTCCCCACGGTAGACTATTGCAGAAAATACGGAAGTATGGGGTCGAAGGTGATTTAGAGCTTTGGATCAGAAATTGGCTAGCTGAAAGAAGACAGAGGGTGGTGGTTGATGGCAAATGTTCATCCTGGAGTTTAGTTACGAGTGGTGTACCGCAAGGATCTGTTTTGGGGCCACTGCTGTTTGTCATTTTTATAAATGACCTGGATGAGGGTGTAGAAGGGTGGGTTAGTAAATTTGCGGATGACACGAAGGTCGGTGGAGTTGTGGATAGTGCCGAAGGATGTTGTAGGGTACAGAGGGGCATAGATAGGCTGCAGAGCTGGGCTGAGAGATGGCAAATGGAGTTTAATGCGGAAAAGTGTGAGGTGATTCACTTTGGGAGGAGTAACAGGAATGCAGAGTACTGGGCTAATGGGAAGATTCTTGGTATTGTAGATGAGCAGAGAGATCTTGGTGCCCAGGTACTTAAATCCCTGAAAGTTGCTACCCAGGTTAATAGGGCTGTTAAGAAGGCATATGGTGTGTTAGCTTTTATTAGTTGGGGGATCGAGTTTCGGAGCCACGAGGTCATGCTGCAGCTGTACAAAACTCTGGTGAGGCTGCACCTGGAGTATTGCGTGCAGTTCTGGTCACCGCATTATAGGAAGGATGTGGAAGCTTTGGAAAGGGTGCAGAGGAGATTTACTGGGATGTTTCCTGGTATGGAGGGAAGGTCTTACGAGGAAAGGCTGAGGGACTTGAGGTTGTTTTCGTTGGAGAGAAGGAGGAGGAGAGGTGACTTAATAGAGACATATAAGATAATCAGAGGGTTAGATAGGGTGGATAGTGAGTCTTTTTCCTCGGATGGTGATGGCAAACACGAGGCGACATAGCATAAAGTTGAGGGGTGATAGATATAGGACAGATGTTAGAGGTAGTTTCTTTACTCAGAGAGTAATAGGGGCGTGGACTGCCCTGCCTGCAACAGTCATAGACTCGCCAAATTTAAGGGCATTTAAGTGGTCATTGGATAGACATATGGATGAAAATGGAATAGTGTAGGTCAGATGGTTTCACAGGTCGGCGCAACATCGAGGGCCGAAGGGCCTGTCCGGTGCTGTAATGTTCTAATTCTAATTGTCTCATTAACACGGTTTTCCTGAGGCTCGGAGTCAAGAAGAGCAAGTTACAGGCCGGGGCAAGACCGTGCATGAGTCTTTGTCGCTGAGTTTCTGTGTGAGTGACCTGAGCATCAACAGCCTGGAGGAGTTGCCTGATCAGCACGCTATGTGTTTTTGTCTCTGCTTTCAGCCTTGATAGATTGCGGAGCTTGACGTGTGCAAGTAGACGCCTTCCATATCTGCAGGGAAGGAGATGGTCAAGAGCTTGGAGAAGAGGATGCTAAACAGAGTGAGGGCCCGGACAGGTAATAGGCGATTAACTGGTGTATGTAGATTTACCCTGTCCCAGGTGTTTGGTGAGCATTCAGAATTCTAAACTAATCGAAGTTTAGAATTTTGAAGTATTTAACTTGGGCCCCAGTGTGTGGTGAACTGGACAGTCTGCCCACACTGAATATCACCATGCTAATTGTACCTGTCTCTACTGAACGCAATCGTATTGAATTTGAGCAGTCAACACTGAATGCAAACGTGTTGAATGGAACTTTTCAACACAGAGGATTATCGTGCATAACTGGACGTGGAATGTCACTGGGCTGAACTAGTTAACATTGAGAGTAACTGTGCTGAACTAAATTTGTGTACCTTGAATGTAACCGTGCTGAACAAAAGCTGTGAGCACTGAACGTGACCATGCTGAACTAAACCTCTGCACAATGATTGAGACCCTGTTGAACCTGACCTCTCCATACTAATTAGAACTGCCCAACCTCAACCAGTCCACAATAAATGTCAACTTACTCAACTAGATACATCTCCATTGAATATAACCATGCAGAACTTGACCATCAATACTGAAGACAACCGTGCTGAGCTACACACAAAACATAAATGTGCAAAAGTACTGTGCTGACCCCGAGTGGTCCACACTAAATGCAGTCAGCTGCGTTCAAGTGGATGCACCGTCTCAGGGGGATTTGGAGTCAGATGCATATGATCCAGCATGACACGGACTGGAGATGAATAGTGATCAGGAACCAGAACGTGTCAGTTATGCCTTTTGTTGTGGGCATTTAAACTCAGGATTAAAGGGCTTCAACCCGGGGATTCACTTACACCATTGCAACCATTTATTCAGCTTTTCATTATTGTAACTGTAATTAGGATCATATTGTAGTCTCTGGGTATTTCACTTTAAAACCGTGTCAAATCCCTTGAAAATCATTTCATTCCATCAATCCAAAAACACAAGATTGGCAGTAGCTGCAGTAATCTGTTTGTTTCAATTAATGTAATGAATGGAAAAGATTACACCATCTTAGTACATCCCTGGAGCCTGATATCAGGTATAGATAGGATAATCTTTGCGTGTAGTTCACAGCGTGCTCAGAGCTTCTGCTAGAAATGCATGTATCAGCAAAAGGTCTGGTGTTTGCCATTTACTATCCTGTCCTTGCAGCTATTGGAGTTCCAGGTATAGCATTGAACTTATATATTAGTAATGGAAATTAATTATTAACTTTGTCCCTGCTTTACTTACCGCTAGCGTTATGGGTATCCTTTCTTTCCTTTATTGGGTTAAGTTCCCAACTTTAATAAGAAGATATCTTCCATCCAATTGTAATTTTTCTTATTTTACAGTTTCTCTTACTTTACATTTTAAAGTTTTTCCCACTTTAACAGAATTATATCTCCATTGTAATATCATTTCTTGGACTTTTACTTTCTAATTTGGTGGCAGAACTTCTCTCCTTCAATGGTATCATTTTCCCATGAATCAGCAGCATTTCTCCTGCGTGAAAGTATAATTAAATTCTTCTAATTGTATAAGGTCTCCCTTTTACGTGTGCCATTTTGCATCGAAAATGTAGTTATTTTCCTAACACTGCTACTGTGGATGAATTATCACACTGTTATCACGGTATAAATGTTGTTCTATTGTACTGATGGCACTGTTACTGCAGGTGAATTATCACACCGCTATCATGGTGTAAACGTAGCTCTGTTGTGCAATTGTTCCTGATGTTGTGGGTAAATTATCAAAGTGTTATCACGGTGCATACGCAGATCTATTGTGTTATTGACACTGTGGTTGCATTATTACACTGTAAGCACGGTGTAAATGGAGTTCTATTGCATTGTTGGCACTGTTACTGTGGGAGAATTAACAAAATGTTAACATGGTGTAGATGGAGTTCTGTTGTGCTCCTGACACTGTTACTGTGAGTGAATTGTCACTGTTACCACAGTGTACATCGAGGTCTACCGTATCAATAACATTGACACCAGTTGTCTGATTTGCATAACTGTTTCACTGATTGAAATCATTCAACAATTAAATAATTTCTATGTGAATTTAATGAGTAGTTTCATTTAAGAGACATTATTAGGTATCGACTCGGAAACAGAAATATAAGCAATGTAATAAGTGGTCGTTTTATGAATTAATCTGTTCTCACCCTAAACTCACAGAGCACAGTGTTTCTGTTCTCAGTCTCTAACTCTCACTGTTTCTGCATAGCTCTCCTCTTCTACATTAGCTGCTCATAAATGCTCTGCAATGTGTTCTGCTGAGTTCGCAAGCTCCAAGCCCCTGGTAAAATCCCGGACGGTTCCTGCCTTCAATCTTTTCTTCATAATTTGTAAGTCTTATAACTGGTGGCCCCTCATGCATCTGAATATAAATGTTTCAATTTCAATACCCAGTACAGGCCAAACCTGATCACAGATGCCATCAGTACCGCGCAGCGCAGTACTGCGGAAATGCTGCAGTATAGGAGGGGACCTTTCCTCCAATAAGGCTTCATAATCCACCAGCTGATTAACGGGAGAAATGCTTGGAGTTATCATCACATCTTCAACAATCCCCTCCAGAAAGTCAGGAAACACTAATTAGCCATTCGGTTCCCTCTGTTGGAAAATCTTTTCAAACATGTTGACAGTCGAATTTTCTAACAATGAACCTTTCCACAGTAATTCGTTGGATGAGGATCTTTCATTTCCTGAGCAGGATATAATCCATTTTAAATGCAAGTTTTCCCTACTTTTCTGTTCGTTTCCATTTTTATTGCCGGTTCATGTATTGTTTACCCTCTGAAATATCTTATAGAATATGTTACTGATGTTATTTTTCTGGTCTGTTTGATGTCATCATTTTAGTTTCAATGTGTTTCCGATGCCTTCTTGTTCTGCATTCTATTTGATTGTATTATTTTACATTCCAATCATATTGACCTTCTTATTTTGAATCCAGATGATTATTTTAAACACAAATGCAAGTGCCAGGAGGTTAAGCAATAGATTTCCTCGCGGGATCATGTGTTAAATCTTTGAATTTCACACAAAATTCTGTAAAACGGATAATTTTGTTGGAAGTCCGACCAGTAATTTTCCAGTTCTCTCTTGCTCACACAGATACACTCTCCCTCTTTCTCTCAGTCTCTCTCTGTCTGTATTACAGCTAACTTGGCAGTGATTGTGATCCTGTCCAGAGGAAGATGTGGGCTCTCCAGATGTATCACTTACTACCTGATGTCCATGGCAGTGACGGATCTTCTGGTCATGATCACCGTTGTAATATTAAACCGAATTGTTGGTATTTATTTCCCACTCAGTTTCCTATTCATCACACCCATATGCAGTTTCCGTATGGTCCTAAACCATGCAATAATAGACAGTTCTGTCTGGTTAACAGTCGCTTTCACCTTTGATCGATTTGTGGCCATTTGTTGCCAGAAGCTGAAATTAAAATACTGCACTGAGAAAACGGCAGAGTGGGTTATAGGAATTGTGTCCACACTGAGTTGTTTAATATATAGCTTCCTGTATTTTATATTTGAACCT
The DNA here is from genome assembly GCF_036365525.1 of Heterodontus francisci. NCBI lineage: Eukaryota > Metazoa > Chordata > Chondrichthyes > Heterodontiformes > Heterodontidae > Heterodontus > Heterodontus francisci. The sequence goes on from NC_090404.1 coordinate 23,617,300, forward strand.
TTGTATATAATTAGCAATATACCCTGGTTCTGTAGCATAAAATTAATATTTTATACATCACCTGCATGGACCGCATATGACTGGATACGCCGCATTTCAACTCCTTGTCTCCCTTTCATTCTGATTTTATTGCTCAATGCTCTGACAGTCAGACACATTCTAATGGCCAACAGAGGTCGCAGGAGACTCCGGGCCCACAGCAGTGGAGAGACTCAGAGTGATCCAGAGATGGAGAAGCGGAGAAAGTCCATTGTCTTACTCTTCGCCATCTCGGGCAGTTTCATCCTGCTATATTTGATAAATGTTATCAATTTCCTTTATGTCCGAATTGCAAAACTTAATTATTTCTCCGGTTCCAATTTCAACAAATCAAATTATATTCTTGACCAAAGTGGATATATGCTTCAGCTTTTGAGTTCCTGCGTCAATCCATTTATTTATGCAGGGACTCAGAGAAAATTCAGAGAGGAGTTAAAGAATGGAGTGAAATATCCACTAAGTCTAATTCTTAAATTGTTTAAACAACGAAAATATTGAAATCCAGCATGAAATTCACACTATATCCCACCCATTGTTGTTCTTCTGCAAGTCACACACGGCGTCCCCACCACAGAAAAAAAAATAGTCACTTGCTTTGAGATTCTTTCCATTGTGTGAATTTAATAATGCTTAAGCAACACATTCCCGTCAGCCCCCAGGGTCCAGAAGTATCGCGACAATCATGTGGGAGACAGAGATTCCGACCTCTCTCTGTTATTAGATATCAAGTTTAACTGTTCAATGAAGGGACATCAATATCCCTGCTGGAAATGATTTGTGACTGAAGGGTAGTGTACGATTATTAGATTACCAGAAGTTACTAACCAGAATATAAAATGTAGCCACTATAAACTAACAACTGACTCTTTGTTATAAACTAATGCTTAGTTTCATTAGAGCCCTTCTTTGTCGTATGGTAAAGTAGGCAAACTTAGGAAATTGGTCAAAGTATAGGCATGACATAAAGATAGAGTGATTCTGAGAGATTGTCAAGATTTAAAATGCTTAGTTGCAGCTAACCATGAGAACTTAGAGCAGACGGTGAAAACAGCTTCTGCAAGAACAAAATGAAGTTTTGTCATGTAATGAGATAAGGAGCCCAAGAATGTAAATGCAATCGTCACCACACAGGGACATTACATATGTAAATCCAAAATGTTAGCAACAGCCCCAAAATGGTCTCTGAGTGGTTGAAAAAGGCATCCTTTAAACACAAAGCTAAAGATGATCGGGGAAAGGGAGGGTTAATTGGAAAGCACCCAAGGTAAAAGAAGCCTTGACGTTTGCTGATACCACAGAGAATTTTGAAACAACAACAAGACACAAGAGAGAAAAAGAGACTAAAAAACTAGTTGACTAGAAGCTGCAAGATCAAGAGTCGGGCGCTCCGTGATCCATTCTCTAATATGGGTAGTATAATTAGTGTTAGACTGTTAATTCACGCCTGAGTTTGTGATGATAGTTTATCTGAAAACTTCATAAACTTATCCTCACATTTATCTCAATAAAGTAAATTCACAATAGAGCGTTTTCTGCCAAGTTTGTTCCTGCCTAAGAAGGAAGCATTAATCCCCACGATCGTACCTAATTTCTCATCTGTTTACCGTGGCACGATCTGACATTGTGAACACTTTTTGAGACAATGGAAAGATCTCAAGTTCACGAGTCTGGTCAACATGTGGCTTGGGAAGGAAAACCCTTAAGGGGGCGGGGGGGTGTTGTTGGGCAGGGGGTGAAGACCTTAAAGGACCCACAAGTGCTCTAAGGACACTTATTCAAGAATATAAAAAGAGAATAGATAAAGTACTATACTCGAAAGATATTAAAGGGGTCTTCGAGCAGAAGTACAAGAAATTTAGAGATTTCATTGAAGATAAGATAGGCCAGAAGAAGTTAAAGATACAGAAGTAAAAAAAGAAACCCTTCTGTCTTACAGCATTCAGCGGATTCAAGAGGCCGTTCCTCAGAAACATAAAGAGGTTGAGCGACGGAGATGGAGTGAATGAACTCTACAATGATTGGCTGGCGCTGCCGTGATTGACGCTCAGGAAAATAAAAGCAGTTGAAACAACAGAAGGAGGACAATCAGTATTTAAGGGAAAATATTTGGAACTGCAGGAAGTATGGGGACACAACGGGCAATTCTGTCGACAGTAACCTTAGGAGACGCTGACCCAGCCTCCTACGAGGACGATGGTGGAAAAATGGATTAGGGAGAGCCAGAGTGGGAAAGTGAGAGGTATCAAATTGAGGAACGAGGGAGAAGTTAAACAAGATGTTTTTAGGGAAAATAAAAGTGAGCAAAAGCAAGTCACTACGAATTTTGTTCGAGTCTGCATGAGGATTGGAAGCTTCCACGAATGAATGTGCAGCTTGTGTTCTGTAGAGTTAACAGTCATTAACCCTTTGTAATCTGCCTTTAATTTTGAAAGTATGAATCTGTTACTTTTTCTATTTATACATGTATGTATTTTTGTTGGAACCTTGAGTCATATTTTTGCTGTCAGCCAGTTGACCCTGTGTGTTCCTTGGGCTTGGGACTGGGAATTTAACATCGATTCCTTTTTGTCCTCTGAATTCATAACCCGTTAGAGGAATCAATATTTCTAAGTTGTTTGTACTTTTTTAAAGTGTGAATGCGACTGTTGAGTCTGTTCATGTCAATTTAAGATTGTGCACCGAAACTTGGGATAGTGACGCTGAATTATTACATTTTATATCAAAGAAACTGGTGTAATGTTTTATTTATATTTAAATGGTCGGTTTTGCAAATGTGAAAAGGCCATGAACAATTCTGTAAGAGTTAAGCTTCTCCCTTGAAGATGTCTGGCTAAGTTTAGAGCTCGTGGCTTTCTCGACAATAGTGAACTAACTAATGGGGTCGATAAGGATATGCTCCATTCAACCGGTAGAATTAAAAAATTATTAGGTTACTAAAAAGTGACTAACACATTACTAATGGTGAATATTTAGCTACTGTAAACTAACAGAAGAACACACGAAATAGGAGCAGAAATAGACCATATGGCCCATCGAGCCTGTTCTGCCATTTGACCTGATCATGGCTGATCTTAGGTTTTAATTCTACTTTTCTGCCCGTTCTCCATATCCCTTGATTTCCTGCGACACCAAAAATCTATCCATTCGAGCCTTAAATGTATTCAATGATGGAGCATCCACAACCCTCTGGGGTAGAGAATTCCAAAAGATTCACAACCCTTTGAGTGAAGTAATTTCTCCTCATCTCAGTCCAGAATGATTGACCCCAAATCCTGAGACTGAGTCCCTGTGTTTTAGATTCCCCCATCAGTGGAAACAATCTATCAGATGTTTTTTTTTTCATTTAATTCATTACACAACATTTGTATCGCTGAGTGTAAATTTATGCATTGGATATTATGAACTTTTAAGTTTCTGCATTGACAGATATGTTGGGACAAATTAACCAATTAGGCATTGGGGCAAAGCTACAATGGGTTCTTTTATTTTTGGTTTTGTTCTTTTTTTAATCAGTGACGATAGTTTCCAGAGCCATATGAGAATTAATAACACAGCAAGAGATCCAGCAGATTGAAGAATTTAAAGAACTTATCTCAAATGTCACTGCACAATCACAATTTGGTCTAAAGGTTCTCTGCCTTTTCAAAAACGTTTTGTTACTTGTTATATTTCGAGACAATGTGCATAAGAACAGGAATTATGGACGTTGCCTTTGAACAGCTTGTAAGAATTCTGTCTCTGTTGTGAAAGCATTATTTTAAACTACCAAGCCCGGGCATAAGATATTGGAGCCGATTAGCAAAATTCAATTCATATGAGTAATTACTTCAAGAACACAAAGGGAAAATTTACCTGAAATTTAAGCAGATAATAGAATTCCAAATAAATCTATTGAAAAACAGTCTGGGTGCATCCTGATTATCAATAATTAAGGTTCTTTTGGGGAGAAGAAACGGATCATTTACAAAACTTGTTTCCCCCAGCAACTCTGTGATTTAAATTTGAGATAATTTGAGATGAAAAAGCCCGTGTCATTAGCACGTTACTTTCAAGAAACTAAAATCTCATCTAAGATACGACAAAACAAATGAACAAAATATGATAATGCCTGAAATCAAATAGGAATGATTGAGATATGTTCAAAGATATTCTGAGAGTAATAGACTATAATGCTTCTCCAGGTATCAAAAAATGACTAGAGTCATAATTAATGGTAATGGGAAGGTAGATCTGGCTAATGTACGATCTAATAAATGAATTTGGGGGGAAAATGACTTTGGAATTAGAATTCAAACCGTTACATTAATAAAGTGTAACATTTCCAAAAAGACTAGAAGTTTGCAATGAAAGTCAGGAAAGTGTAGTTAAGACTGGTAATTTGATATCTTTCTCATGGAGATATTTGTATCCTTGCCTATGACTTATTTGTAAAGAGAACTGCATTCGGTAGTCTGCCAACGATCCAAGACATTGGGACCATGCAGGGGAAGATAATCAACGATTTCAGACATCACACATCCATTTTTCTCTTTGATAAGATCACCTGAGAGTCAAGAATGTGAAGCATGATATTGGGATACCGGGGTAATTGTACAAATGTTTCATGAGAAACAACTAACATGCTAAATGCATGGTGAAATGCACTGAAGAACGAGTCTCAGACATGTATAACTACTTCACAACAGGACAACATGAAATGCATAATGTGGCCAGTAGACTGAGACAATATTTTAAAATATCAAGACATTGACTTTACAATAACCAGGATACATTAAACACACTGATAATGGTCAGTGGGAATACAATTAAAGTTCAGAGTATCAGTTGAAGGGCTCGGAAAATTACACTTAACAAGAACTATCCACAAGATGGATACAGATAAATATAGGGCTGGAAAATATTTTAAGCCCAAACATGATGGCATGATTGTGACAACAAAACATGGAGAGGATATAGAGAACCTTATTGTAATGAATGTAATATGATGCATTTTGTGATCAATATGACCGTGCCACAGATGTTGCCACCACAATTAGGTGAGTTAGAGGCAAGGATAGGAATGGTTGGGCATCGGTACAGCTTGTAAAGGAAAACATCACCACCTCACAGAATAACTTAGTAAAAATGATTGAGAAAAATTACTGTAGAATGCAGGAAATACAATGGCTACTTGAACACCAATTGTAAGACACTATATATAACGTAGGCTGACGCCCATGGCTATCAATTCTGTCCATGTTTATGATATTAAACTAGGAAATATTATTAGGAGTAGGATTCTTCATGCTTTTCTACTTGAGGCACCATGTGTGACAAGTGTGCTACAAGACACTAAGTTTAGAGGTCGTGGCTTTTTTGACGATAGTGAACTAACTAATGGGATCGATAAGGATATCTTCCATTCAACCGGTAGAATTATAAAATTGTCAAGTTATTAAAAAGTGACTAGCACAATACTAATGGTGAATATTTATCTACAGTAAATTAACAGAAGAACACAAGAAACACAAGGAGCAGAAGTAGACCATATGGCCCATCGAGGCTCTTCTGCCATTTCATGTGATCATGGCTGATCTTGGGTTTCAATTACACTTTTCTGCCCGTTCTCCATATCCCTTGATTTCCTGCGACACCAAAAATCTATCCATTCGAGCCTTAAATGTAATCAATGATGGAGCATCCACAACCATTTGCCATCTTGTTGCCCACTCACCTAACCTGTCTATATCTCTTTGATCTCTACATCCTCCTCACAGCTTACCTTTCCACTGAGTTTTTTTTTTATCATCAGGAAGCTTAGATACATTACTCACTGTCTCTTCATCCAAGTCATTAAAATAGCTGTGGCTTCAACACTGATCCTTGCTGCACCCCACTATTCACTACCTTCCAAGTTGAAAATGCCCCATTTATGCCCACTCTGCATCCTGTCTGTTAACCAGTCCTCTATCCATGCTAGTATATCACCCCAAACACCATGAGCCCTCATCTTGCCTATTAATCTTTTATGTGTTACCTTATCGAATGCCTTTTGAAAATCCAGGTATACTACATCTACTGGTTCCCCTTTATCTACCCTACCAGTTACATCCTCAAAAATGCTAATAAATTGGTCCAACAGGATCTCCCACTCGTAAAATATCCTGACTTGTTCCAACCATACTTTCTTCTTCAAGTGCAATGTTAAGACTTCTTTAATGATGGTTTCCAACATTTTCCCAACGACTGTTGTCAGGCCACCTGGCCTGTAGTTCCATGCTTTCTCTCTACCTCCATTTTTAAAATGCGATGTAAAATTTACCAACTTCCAATCTGATGGGACCATTCCTGAATCTAAGTAATTCTGGAAAATCCTAGCCAGCACATTCATTATCTCTGTAGCTATCTCTTTTATAACCCTAGATGTAGGCCATCTGTTCCCGGGGACTCGTCAGATTCTAGTGCCTTATGTTTCTCCAATACTTATACTCGACTGATATCAATATCTTTAATTTCTTCACTCTCTTTAACCCCTAGATTACTGTCTATTTCTGGTATAACAACCGACTTGTATTTATAAATTAACATTTCGGCTTATTCAAAATTCTTCTTTGCAGTATGTTAAAGTTGGAAAATTTAGGAAATAGAGCACAGTTTTGACAAGATGTCAAGGTAAAGGGATTCAGGGAGATTATGTCACGTTTAAAAATGCTTACTTGCAGCAAACGGTGAGACCTTGAGAGCAGACAGTGAAAACAGCTTCTGTAAGAACAAAATGTAGAATTGTCTTGTAATGAGATAAGGAGCCTCAGAATGTAAAATCGTGGAATAGAATAGTAAACACAAAGGGTTATTATGTATGTAAATCCAAACGTTTAGTAGCAGCCAAAAAATGATCCTTGATTGGTTAAGAAAGGCATTCTTTAAACACAAAGTTAAAGATGAATGAGCGGAGAGAGGTTTCATTGGAAAGCAGCCAGGATAAAAGCTTTGACATCGTCCCTGCATGGCAGAGAATTTTCAAACAAAAAGTGACACCAGAGAGAGAGAGAGAAAGAGAGCAAAACATTTGAAGACCAGAAGCTGCAATAGAAAGAGTCATGTGCTCTGCTGTCCGTTGTCTATTTTACTATTTCCAAGCAATGCTGGGAGCTCAAAACTTAAATGCACTTGTCTAACAAGGCACCTCAGATAGCAAAACATGAAGAGACTCACTACTAAAAATATGGCTTGTGTGAGTATAATAAACATGGACAGAGTTTGGATCCATGGGTTTTGGCCTACATTACATACACTCTCTAACATGAGTCCTATCTGTGTTAGACTGTTCATAACTGCCTGAGTTTGTGAAAATAGTTTATCTAAAAACTTAATAAACTTCTCCTTATATTTATTTCAATAAAATCGATTCAGAATGATGCTTTTGCTGCCAAGTCTGTTCCTGCCTTCGAAGGTGGTATTAATACCGCCCCCTACCACCAACACACACACACACGCACACACACGCACACACACACACATCTAATCTTACAGTGCAGTACATTCTGAAACTGAATTGTGCAATGCCCCATTCATTGTTCTCCAATCCATAGGTAATTTCTCACAGACACACTCTTGTGCCCACCACAAATAAAACAAAGGAACAGAGTAAATGTTGGAGGGAAAAGACAAAACATTATCCATTTCAGCTTCTACACTTTCCATTGGCCAATTTGGACAACACATCTGTGTCATCAAACAAAATAAAATTATTCAAAGAAAGGTGCCCTCCTTTTGAAAGGGATACAGACAATAAACACCCAAATCATAAAAAATAACTTATCCATGTAAATGTGGATATTATCGCCACTATCAACTTTGCACTCCAGCCACTTTGTCCTCTGCCATAGAAACTTTACTGCACACAAAGGCCACTTGGCCCATTGTGTCTGCGCTGACTGAAAAATAGAGCCACCCAGCATAATCCCACCATCCTGGTATTCCCATGATACAATGTGAATAGAGTTTTTGACTTATCATAGCAATAACTATAAACTAGCCGACAACAAGCTGAAACATGAGGCGTGGAGGACTCCAGTGGTGGAGAGCTTTAGGAACCATATTTACAAATTCACCTGTTCTTCTCAAGTAATTCTACGCTTATCACATGTCATGTCTCAACTTTCTCACATACTGTATACCCAAATGGGATCCTATGAATGAAATCTGTCTAATTGGCATTGTTAGAATCATATAGTTCAATCCTCCCGGAGCTTCTGCTCTTCAGCTTTTAAATCTACCATCTGCTTCAGCTTTGTTTCACCTGCAAAGGTAGTCATTGTCTTCTGAGTCCTCGATCCATCACAGAGACACACAGAGGTGAATAACTTTTGACCTTTAATTTCCAGCTGAAAATTCTGCTCGTCACTGCTTCATAACCCAAAATCACAGGGCTTTACCTTCATACAATGAAAGCATTTCCTAATAACAAAACATTGATTCATCACAGAACAAATCATATCAGCTAATAAAGCTATCGTATTACAGCGCTGCTTTATAACCAGAGTCATTCTGTTCTATAATAAGGGGCTGCCAGATTCAGAGGGAAGCATTGACCAGTTCTTTGTGCTGTGCTAATCGAAGCTGTCACTGAGATGTACACGTGATGCTTACCAGCCCTGGTTAGTCATTGAAGCGCTGGTCGATTTTCACCTTCCCTAACCCAGGAGAACCTGCACCAAAAGCAGTGCGCTTACCATTCCTTCCACTGGAGGAAAGGAATTCAACGTAAATTTGGGATTTCATGGATTTTATGGGTCAATTTCCCACATGATGATGAATTCGTTCCTCAGCGTGAATGTCATGCCAGTCAGGAAATCAGTACGGCTGCAAACAGTAAATGCAGTCACCCTACAGTTACCCCATTGACCGCGCACTCTGAATCTGCTGGAGGTTTGCACAGACATTAAAGAGTCTGCTCGTTAATGTGTCGGTGCCTGAAGCTCTAGATCATAATAATCTGAATCCATTTTTATATCTAAAATCATCAAGAAAATTAATCCGAGTCTCAACACCAGCAAATCCACTATAAATCTCGTGACAGTGTTTCAGATTCAAACATGTGAAATCTGCAAAAGTCCACAAGGCAATTAGTGCACCTGAATATTGGAGTTCAACAAGGCAATAATTGGAGAAATGGAGGACTGGAATGGAGAATTAGATGTGTTCATTGGATTGTAATGTTACCCCTATGATGGACCTCATGGTAAATCTGAACTAAATTATAAACAGAATGTTTGAAGATTTGCAAGTTGAAATGCAGCAAAGTAATGGGGAATGCTGCCTACAGTAAATGCATCCAGAAGCTGGATTTGCTCTTGGTCAAGGATATCAGTGTCTATAAAAGACCGACATTGACTGTCAACAGCAACAGGAACTTCTGATACTGTTACAAGATTTAAAAAATGCAGTTATGGATCTTTCATGCTGACTGAATTTGAGAGTTATTATGATCCATATCAGAATAGGAAGCAATGTCTGGACTGTGTATGTGTGTGCATGTGCACATGTGTGTGCGTGTGTAATATTTGTATATGTGATGTATGATTGTGTGGGCGTGGGGGGGGGGAGTTGGGTGGGGAGTGTATGTGTGCACATTTCTTGCACAGGTTCCATGAAATTTAACATCCTTCATTTGACCACTGGTGCAAGAAAAACTCTTGGATCTATACGGTCTCGCATTAGCTACTGACAGCAACTCTGGTTTGTTTCCCACTCGAGCTTTCTGCATCCTCTTTAACTCGGCCCTGAACCGAGCCCTGATCTGTTTTCTTCTAACACCATAAATGATGGGATTGGAGAGAGAGGTAGCTAATGCAGTGACAACCCGAATCAAATGCGGGTACTGGGGTGCTGGATTTAATGCTGTAGGATACAACAATGAGACAAATAGACAAAGAAAATGTATCCAGAAAACACACAGGTAGTAGATGCAAGTCTGGATCACCTTCCGCCGCACGGCCTGTGAATTAATCTTTAGAATAGCAACACGATCATACAATAACTGAAGGCAATGAAACAAAAAACAGTCCAGTAGACAGTGACTGTCTCACATGTCCACTGCATGCTGTTCAATGAGAGGTCCCCACATGATAACTTGGCCATGATCATGTGGATATAGATTATAATCTCAATCACCATTGACCTGTAAAGGGGCGGCAACAGGGTGAGGCCAATGGACGGTAAAACAACTGAGCAGTTTATGGCCCAGAGAATGAAGTGGCTCTTCAGCAGATTTTTTTTGCTATGATTATGATAAATATCGCAAGGGGTTGCAAATAGCAACATCTCGATCTTTAGCCGTGATACATAAAGTTATAAACTCGCCTTTCAGGAGGTTGTTCATAAAGAATGTTTGAACCACGCAGCTTCAGTATGAATTTTGTTTTGTTGCTCACACTATATTCGCTAATATATTCGGTACACTGACTGTGATGTAACAAATATACACAGCTGCCAGTAGACAGATTAACAGGTGCATGGGAGTGTGCAGGCTTCACCATCCCACCCACCGACACCCCCCCCCACCCGCCCATCCCCCACCCCCAGTGCCCCCGGATAACCAAATCATGCCACTTGTACCAACAATCAGAGTGGTAAGAGCAGATAAAAACAGAACTAACAACAGATTTAAGTGTTGATATGAACCAGTGAAACCAGGCAGAACAATTTCAGCAGGGCGGGAGTCTATGAGATTGCTGACGGTCATGGTGTGGGGAGGAAACACTCGAGTTCATCTCCGAGAGAAGAAAATCTGGAAAATAGAAGCAGTACCAGGAATTGTGAAGAGACTCATTCCACCCTCTGCTCACTCCCCCTTCACAACAGTGAATCTGTTTGGGCAGCTGTTGGCGATCATCATATCTGTCAGTTTGGTTCAATGGTAACAGTCTTGCCTTTGAATCGGACAAGCTTAAGTTCTAGCCCCAGTACAACACATCAAATATCGGCGGGTAGTTCATTGAAGCGGTGAGGGAGATGCCTTCTTTTGAGGCAGTGGGTAAACAGCCTGTTCAGGACGGGTATAAATGGGCTCTGTAACGCTATTCGAAGCATAATTCTCCGAGTGTCAGGGTTAACATTCCTTCCTCAAAGCAAATCTTTACTCTCATTGTGGGAGATTGCTGTGTGCACGTCCGTTGCAATGATTACCCATAAAGCAACAATGAGTGCACTTCAAAAGGTTATGCTTAATTGGGATGTTCTGAGGTTGCGTCAGGCGCTATATAAACGCATGTTTTTTTTCAAACAGAATTTTGAAGGAGGGATCAGCGATTCCATTCTGAATCCCTGCAACAGCACTCTCTTCTTGTAGACAACATCACAGGTTGGATAAAGATTTCCAGCTACATGCTACAATTGGTGATCGAATTAACAATTTTGCAACTGATTGAAATAATCATATTTACAGTGCACGTCCAAGCAACAGGAAACCGAATGCAGTTTTCAATGCAACAATCTCACTGAAGAATATCCCAGGGAGAAGCTTGACAAGGGATGCTCCTTCAATTTGGACAAATCCGGGCACAGACCTGCGGTCTCTATCCTGTATTGCATTAATATGTATCAACAAATGTGAATTATTGCATATTTCCTAATATTTATTTGAACAAAATTTTAAAATGGTTTCACCCGGTTTCAAAGCAGAGCCCTTTCATGTGTCAGGTGAACTTAATGACCACTACATCATGGAAATGCTTTAGCTAGACTAACTTTAGGACCATCCATGAAACATTAACTTTTGCAGACCTGCTGTATTTCAGGAACTTGTTTTATAGAAATAGAATTTTGGTGCTATATTTGGATTGGTTGTTGAGATTAGCAGATATGGATTTATGGATAGAATGACCGAGCACAGAAGAAGCTATTCGGCCCATCATGCCTATACTGGTCTATGAAAGAGCTGCGGAACTAGTCCCAGTTCCCTGCTCTACCCACACAGCCCTGCATTTTTTTCTCTTTTATTCCATTATCCAATTTCCTTTTGAGAACATGGATTTAAGAAAAAACAGCATTGAAGGCGGTGCAGTGTCGATGCAGACAGTATGAAAATTGACAACGCTTCTCTGACACAATGACAGCAAGAGTTGAACTGGAATATTCATGCTGTTTGATTTTTTTTTCATATTTAATTATGGAATTGCTTTGAAAGCAACATTTTTGAAAACAAGATGCACTGCAGCAACGCACCAAGGCTCCTTAGACAGCACCTTCAAAACCTGCGACCTCTACCAACTAGAAGGACAAGGGCAGCAAATGCATGGGAGCACCACAACTTGCATGTTCCCCTCCAAATCACACACCATCCTGGCTTGGAACTATATTGCCATTCTTTCACTGTCGCTGGGTCAAAATCCTGGAACTCCCTTCCTAACAGCACTGTGGGTGTACCTACTGCATGCTGACTGCAGCGGTTCAAGAAGGCAGCTCGCCACCACCTTCTCAAGGGCAATTAGGGATGTGCAATAAATGCTGGCCTGGCCAGCGACGCCCACATCCCATAAATGAATAAAAAAAGGTGGGATTAGATTTGGCGGCTATTTTTTTTTGGCCGGCGCAGACAGGGTTGGCTGAAAGGCCTCTTTCTGTGCCGTAGTTTTTGTATGTTTCTATGGAGTGGTTAAGATTTTGAATGTACTGCCTGAGGGTGTGTTGGAGGTAGGTTCAATTGAGGCTTTCAAAAGGGAATTAGATAGCTTTCTGAAAAGGAAGACTCTGCCTTTTCATAAGATTATTGCTGATCTGATAATGGCCACAGCTCCATTTTCCTTTCTCCCCCTCATCGCCCTCGACTCCCTTGTCTATCAAGAGTCTATTCAACTCAGCCTTAAAAAAACTCCAATGGATACAGACCCAGCCTGTACAACTTTACTCATAAAATAATCTCTTCATCCCAAGAATCAGTCGAGGGAACCTTCTCTGAACTGCTTCTAATGCAATTATATCCTATCTTAAGTAAGGTAACCAAAACTGTACGCAATAATCCAGATGTGATCTCAGCAAAGCCCTGTATAACTGTGGCAAAATGTTCCTACTTTTATATTCCACTCCCATTACAGTAAATGACAACACTCCATTTCCCTTCCTAATCACTTGCTGTACCTGAATACGAAGATTTTGTGAATCATGGACCAGAACACCTAGATCCCTCTGTACCACAGAGTTCCAGAATCTTTCTCCATTTAAATAAAATACTGCTTTTCTATTTTTCCAGCCACACTGGACAAGTTCACATTTTCCTACATTACACTCCATCTGCCAAATTTTTGCCCACTCATTTAACCGATCTATATCCTTTGTGAGACTCCTTGGGCTGGATTTGAAACATCCCTGCTATTATCGGTGGTGGACGAAAACAATGGCAGTCTGCTCACGTGGGCCGCACGTCACTGAGCCACCAGAATATTAAGTGTAGCGGCTCATTTAAACAGACATGGAGAGGCCGGGCAGTCCATCCCTGGCAATGACGTCAGCTGCCTTTGTACAGGCGCTGACTCCATTTTTAAAGGGCTTCGAGCCCTATTGTTAAATTTAAATATTTAAAGAAGTGATTTTTTTTTAAAATAAATTTATCCTGCCCCTCTCCCACCCCCAAATAACCTAGAATTAATTACCTGCCCTCTTTCCCCCCACGCCACCAAAACATTTACCTTGTGCACCTGACCTACACCCCCGCAAAGTTCATAAACGTTACACTTTACCCATTCCCACCAACCCCAACACCAATGAAATGACTCTGATGCTGCTACATGCCCCCCCCCTCCCCCCACCATGAAAGATTTACCTGCTCCCCACCAGTGTTCTGCCTCAGATACCCGGAAGGGGATCGAAGATATGGGAGTGCTGGCCATCGGCACCAATATCACACTGGGACAGATGGCAGGAGTGAGAAGGTAATTTATTCCTTTATTTAAATAAATTTACATATTTAAATGTGGCACCCATCACCGAGTGGTGGGGGGCTATCACGAGGCCTTGCCACCACCAGCTATATCAGGCCAGGCCTTCCCGACATCGAGGCACATGACGGGCCTTTGCCGGAGGCATTTTCCGACCCCCCCCCACCACGACCCGTGACGTCGGAGGCTCTGTAAAATTCAGCCTCCTATGTCCTCTTCACAACTTACTCTCCTCCCTATCATTGTGTCATCAGCAAATTTCAGGCTTGCCAACCTGAAAATGACCCATTTATCCTACTCTCTGCTTCCTGTTAGCTAACTAATCCTCTCTCCATGCGAGGATGTTACCCCCTACACCATGAGCTGTTATTTTGTGTAGAAATCTCTGATGTGGCATTTTATCAAATGCCTTTTGTACATCCAAGTACACCACATCTACAGGTTCCCCTTTAACCACATTGCTTATTACTTCCTCAAAGAACTCTCATAAATTAGTCAAACACAATTTCCCTTTCACAAAACCGTGTTTACTCTACTTGATCACATTAGGAATTTCTAAGTGCTCTGTTATAACTTCCTTAACAACGAATTCTAGCATTTTCCTTATCCCAGATGTTAGGCTAACTGGCCTATGGTTTCCTGTTTTCTGTCTCTATCTTTTCTTGAATCGAGGAGTTGCATTTGCTATTTTCCAATCTGATGGGACCTTCCCAGATAAAAAGGGATTTTGGAAAATTACAACCAATGCATCTACTATCTCAGCAGCTAATTCTTTTAAGAGCTTAGAATCCAGGCCATCAGGTCCTCGGGACTTGTCAGCCTTTAGTTCAAATAGTTTTCTCTGTACTCTTTTCCCTGGTGATTGTAATTGTTTTAAGTTCCTCCCTTTCACCTCCTGATTTACAAATATTTCTGGGATGTTATTTCTGTCTTCTACAGTGAAGACAAACACAACATATCTGTTCAACACTTCCACCATTTCCTTATTTCTCATTATTGATTCCCCAGACTCTCTCTCTCTCTCTGGAGGACCAACGCTCACTTTACTTACTCTTTCCCTTTTTAAATACCTGTAGAAACACTTGCTATCCATTTTTCTATTTGCAGCTAACTTTCTCATACTCAAATTTCTCCTTCATCTTTATTCATCATTCTTTGCTTGTTTTTAAATTCTGTCCAATCTTCTGACCTACCCCCCACTAATCTTTGCAGAATTGTACACTTTTTCTTTCAATTTGATACTATCCTTAACTTCCATATTTAGCCACGGATGGTGCATCTTTCTCAGAGTCTTTCTTTCTCACTGGAATATACCTTCACTGAGTGTTATGAAATATCTCCTTCATCTTTCATCATGAAAAGTCACTGACCTGAAGCGTTAACTCTGCTTCTCTCTCCACAGATGTTGCCAGACCTGCTGAGTATTTCCAGCACTTTCTGTTCTTTATTTCGCCCTCCAGAAGGTCTGGTTTGCAAAAATAAATCCTGGGATGATGATTTTAAAAGGTCTCCCAAAGGAATAAGCAGTTTCTTCCCACTGTAACATTGAATGTACAAAACACCAATCCTGGGCTGAGTGGTTCAGGAGCTGTGAACAGGAGAGGGATGGGGGAATCACCAGTGTTTCTGTTTTTACAACAAAGTGATTCCCGACAAAGCAGCCGGCCACTGACGTCATCAGGCTGCGCCAAGGTGCGCACATGCGCAGACAGGCTCCTGCTTTCTGCGCGTGTGCTGTGTTCCAACTTGCCAGGACAGATTAGCGCATGTGCCGATGACGTCATCGCGTGACATGTGCATCTTCGGGCAATGCGCATGGTCGGCCTCTGCGCATGCACTTTACGCATACAGCAATGCAATGCCAATGGATATTCACCCATGCATCAAGCTCCGCTTCCCTCCCACCTCCCCTCCCTGCTCTCTCCGGCCACTCCACTCTTTCAGACGCTCCGCTCCCCTCTCGCTGCTCTCTCCGGCCGCTCCACTTCTCCCCATGCTGCTGTCACCAGCAGCTTCACTCTTTCAGCCACTCCACTCCCCCCCTCGCTGCTCTCTGGCCACTCTGCTCTTTCAGCCGCTCCACTCCCCCCCTCGCTGCTCTCTGGCCACTCTGCTCTTTCAGCCGCTTTGCTCCCCCACCCCCACCCCGCTGCTCTCTCTGGCCGCTCTGCTCTTTCGGCCGCTCTGCACTCCCCCTCCCTCGCTGCTCTCTCTGGCTGCTCTGCACCCCCCCTCCCTTGCTACTCTCTCCAGCCACTCCGCTCCCCCCCTCGCTGCTCTCTCCAGCTGCTCTGCTCCTCCCCTTGCTGCTCTCTCCAGTTGCTATGCTGCCCCGTTCGCTGCTCTCTCCAGCCGCTCTGCTCTTTCAGCCACTCCATTCCCCCCCTTGCTGCTCTCTCCGGTTGCTATGCTCCCCCCCTCGCTGCTCTCTCCAGCCGCTCTGCTCTTTCAGCCACTCCATTCCCCCCCCCCTTGCTGCTCTCTCCAGTTGCTATGCTCCCCCCCTCACTGCTTTCTCCAGCCGCTCCGCTCCCCCTCCCAGCCCCAGCCCCAGTCCGTTCCCCCGGCCCGCTACCCATCCCATGTCCCCGGCCTGCTCCCCCCACCCCCAGCACCCCCCCCCCTGTCTTCCCATCCTAGGCCCGCATAAGGTATCATGGGCTTTATTAATAGAGGTATAGAGTACAAGAGCAAGGAGATTATTTTGAATGTGTATAGGAGAGTAGTTCAGTCTCAGCTGGAGTATTACCTCCAGCTCTGGACACCTCAATTTAGGAAAAATATGAGGGCATTGCAGAGAGTGCAGAAAAGAGTCACAAGAATGGTTCCAGAGATGAGGAACTTCAGTTATGA
Source organism: Heterodontus francisci (assembly GCF_036365525.1). Lineage (NCBI taxonomy): Eukaryota > Metazoa > Chordata > Chondrichthyes > Heterodontiformes > Heterodontidae > Heterodontus > Heterodontus francisci. The sequence goes on from NC_090404.1 coordinate 23,634,108, forward strand.
AGATAGATTGGAGAAGTTGGGACTGTTTTCCTTGGAGAAGAGAAGGTTGAGAGGTGATTTGATAGAGGTATTCAAAATCATAAGATGTCTGGACAGAGTAGGTAGAGAGAAACTGTTCCCACTCATGAAAGGATTGAGATCGAGAGGGTACAGATTTAAAGTATTTGTCAAGAGAAGCAAAAGTGACAAGATATTAACAGGAAAAGACAGGCTAGATAAAGATAAACTATTTCCACTGGTTGGAGATTCTAAAACAGGGGGCATAGTCTAAAAATTAGGGCCAGACCGTTCAAGAGAGATGTTAGGAAGCACTTCTTCATGCAAAGGGTGATAGAGGTTTGGAACTCTCTCCCACAAACAGCAGTTGAAGCTAGAACAGTTGTTAATTTTAAATCTGAGATAGATTTTTGTTAAGCAAAGATATTAAGAGATATGGGCCAAAGGCAGGTATATGGAGTTAGGCCACGGATCAGCCATGATCTCATTGAATGGCGGGACAGACCCGAGGGGCGGAATGGCCTACTCCTGTTCCTATCTTCCCATGTTCCTACGACATGAGGAAAAACATTTTCATGCAGAGAGTGGTTAAGATCTGGAATGCACTGCCTGAGAGTGTGGTGGAGGCAGGTTCAATTGAAGCATTCAAAAGGGAATTAGATTGTTATATGAAGAGGAACTAATAGAGCTGCGAACTGACAAGTCCTCGGGTCCTGATGGGCTTCATTCTAGGGTCTTAAAAGAGATGGCTCACGAGTTAGTGTCATTTTTTTCAAAATTCGCTAGATTCTGGAAAGATTCCATGAGACTGGAAAGTAGCAAATATAACCCCTCTATTCAAAAGGGGTGGGGAGGCAGAAAACAGGTAACTATAGGCCAGATAGCTTGACATCTGCTACTGGGAAGGTGTTAGAATCGATCATTAAGCTGGGCAAAGAGAAAAACCCAAGGCAATCGGGAATAGTCAGCATGGTTTTGTGAAAGGGGAATCATGTTTCACCAATTTATTGGAGTTCGTTGAAAGAGTAACATGCACTGTGGATAAAGGGGAGTCAATTGATGCATTTCCAGTAGGCATTTGACAAGGTGCCACATAAAAGGTTACCGCGCAAAGTAGGAACTCATAGTGTAGGAGGCAACATATTAGCATTGATAGGGGTGGCGCAGTGGTTAGCACTGCAGCCTCACAGCTACAGCATCCCGGATTCGATGCTGGGCACTGCCTGTGCAGAGTTTGTAAGCTCTCCCTGTGACTGTGTGGGTTTTTGGTCAGGTGCTGCAGTTTCCTCCCACAGCCAAAGACTTGCAGGTTGATAGGTAAATTGGCCATTATAAATTGCCCCTGGTATAGGTAGGTGGAAGGAGGAATGTGGTAGGAATATGGGATTAATGTAGGATTAGTATAAATGGGTGGTTAATGGTCGTCACAGACTCGGTGGGCCGAAGGGCCTGTTTCAGTGCTGTATCTCTTTAAAAAAATTAGCTGGTTGGTAGAAAACAGAGAGTATGCATAAATGGGTCCTTTTCTGATTGGCAAGGTTTGACAAGTGTATTCCAGCAGGGGTCTGTGCTGGGGCCTCAACTTCTTACAATTTATATCAATGACTTAGATGAGGGGAGCGATGGCATGGTAGCTAAATTTGCAGATAACACAAAGATAGGTCGGAAAGTATGTTGTGAAGAGGACATAAGGAGGTTGCAGACCGATATAGATAGGTTGAGTGAGTGGGCAAAACTCTGGCAGATATAATGTGGGAAAATGTGAAGTTGTGCACTTTGGCAGGAAGAATTAAAAAAAACAGAGTATTTCTTAAACGGGGAACGACTGAGTAATTCTGAGGTGCAGAGGGATCAAGGTGTTCTCGTGCAGGAGTCACAAAAGGTTAGTATACAGGTACAGCAAGTTATAAAGAAGGCTAATGGATTGCTATCCTTTATTACGAAAGGAATTGAAAATAAAAGTAAGGATATTATGCTTCAGCTATATAGAGTATTGGTGAGACCACAGCTCAAATACTGTCTGCAGTTTTGGTCTCCTTATTTAAGGGAGGATGTGAATGCACTGGAGGCAGTTCAGAGGAGGTTCACGAGATCGATACCTGGAATGAGCGGGTTGCCTTACGAGGAAAGTTTGGACAGACTGGGCTTGTTTTCACTGGAGTTTAGAAGAGTAAGGGGAGAGTTGATTGAAGTTTATACGATCCTGAACGGTCTCTACAGGGTGAATGTGGAGGGGATCTTCCCTCCTGTATGTGAGTCCAGAACTAGGGGGCACTGTTTTAAACTTAGGAGTCGCCCTTTTTGGACTGACGAGGAAAAACGTTTTCTCTCAGAGGGTTGCACGACTTTGGAACTCTCCGCCTCAGAAGGTGGCGGAGACGGGGGTCATAGAATATTTTTAAGGCAGAGGTAGATAGATTCTTGTTCGGCAAGGGAATCAAAGGTTATCAGGGATAGATGGGAGTGTGGAATTTGAGACAGAAACAGATCAGCCAGGATCTTATTAGATGGCTGAGTGGCTCCTAATTCGTATGGTAATGTGCAAGGTTACGGGGCGAATGGAAGAGGAGAATGGAACTGAGTGAATTGCTCTTTCGGAGATCCGGTGCAGACACGATGGGCTGGATGTCCACCTTCTGCACTCGAACACCAGTAATTCTGTGAACCTGCCTCCTTCTCACCTGCTGGGAACCGCGCTCTCTGCCGCAACCCGCTGACTGGGCATGATCAACTCACACCGCCCGCCGGACTGAATGACGGCAGTTCCGGACCAATAGGAAAGGCGGGGGCGGTACTGGAGGACCACACGAGCTATGGGTCCTCCAAGCAATCGGAGCGAATGGGGGCGGGGCTTGCACCAAGGAGGGGCGGGGCTGCAGCCGTCCCGCTCCGCTCTTGCTATTGGTCCGGAACTGCCGTGCCGTCAATCAGGCGGACGTTGTGAGCTGACAGGTCAGAGGTCAAGTACCGGGTGCGCAGGCGTTTGGAGTGAGTGTGAGGGATGAAGGGAGAGATCCGCTGGTAAGGGGCGGCCTGGTGGAGGGACCGGTGGAGCCGGCACGTGGGGAGGCTTCAGAAACATCCGGTGTAGACCGCAACACCCCCAATAAGAAGCTCCCGGTCCCGCGTTTGCAACGAGCGGGGTGGCAGCTGCGGGGCTTCTCCCGGTGACAGGCCCGGGGTTAACGGCCGCCAGATTTCCAGCTCTTTTGGAGGAATTAAAGATTAATAAACTGTAACATCAAAGGACAAAACTTTAAAGGAAACTGAGCTCAGTTATAAAGGGGCCTGGGGGAGGGGAGGGAGGGAGGAACCATTTAGGACACAGCACAGGGCAGGAGGTCCCCCCTCCCCCACTCCCTGGTTCCACAAAGACTCCCCTTGGACTGGGCCACACCTGGGCAGGGCTGGCTCAAGGTGCAGGAAGCTGATAGGCTGAGCTGTGGACTGGGAGTAGTGGGGGGTTTGACTGACAGGCCTGGGGAGGGGGATATCAGGGCAGGTACACACACTGCTCCCCCTTTTCCTCCTGGGATCTTTTACTGGAGTCGTGTTGCTGAGTGTTTCTAAACTCTGTCTCCCCATCCTGGTAATGTAGGTGGATTGTAGGTTGCTGTGAGTGTTGGACGATATTGCCTCTCCTCATTCTTCCACCTTCTCCCACTTGGAGTTCCAGGCTGCAGGCTCCGGTGGCTCGATGTGTCTGAAATGTTTATTCTGTATCCAGCATTTTCTCCTTTTATTTCAGATTTCCAGCATCCCCAGTATTTTGCCTTTGTTTTATTGCCGGCATTGCTCATAGAACTGAGTCAAGAAACACAGACGTACCAATTAAGAGTGCTTCATATCAGGGTGGGTGTTAGATGTGGAAGTCAGTCCCTGACCTCATGTATGGGTATTTTTTGTTGCATCAGTTTGAGCTGGAGTGGAGATGGAGGAGCAGCTTCTGGCTTTAATCCTTAGTACTTTTGACCCCAGTCAGGCCCAGCAATTTCCAATGTGAGGCTGTTAAGGAAGGTAGATTCCAGGAGAGACAAGGTTGCTGAATGGACACCAGTCACTCAGTGGAAAAGAGTATTGTTTCAGTAACAAGTATTTTTGTAGAGGATATTAATCCATTTTACATATACACCTAGAACCATAGAAAAATTATGACACAGAAGGAGCCCATTTAGCCCTTCGTGTCCGGCCGAAAAAACTAGCTGCCCAATGTAATCCCACCTTCCAGCACCTGGTCCATAGCCTTGCTGGTTACAGCACTTCAGCTGCAGGCACAGGCACCTTTTAAAAGAATTGAGGGTTTCTGCCTCCACCACTGTTCCTGGCAGTGAATTCTAGACACCCACCACCCTCTAGGTGAAAAGGTTTTTCCTCAAGTCCCCTCTAATCCTTCTACCAATCACCATAAAACTGTGTCCCCTGGTAAGTGACCTCTCTGCTAGGGGAAACAGGTCCTCTCTGTTTACTCTATCTGGGCCCCTCATAATTTTGTGCACCTCAATTAAGTCACCCCTCAGCCTCCTGTGTTCTAAGGAAAACAACCCGAGCTGATCCAATCTTTCCTCATAGCTGCAACTTTCGAGTCCTGGCAACATTCTTGTAAATTTCCTCTGTACTCTGTCCAGAGCAATTATGTCCCTTCTGTAATGTGGTGACCAGAACATGTTACTTCATTCCTGGGATATGGGTGTCACCAGCCAGACCAGCATATATTGCCAATCCCCAGTTTCCCATTGAGAAGGAAATGGTGGGCCACCTTCTTGAACTGCTGCAGTCCATGTGGTGAAGCTGCTCCCCCAGTAGTGTTAGGGAAGGAGTTACAGTATTTTCACCCAGTGATGGTAAAGGAATGGTGATATAACGCGCCAAGTCTCCTTAGACAGCACATTCCAAACCTGCGACCTCTACCAACTAGAAGGACAAGGGCAGCGAATGTATGGAAACGCCATCACCTGCAAGTTCCCCTCCAAGTCACACGCCATCCTGACTTGGAACTATATTGCCGTTCCTTCACTGTCACTGGTTCAAACTCCTGGAACTCCCTTCCTAAGAGCCATGTGGGTGTACTTACCTCACAATGACTGCAGTGGTTCAAGAAGGCAGCTCACCACCACCTTCTCAAGGGTAATTAGGGATGGACAATAAATGCTGGCCTGGCCAGCAATGTCCAAATCCCATGAATGAATAAAAATGTTCAAGTTAACATCAACTTGTATTTATGTAGCGCCTTTAATGTCATAAAATGTTCCAAGGCATTTCACAGGAGTGTTTATAAAGCAACGTTTGTCACTGAGCCACATATTAGGGCAGATGACCAAAAGCTTGATCAAAGAGATGGGTTTTAAGAAGTGTCTGAAGCACGCAAGATGAGGTAGAGAAATGGAAAGGATTAGGGAGGGATTTCTAAAAGCTTATTGCCTTGGCAGCTGAAGGCACGGCCACCAGTGGTGGAGCAATGAAAATCTGGAATGCTCAAGATGCCAGAATTAGATGAGCCTTGATCTCTCGGAGGATTCTCGGGCTGGATGAGATTATAGAGATAGTGAGTGGCGAGGGAATGGAGGGATTTGAAAACAAGGATGAGGATTTTAAAATTGAGGTGCTGCTTAACTGGGAGCCTGTGTAGGCCAGTGAGCACAGTGGTGATGGGTGAACAGGACTTGGTTCGAGTAAGGACACAGGCAACAGAGTTTTGGATGATCTCAAGTTTACGGAGGGTAGAATGTGGGAGGCCGGCCAGGAGTGTGTTGGAATAGTCAAGTTGAGAGGTCACGTACATGGATGTAAGTTTCTGGGGCAAATGAGCTGAGACAGTGGTGAAGTCGGGAGATGTTACTGAGGTGGAAAGAGACGGTCTGCGTGATGGTGCCAATATATAGGCGGAAGCTCATCTCGGGGTCAAAAAGGACACCAAGGTTATGAACGGTCTGGTTGAGCCGCAAACAGTTTATAGGGAGAAGGATTGCATTGGTGGCTCGGGAGTGGAGTTTGTTGCAGGAACTGAAGACAATGGCTTCAGACTTCCCAATATTTAATTGGAGGAAATTTCTGTTTGTTCATTACTGGATGTCAGACAAGTCAGGATGGTGTGTGACTTGGAGGGGAACTTGAAGGTGATGGTGTTCACGTATACCTGCTACCCTGGACCTTCTAGATGATGGAAGTTGAGGGTTTGTGAGGTTCTTTCAAAGTTCTGGTCAAGTTGTAGACATATAAAATCCCTCTCCTCTCCCTGGCCCTCCAACCTCACCCTCTTTCTCTCTCTCCTCCCATAGAGGGCAGAGTCTTGTGTAGGTCCAGACTGGGTGGCAGGTTCCCTTCGCTGAAGGGCATTACTGAATCAGTTGGGGTTGTACGTCAATCCAGCATCTTTCATGGTCACTTTTCCCCAGTGCCGGCCCCATAAATTACCAGATTCATTCAGCTTCATTTCATAACCTGCCTTTGTATTTTGTAGGTTCTCTCAAACTCTTTTTTTTCTGTTTTAAATCAATTTCACAGGGTTTTAGAAGGGGAGGAATTGCAACCGTGAAATGCAAAGCAAACGTCAGATCAGGATCTGAAGGAGTTACCCAGTTTATCGCAACCGGAATATCACTGGATTTTGAACGTGAAAGGAAGAAGCAGTGATCACAGTGGGGAGAAACTGTACACGTGTTCTGTCTGTAGACGAGGTTTCAGCCGAACATCTGACCTGTCGAATCACAAGCGCAGTCACACTGAGAAGAAACCATGTAAATATGGAGACTGTGGAAAGGGATTGAATTATCCAGTTGAGCTGGAAATTCCATTCAGTCATCCCCGGGAGAGCCCATTCACCTGCTCCGAGTGTGGGAAGAGATTTACTCAATCATCTGACCTGCTGAGACATCAGCGAGTTCACACTGGGGAGAGACCTTTTAAATGTCCAGACGGTGGGAATTGCTATAAATGTTCTGCTGAACTGATGTCCCATCAACATGTTCACACTGACGAGAGACCGTTCAGGTGTTCTCACTGCGGAACTGGGTTCAGACGATCATCTGATCTCACTGTACACCAGCGTACTCACACTGGCGAGAGGCCATTCACCTGCTCCGAGTGTGAGAAGGGATTCACTCAGTTATCCCACCTGCTGAAACACCAGCGAGTTCACACTGGGGAGAGGCCGTTCACCTGCTGCATGTGTAAGAACAGATTTGCTGATTCATCCACCTTGCTGATACACCAGCGAGTTCACACTGGGGAGAGGCCGTTCACCTGCTCAGAGTGTGGAAAGGGATTCACTCAGTCATCTAACCTGCTGAAACACCAGCGAGTTCACACTGGGGAGAGGCCATTCACCTGCTCAGAGTGTGGGAAGGGATTCACTAATTCATACAACTTGCTGACACACCAGCTAGTTCACACTGGGGAGTGGCCATTCACCTGTTCTGAGTGTGGGAAAGGATTCAATACTTCGTCCTCCCTGCTGACACACCAGCGGGTTCACGCTGGGGACTGGCGATTCACCTGCTCTGAGTGCGGGAAGGGATTTACTCACTCATCCGACCTGCTGAGGCACCAGCGAGTTCACACTAAGGAGAGGCCGTTCACCTGCTCAGAGTGTGGGAAGGCATTCACTCACTCATTCACCCTGCTGAGACACCAACGCGTTCACACTGGGGAGAGGCCGTTCACCTGCTCAGAGTGTGGGAAGGGATTCACGACTTCATCCAACCTGCTGACACACCAGCAAGTTCACATTGGGGAGAGGCCGTTCTCCTGCTCAGAGTGTGGGAAGGGATTCAAAACTTCATCCAACCTGCTGTCGCACCAGCGAGTTCACACTGGGGAGAGGCCATTCATATGCTCAGAGTGTGGGAAGGCATTCAAAACTTCATCCATACTGCTGAAACACCAGAGAGTTCACACTGAGGAGAGGCCATTCGCCTGCTCAGAGTGTGGGAAGGCATTCAAAACTTTATCTACCCTGCGGAGACACCAGAGAGTTCACACTGGGGAGAGGCCATTCACCTGCTCAGAGTGTGGGAAAGGATTCAAAACTTCATCCATACTGCTGAAACACCAGAGAGTTCACACTGGGGAGAGGCCGTACACTTGCTCCGTGTGTGGGAAGGGATTTACTTGTTCATCCAACCATCAGAAACACCAGAGAGTTCACACTGTGGAGAGGCCGTTCACCTGCTCCTAATGTGGCAAGGGATTCACTCGGTCATCCACCCTGCTGAAACACCAGCAAATTCACAAGTAACTCGGGGATGAGAAGTTTCTGCCAAATTGGGGTTTTGGAAATCCACCATTGGCTTCTCCCTTTCCATCTGAAGCAGCTGACGGTTCTGATTTTTTTTAATGTTGGACAACCACAAAGTTGCTTTCAAGTCATCTTTATTTGTTATTTTCTTGCACCTCGGTGGAAATGAACTCGAACCAGGAATGCAAGTGGGTGGAACTGCATAATCCTTCGCAATTTCAGTGAGTCAGTCTTCTGTAAATGGACAAAGGAGGTGTGTGTATACACAGACCCATTGTGGGGAGATGTTAGAATCAATCATTAAGGAGGCTATAGCTGGGCACAGCGAATGACCCAAGGAAATCGGGAGTAGTCAGCATGATTTTGTGAAAAAGAAATTATGTTCAACCAATTTATTGGAGTTTTCTGAAAAAGTAGCATGCACTGTGGATAAAGGGGAGTCCGTTGACGTACTGTACTTGGATTTACAGAAGGCATTTGACAAAGTGTCACATAAAAGGTTATTGCGCAAAGTAGGAGCTCATGGTGTAGGGGGTAACATATTAGCATGGTAGAAGATTAGCTATCCTGATTGGCAGGATATGACGAGTGGAGTCCAGCAGGGGTCTGTGCTGGGGCCTCAACTTTTTACAATTTATATCAATGATTTTGATGAGGGGAGCGATGGCATGGCAGCTAAATTTGCAGATGACACAAAGATAGGTCGGAAAGTATGTTGTGAAGAGGGCATGCGGAGGTTGTAAACCATTATAGATAGTTTGAGTGAGTGGGCAAAAATCTGGCAGATGGAGTCTATGTAGGGAAATGTGAAGTTGTTCACTTTGGCAGGAAGAATAAAAAAGCAGAGTATTACTTAAACGGGGAACGACTGAATAATTCTGAGATGCAGGGGGATCTAGGCGTTCTAGTGCAGGAGTCAAAAAAGGTTGGTATGCAGGTATAGCAAGTAATAAAGAAGGCTAATGGATTGCAATCCTTTATTACGAGAGGAATTGAAAATAAAAGTAAGGATGTTATGCTTCAGTTATACAGAGCATTGGTGAGACCACATCTCAAATACTGTGTGCAGTTTTGGTCTCCGAATTTAAGGGAGGATGTGAATGCATTGGTGGCGGTTCAGAGGAGGTTCACTAGATTGATACCTGGAATGAGCGAGTTGTCTTATGAGGAAAGGTTGGACAGACTGGGCTTGTTTTCACTGGAATGAGGGGAGACTTGATTGAAGTATATAAGATCCTGAATGGTCTTGACATGGTGAATGTGGAGGGGATCTTCCCTCTTGTAGGTGAGTCCAGAACTAGAGGGCACTGTTTTAAAATTAGGAGTCGCCCTTTTTGGACTGACGAGGAAAAACTTTTTCTCTCAGAGGGTTGCACGACTTTGGAATTCTCTGCCTCAGAAAGTGGTGAAGTTGGGGTCATTGAATATTTTTAAGGCGGAGGTAGATAGATTCTTGTTAGGCAAGGGAATCAAAGATTATCAGGGGTAGATGGGAGTGTGGAATTCGAGACTGAAACAAATCAGCCATGATCTTATTGAATGGCGGAGCAAGCTCAATGGGCTGAATGGCCTATTTCTGCTCCTAGTTCGTATAGTCGTACATCAGCAAGCTATAAATGGGCAGAAGCAGGACACAGAACATGAAGCTCCATAAAACCAATTATCAGCTGTCAGGTAAGTCTCGTGAACTTGTATTCTGAGTGCAGTGCAATTTTATTCATTACATATGCAAAATTGTACGAAATTGCCATTACTCAGCTGGTTTCCTTCAATAACAGTGCTATAATTACACGATTCCTTGTCAAAAAAAAATGGCCTTTTTTAGTCATCAGCCACTAATTTTCGGACCTTTTGGTCATTGGCCACTCTCACGCCTGTATTCGTTACTTGTTTTGTGAAATACTCTCCCTATTAGTGCTGAACTGCTGGATAACTCTGATTACATTTCTCTGTGCTTATACATGTCTCTAAAGTGTCTGTGTGCCCAGATTTAACTAAGTTGTGGTTTGTAACCAATAAATGATGTTTAGGGCATGACTTGTAGTCTGGTATCTTGGTGATCTGTCAAGAAAGATTTAATTCAGTCACTCAGCAGCTTGAGAGGAACCAGACTGAGGTTTAATGAACATATGAAACAGGAGCTGGAGGAGGCCATTTGGCCCTTCGAGTCTGTTCTGCCAATCACCAAGATTATGGCAGATCGTGTACCTCAACTCCACCATCCTGCACTATTCCCATATCCCTTAATTCTCTCCATACCCCGAAATCTATCAATCTGTGTCCTAAATATACTCAACGACTGAGCATCCACAGCTCCCAGGGGTAGACAATTCCAAAGATTCACAACCCTTTCAGTGAAGAAATTTCTCCTCATTTCAGTCCTAAATGACCGACCCCTTATCCTGAGACTGTGACCCAGTGTTCTAGATTCCCCAGACAGGGGAAACATTTTCTCAGCATCTACCCTGCCAAGTCCCTTAAGAATTTATTATGTTTCAATTAGATCACCTCTCATTCTTCTAAACCCTAGAGAATATAGGCCTAATCTACTCAATCTCTCCTCATAGGAGGTGATGGAGCAGAGTGGGTATGTTACTGAACCAGTAATCTAGATGTCTGGATACAGGGCATTGGTGAGATCACATCTGGAGTACTGTGTACAGTATTAGTCTCCTTATTTAAGGAAAGATGTAAATGTGTTGGAACCAGTTCAGAGAAGGTTTACTAACCTAATAGCTGGAATGAGCAGGTTGTCTTATCAATGAATGGTTGGGCAGGCTAGGCTTGTACCCGCTAGAGCTTAGAAGAGTAAGAGGTGACTTGATTGAAACATATAAGATTCTGAGGAGTCTTGACAGGGTGGATGTGGAAAGGATGCTTCCTCTTGTGGGAGAATCTGGAACTAGGGGTCACTGTTTAAAAATAAGGGGTCACCCATTTAACACAGAGATGAAGGGAATTTTTTTTCTCTGAAGGTCGTGAGTCTTTGGAACTCCACCTCAAAAGGCGGTGGAAGCAGTGTCTTTGTGTATTTTTAAGGCAAATTTAGATAGATTCTTGATTGGCAGGGTGGGAGATAGGTTATTAGGGGTTGGCGGGGACATGGATTAGAGCTTACAGTCAAATCAGCCATGGTCTTATTGAATGGCGGAGCAGGCTCGAGGGATTGGGTGGCCTGCTCCCCTTAATTTCTATGTTTCTATGACAAATGATGCAAAGACACAAATTCACATCCCATCACGATCGTTTAGGGATTTAAATTCAATTAATTAAATATAATAAGGCTAGTATCAGTAATGGTGACCATGAAACTACCAGATTGTCCTAAAAACCCACTTGGTTCACTAATTTCCTTCAGGGAAGGAAATCTGCTGTCCTTACCCGATCTGGCCTATATGTGAACTCTAGACCCACAGAAATGTGGTTGACTTAACTGCCCTATGAAATCGCTGAGCAAGTCACTCAATTATATTCAAGGAGGTGGCTCACCACCACCTTCACAAGGGCAATTAGGGATAGGCAATAAATACTGGCCTTTCCAGCAACACCCACATTCTGTGAATAAATAGAACAATCGCCTCATCCCAGGACCCAGACTGGTGAACCTTCATTGCAATCCCTCAAGGGCAAGTAAGTCCCTCTTCAGGTAAAGCGACCAAAACTGCAAATAGTACTCCAGGTGGGGTCTCACCGATGTCCTGTATAATCGTAGTAAGACTTCTTTGCTCTTATATCCTAACCCCTTTGTGACAAAAGCTAACATACCATTTGCCTTCCTAATTGCTTGCTGTCCCTGCATGTTAACTTTCTGTGACTCATGTACAAGGAAACCAGGTCCCTCTGAATGTGAACATTTCTCAGTCTCTCACCATTCATAAAAAATGGCTGTTTGTGTCATCCTCACTGCTTACTTTCCACTGAACTCTGTATCATCAGCGAACCTGGATACATTACGTTCACTCCTGTTATGGACAGGTAGGAAATGGGGTGACTGGCTTCCACTTTTCACCTCCCAACTGACCACAGATAGTGTTTTTGTTAAACTAGTGTTTAAGCCCCTGTGTGTTTGAAGGGTCAAATAAACAGACCAACAACAGGTTTTCTCAGGTTTAAAGAAAGAAATTTTCCACAATAACTGAATTGATTGCAACCCTCATCCACTCATGTATTCACACACACAATACACATAAGGATAGATAGATAGAAAGGAAATGGTAAGGTGCACTTTAAGTCCCAAGTCTTGTAAGAGTTTTGTGGTTTGCCAAAACCTGTTGACTTGTTCGGGAGAAAAGTCTTTTCAAAGGTGCAGGCCTGGATGTTTGTAGTCTTGAACTTGCTGAAGTGTTGAAGACTTCTGGTTTACTTCCACTGGTGGGGAATTCAAAATCACCTTGCAATTTCTCTCTGCCTCAGTTGCTCAAAGATGGTTTGAAACTGTTTTTGCGGGTAGGGCACATTTGCTCAGCTGGTCGGCTTCACAGCTTCTCTGGCTGGAAGTATGGCCTTCAGTCTCTCTCCATCTCTCTGTCTTTAAGAAACGTCTTATCAGCTTGGTTTCAGTCAGGTGACCAAAGAATGCTCTCCCCTGCAGGGTTTATACAATGTCTTTGAACGTGCACCATTATTAAAAATGGGGTTTGAAGATGGCTCATCATGATACCGTGGTGTTAGGTCACACCTATTATTTTGGCTTTTCAATCTGCAGTCTCACTCTCTGCCAGTGCTTTTGATAACTCAATTGTTGAAGACAGATTAGAGACATTAGGACTGTTTTCCTTGAAGTGAAGGCTGAGAGGTGATTTGATAGAAGTATTTGAAATCAAGAGGGATCAGGACAGAGTAGACAGAAAGAAACTGTTCCCACTCGTGAAAGAATCGAGAACCAGACAGCACAGATATAAACTATTTGGTAAGGGAAGCAAAAGTGACATGAGGAAAAGCTTTTTCACACAGTGAGTGGTTAAGGTCTGGAATGCACTGCCTGGGAGTGTGGTGGAGGCAGGTTTAATTGAAGCATTCAAAAGGGAATTCGACTGTTACATGAGAGGGAAGAATGTGCAGGGTATCTCTGGCGGGGTGGGGGGGGCGGAACTGATTGAATTGCTCTTTCGGAGAGCCGGCGCGGAGACGATGGGCCGAACGGCTTCCCGCACTGATGTGATTCTGTGAACCCACCTCCCCCTCTCTTGCTCTCTTGCCCTCTCTGCTTCAGTCCCAGCTGGCCGCGCATGTTCAGCTCCCACCACCCGCCCGGCTGATTGACGGCACGGCCGGACCAATAGGAAGAGCGGGGTCGGGCTGGATGACCGTCCGGGTCCTCCAACCATTTGGAGCGAGTGAGGGGCGGGGCTTGCACCAAGGAGAGGGCGGGGCCGCTCATGTCCTGCCCCGCCCCACCCTTGCTGCTTGTCCGGGGCTGCCGTCAATCACTCGGGCATTGTGAGCTATCGGGGTGAGAGGTCACTGGTGGAGCTTCAAATACCGAGCGCGCAGGCGTCTTGCGGAACAGTTTTTGGAGTGTGTGCGGTGAAGTGAAATTTGTGACTCGGTAAGTGGCTCAGGGAGCGATGGAGCCGGCGGGCTTCAGAAACACCCGGTGTAGGCCTCAACACCCCCAATTCAGAAGCTCCCGGTCCCACGTTTGCACCGAGCGGGGCGGCAGCTGCGGGGCTTCTCCCGGTGACAGGCCCGGGGTTAACGGCCGCCAGATTTCCAGCTCTTTTGGAGGAATTAAAGATTAATAAAGTGTAACATCAAAGGAGAAAACTTTAAAGGAAACTGAGCTCAGTTATAAAGGGACCTGGGGGGGAGGGGAGGAACCATTTGGGACACAGCACAGGGCAGGAGATCCCCACTCCCTGGTTCCACAAAGACTCCCCTTGGACTGGGCCACACCTGGGCAGGCTCAAGGTGCAGGAAGCTGCAAGCTGATAGGCTGAGCTGTGGACTGGGAGGAGTGGGGGGTTTGACTGACAGGCCTGGGGAGGGGGATGTCAGGGCAGGTACACACACTGCTCCCCCTTTTCCTCCTGGGATCTTTTACTGGAGTCGTGTTGCTGAGTGTTTCTAAACTCTTTCTCCCTATCTCGGTAATGTCGGTGGATTGTCGGTTGCTGTGAGTGTTGGACTATTTTATCATCACTGAATTGTGTTCACTTTAATATTGGCGTTTGGTGGATAATGTTCCCTGCTTTCTATTGGGGTCTGGGGGGGGGGGGTAATAATGTTCCCTGCTTTCCATTGGGGTCTGGGGGGTGATGTTGTGGGATAACTCAATCACCACTCGAGGAGACTCAGTTACAGGTTCAATCAATTTATTCAAGCGTTCGCAGGGAGAGATACTACTTCGGGTGTTCCAAGGTAATACTGTAACTTTGCATTCAGGAGCACAGACATATATACTGTTCTTATCATACAGTGTGTTCAACCAGTGGATGATTGATATGATTGACCATAAACTTTCATTAAAACAATGGTGATTGATTATGCATTCCAATGAGCACACTTCCTCAGCCTTATTAATACCCATACCAGATGGCTCCAAAATGTTGTCAGCTGTTTGTCTTTTATCTCATTGTTTCCCCCCTATACCAACATTCCACAGACATGGTTGATTACATGGCCTCGAGGCCCCCGACTCCAGCCTTCGCTGCCTAGCTTGTTTGTTCTATTCTGAACCAGATCATTAAATTCAGCTGAGATGCCTTTCCAAAGCTCAGCTTGTTTCTACTTAACCCCTTCAGTCCCCCCTTTTGGCCCTTGGCCCAGCCCAAGATGGCCAACAGACCTGAACAGTGATGTGCTCAACTCTCTTTGCGCTCCGCATCTCTTTGATACTGGCCAAGTATTGAGCTTAGATTTGCAAAGGCAATTGATTACACGGTCTGTAGGGGGCTCATGAACAACCTTTTTTAACCCCCGAGTTCTCGTGTCCCCATACTACTGGTCTCCATGTGTACACGACTTCTGACACTGTGGACAAAGCACGTTACGTACACGGCCATCACTACTTAGGCAATGACGAAGAAGTGAAAGGCGATCCTGACCTGGGGGGATACCTGTATGTTTGAACCCCAATTCCATAAATTCTCCCACCATGTGGTGTCGTCGATCTGGTCGACCTCTTCCAGTACTTCAGTCTGTTGTTGTAAGCTGTAATACACCCTATGTACCTGCTGTAACCCCTCACTGTTGGCTGTGAGGTGTGTGGGCAGGGGTGGGATAGAGTGTGAGACCTGCCTTAAGTACTGCGTGAGGTTTTCATTTATGCTTTCTGTGCGGTCTCGAGCTCTTCCGAGTCTGCTCAAGCATCCAAGATCCATACGTGCTGCAGATATTGTCCCGAACCGCATTGAGATGTTTCGCCCCTCGCCAATTAGTTTGTTAATGGTCCATGTGTGACTGTCAAGTACCACAATCAAATCCTGAACTGTCCATGTCAGGGTTTGACCCGCACCAAGCTGCCAGCTCTGGATCTGTTGTCCTTGACTCTGGATGGATTTAAGTTGGGTGCTTAGCATCCGCCCCTTTTGGTCCACTGAGGCCAAATCAATCGAATTTACAACTGAAGTTCCTGTGTTAAACAGCCTGGCAGCATCATTCAATAGATTACATTTCTGTCAGCACCTCCCCTGAGCAGGGAGTGCACCCCTTGGTCGCCCCCCAGCATTGATCCAAGATGCCTGTGTTATTACTTGTTTTACCAAAGTCACATATAATGTTCGGGTTTCCACCGGACAGCACTGAGGTAATATAATATCAGAAATGTTTAGGACAATGGGTACCAGCTCATGGTGTACATTATCATACAAAGTCTTGCTAGTTTTTGTTAACACTAGCCCATTCTTTGGCCCAGGGTTTAGTATTGGGCAAGCAAAGGGGGTCTGTTAAATGCATCCTTGGCATCAGTGTTCTGTTCGTTGATCCCTATGGTCTTGAGGTCTGCTGAGCTATTGTGGTATGATCTGTTTGTTGCTTGGCAGGTTGAACTTTCACCGATTCCCAATCCTGGGAGCATCAGTATTGTGGGTAACATTCTGTAAGGTATGATGGACCTTCCAGTCGTCACTGGTCAGCCGTGATTAAATTCTGCAAAACCAAATCAGTCAGTTACGTGTTTCATCTGCGTCCAGTGTTTCTGGTGTCCCTTCCCTCTAATGCCCACACAGGCACAGGTGTGGCTGGTCATTATTACCTTGTAGCGTCCTATCCATCTAGGTGCAAATCCCGGTTTCTCAGGCATTACCTTTACCGTTACTTTATATCCTGCACTAGGCACCTTCATCTGTTTCTCTTTCATGTCTGTTTCTATACCCTGTATTATCTGCTGATCTTTGACCTCCTGTTTTAGCTCTTGCAATTGTTTGCACAGCTCTTTTACAAATCTTTTAACCCTTCTCTCGCAGGTTCTACCTCTTCACTTCCTGCTACAGCATCCCCTGGCAGTGCCATCTCCCTTCCTACCATTAGTTCAGTTGCTCTACATGTAACAAATCACACCTGCACACTTACACCGGTATCCCAATATCATGCCACACATTCTCAACTCTCGGGTGATCTTATCAAAAGATGAAAATGTCGTGGGGGGGTGGTGTCTGTCTGAGATCTTTGCTTACCTCCCCCTTCAGGGTCCTGCTGTCTCCAGTCATGGCCAGACTTTCAAATGTAGCTCTTTTTTTTAAAAAACTCATGGGAAAGAATACAAAGTTTTCTCTTGGAGATATATCAAAGTGCCAGCCTTAACGACATTTTCCTGACTTTCACTGGAATGTTCTAGGCTTCTTGGAAATTCTACACTCGATTTAATTTAATAGTTTGAATTCTAATTAACTTCTGCATCAGCCCAATCTAATTGCCAATTCCCATTAATTATAATTCTATTTCATTAATGAGCCCTGGAGAAACTGTCCAGTCATAATTCTTTAAAGCAGACATCAAACATTCCCATTTTATTCCAGGTATTAACATATTTTGTTTTTTTTCCTCTTATCTTAGATGACATTTTAATTTCTTAAAAGTAACTAGCTAAATTACACTGGATTTTCGACATCTTCAATTGTTCCAAATTCTAATAAGTGTTGCTGGAGTGGCAGGTTTTATTAATGTTCCATTTAATATCTCTCCAAAAGAAACTTTGTGTTTTACACTTAGGAACCACCTAGACTGTTTTTTCTTCCAGGTTTCTAAAAATGTGTTTGTCCCCTTAAATGTCAAATAAATTCCCCTTTTGAGTGCTTTAAATAACCACTCGTATCAATTTAATTTTGTTTATCGATTCCAATTTCTTATGCCCAGAGTTGCATGTTTTTTTTTTACATTAAAGACAGAAGTGCTTGCAACAATCTCTCCTTCTCAAGCACTTTGTCTCACAGATAAAGATGCTGGGACATTTATTGTCTGCAGTTATGTTCTTAAATTCTTAAAGCTGCTGGATCTCTTGCTGTGGGCTGAGTTCTCATGTGGCCTTGGAACCTACCGTCACCTGCTTTAAAAAAAAACACAAGGAATCCATTGTGGCTGTGCCCCTGAGCCCAGTGGGTTAATGTGTCCAATTATATGTCAATTTGGAAATTTAAAATTTAATAATGTCCAAGCTGCAGTGGGGATAATTTCTTTGCTTGTCTCCAAGGGGGGGCGGAGCCAAACATTCTCAGATGCGACACTTTATGTAACATTTTATAGGTAGAAAATCTTTCTGCTTTGAAAAAGAACGAAACTCCATTTTAAAATGTTTTCCAATTCTTTTAGTATCCTTCGGGTTTTAAAACAACAAATTCCTTAGTAACATGATCAACTTCAAAGGAAGGCATCTCCATTAGGGAAGACAGCATTTTCAGTTGAACTCCCATTGTTTCCAAACTTTTAACATCTTTTATAATTGAAGACTCCCTCAACTTGACATAGTAAACTTGAAAGTTCATTGTGGCCACCACAACTTAACAGGTTAGTTAACCTTCATTTTATTAACTTAATTCAGACTTATTAACTTATAATACTTATTAACTACACATGGACAGAATAGCATGTGCTTTTTTTAAAGAAAAGGTACATTACGTCATTTTTTTTTTCTTTTTCTTTCTTCAAGCGTCTTTTCAAATGAATAATAAAACTCAAAAACTAAAGAGTTTTTTTTAACATTCTTAAAACAGAAGATTTAACACCAGTTTCTTATACAAACTTTAAACATACCAATCTTTTCCATATCTCCTTTTGTTTATCCTTCTCTCCCTTAAAGCAATATCCAATTCCTGGCATTTACTACTTAAAACAGTCAATAAGACATATCCTAAATTTAACGTGCAAAGAAAACCAGAACAGATTTTAAACCTTGGTCCAATTAAAGCAGTGTTTTAAACTACAAATTGGATTTCTGCCAGACATCTTCAGATCTTCAAGGCTGAGGCTGATCTCGTAGAAAATTGTTCATTGCCTTTTCACAGTTGCAAAACCAACCTTTAAAATAAAAATAAATCCTGAACTTAAAATATAATTCAATTTAATATCCCATTTCTGGGTGCGCAATCTTAAATTGAAATGAACACACTCGACATTCACTTTTCACGCTCATTCAATTCCAAACTTAGAAAATTGATTCCTGTAATGGATTATGAATTCAAAGTATCAAAATCTGTGTAAAATTCCCTGTCCCGATTAAAATGAACACACAGGTTCAACTAGTGCGCACCCAAAACATGACTCAAGGTTCCCACAAAAATATAATATTAAAAACAGAACAAGTAACAGACTCATACTGTTGACATTAAAGCTGGGCAACAAAGAGTTCACAACTCAGCTCGACAGTACACATTCATGCAGGCTTGAACAAAGACACAGTAACTTGTTTTTACTCATTTGAAATTTCATGAAGAACAGTCTTTTTATTGTTGCTCTGCCATAAACTTAGTCATGCGGGCCCCAGTCGGAAAACATTTTGCTGCTGAACTTCTTATCTGACATTTTGCTAGCTTCCTGACATCACCCAGCGCAGTCCCCTATCCCGCTTTTTCTCTCCTGACCAGCGCGGCTTCACGTTGGGTATACCTTACGGTAAGTGGTTCTGACCTCTGGGCGGCTTCAGACCTACTGTCCCAGCAGCGTGGTTCTGCTTCCTTAACCAGCGCCTACTGTCCTGAGTCCTCCTTCAGATTCTTTTGAATATTCGACCGGACCTCCACTCGGGTAGGCTTACTGCCCTAACTATGGGTGGTAAATGTACTCACCTGTTTGCAGTGCTGCTCCGATGGTCTAATGCGAGTATCCTGCCAACTACGCCAAACTGTTGTGGGACAACTCAATCACCATACGAGGAGACTCGGGTACAGGTTCAATGGATTTATTCAAACGTACACAGGGAAAGACACCACCTCGGGTATTCCGAGGTAATACTCTGACTTTACATTCAACAGCTGAAACTTATATACCGTTCTTATCATAGAATGTGTTCAAACAACAGATGATTGATATGATTATAAAACAATGGTGATGATTGCACATTCCAATGAACAGACATTCTCAACCTTATCAGTACACATACAGGATGGCTCCATCCCAAGCCTATTATCTCTTCGTTTCCCATCGCACCAACCTTCCATGGAAGCAGTGGCCTTGAGGCCCCGGCTCCAACCTTCGTACCCTAATCCTGTCCTTTACCCTAGCTGCATGTTTTTTTTTTCTTTCCTCAACTTGACTGTTATTCTGCTGAGATGCTTTCCGCAAACTCAACTTGTTTCCACTTAACCCCTCTGGGGATAATGTGCACTGTTTTATATTGGGGTCTGGGGTGGATAATGTGCACTGTTTTATATTCAGGTCTGCGGGAGTGGGGGGCGGATAATGTTCACTGTTTTATATTGGGGTCTGGGGCAGGATAATGTTCATTTGAATCATAGAATTGTTGCAGCACAGAAAGATGCTATTAAGCCCGTTGAGTTTGTGCTAGTTCTCCGAAGGAGCAGTTTGCCGAGTACAACTCCCCACCTTCTCCCCGTAACCCTTCACACTCTTCCATTTCAGATAATCCAATTCACTCTTGAATGCCTCGATTGGACCTGCCTTCACCATACTCCTATAAACCCCAGGCAACACAGACTTCACAGTGTAGCCCCATGCCCCAGTATAAAACGGGGAGCATTTTCCAATTTATAAACCTCCGGCATGGGCCTCCAACCCTGAGTAAGAAGATTTTAGTCCCGCGTTTGCACCGAGCGGGACGGCAGCTGTGAGACTTCTCCAGGTGACAGGCCGGGTTAATGGCTGCCATCTTTCTTGGGGGCAGTGTGCAGCAGGACGCATGCACGGCCAGCCTGGGCCAGGAAGCAGGAGGAGGGAATGTTGTGAATTTCTATCCTGGACTGACAGTGATGGCTTTTCTAACTCCTTTTCCAGGACTCCAGAAACCTGCGTGATGACAATGGATATTCGGCAAAATAAAAACACACGTGATGTTGGAACATAAGAGGTAGGTGATTGCTTGGTGGTAATCACCAATGACTATTTCTGTAAGTGAAGGCAGTGGATTAAAGTAAGAATTTTAGTAAATTGCCTGCTATGTTTTAA
The DNA here is from genome assembly GCF_036365525.1 of Heterodontus francisci. Lineage (NCBI taxonomy): Eukaryota > Metazoa > Chordata > Chondrichthyes > Heterodontiformes > Heterodontidae > Heterodontus > Heterodontus francisci. Next base: position 23,654,893 of record NC_090404.1, read on the forward strand.
GTTTGGCAAGTTTTAAATTACTCGTGTAAGTAGGCTCAAGTCTAATTAAGTCTTGTGTATTATTTAAAATGACCTCCCTATAAAATAAAGAGGTCAGCAGAAAGGAAATAGTTAATAGTCTAATAATTAGAGTTATGGCAGGGCACATCGGTCCTATTAGATGCACATCCTGTTCCATGTGGGAACTCCAGGATGCTTCTCGTGACCTGGACAGCTGCATGTGTAGGAAGTATCATCAGCTGGAGCAGCCTGAGCTCTGGGTTTCGGAGCTTGAGCAGCCACTGGTGTCACTGTGGATCTCCCGTGAGGCTGAGGTACGTTTCTGGATGTAGTCACCCCCCAGCTTGAGAGTGAGCAGCACCAGGCATGTAGTGCAGGAGTCCCCTGAGTGCAACTCATTTTCCAACAGCGACATGAGGAAAAACCTTTTTACACAGTGAGTGGTTAGGATCTGGAACTCGCTGCGTAAGAGTGTAGTGAAGGCAGACTCAATCATGGATTTCAAAAGGGGTTTGGGTTATCTGAAAGGAAGATATTTGCAGGGCTATGGGGACAAGCGGAGTCGATCCAGAGATCCGGCACAGACATGATGGGCCGAATGGTTTCCTCTACTGTAACCATTTTATGATGCTATGGTTTTAAGGCAATGCAGTCTTTGTGGTGAAGGTACTTCCATAATGGTGTGAGGGAAGGAGTTACAGGATTTTCACCCAGCGATGATGAAGGAATGATGATCATGTCCTCATCCACAGCAACAGCTTGTATTTATATAGCGCCTTTAATGTAATAAAGCATTTCAAAGCAGTGTTATAAAGCAACATTTGACACGGAGCCACATAGAGATATTAGGGCAGATGACCAAAAGCTTGGTTAAAGAGGAACATGTGAATTAGGAGCAAAAGTAGGCCATTTGGCCCCTCGAGGCTGCTTCGCCATTCAATAAGATCATGGCTGATCTGTTTGTGTTTCGAATTCCACACACTCATCTACCCCCCGATAACCTTAGATTCTTGTTACGCAAGGGAGTCAATCTACACTGCCTTAAAAATATTCAATGACCCCCAGATCCAGGTTTTAAGGAGTGTCTTAAATGAGGAAATTGAGTTAAGAGAGGCAGTCAAGTTTAGGGAGGGATTTCCAGAGCTTATGGCTTTGGCAGCTGAAGGCACGGCCACCAATGGTGAAGCAGTGGAAATTGAGGATGTAAAAGATGCCAGAATTAGATGAGCCCTGATCTCTCCAAGGGCTGGAGGAGATTATAGAGAGGGCGAGGGGCGAGGGCATGGAGGGACTTGAAAGCAAGGATGAGGATTTTAAAATTGAGGTGCTGCTTATCCGAAAGCCGGTATGATCTTGGTGATGGTGTGAATGTGTGGTCAGAAACTCAACTCGGGGTCAAACATGGCATCAAGGTTATGAGCTGTTGGTTCAGCCTCGGACACTTTCCAGGGAGAGAGATTGAGTCGGTGGCTAGAGAGTGGGGTTTGTAGCAGGGACAGAAAATAATGGCATCAGACTTACCAATATTTAATTGGAGGAAATTTCTGTTCATCCAGTGCTGGATGTCAGACAAGTCCGGATAGTATGTGACTTGGAGGGGAACTTGGAGGTGATGGTGTTCTCATACACCTGCTACCCTGGTCCTTCTGGATGATGGAAGTTGAGGGTTTGGGAGTTCTGGTTGAGTTGTAGAGATATAAACTATCTCTCCTTTATCCTCCCTGCTTCTTGCATCTATCTCTCTGTGTGCCTCTCCCCCTCTCTGCGCCTCTCCCCATCTTTGCGTCTGAGTCTTGTGTAGGCTCAGACTGGGTGGTGTGTTCCCTTCACTGAAGGACATCAGTTGGGTTTTTACAACATTTCAGCAGCTTTCGTGGTTACTTTTTCCGGCCCCGTAAATTCCCAGATTCATTCACATCCTTCTCACAACCTGCCTTTGTGTTTTTGTGGGTTCTCACACTCCTTTTTTTTCTGTTTTAAATCAATTTCACAGGGAATTTGAAGGGGAGGATTTGCAGTCGGAAACGCAAACCAACATCGCAGCAGGATCTGACAAGTCGCCCAATTTATCAGGACCTGAATATCACTGGATTTTGAACATGGAAGGAGAAAGCAGCGATCATAGTGGGGAGAAACCGTACACGTGTTCTGTGTGTGGACGAGGTTTCAGCCGATCTGGCCTGTCGAAACACAAGCGCAATCACACTGGGGAGAAACCATGGAAATGTGGGAACTGTGGGAAGGGATTCAATTACCCATCCCAGCTAGAAACTCATTGGCGCACCCACACTGGGGAGAGGCCGTTCACCTGCTCAGTATGTGGGAAAGGATTTGCTTGTTCATCACGCCTGCTGGCACACCAGCGAGTTCACACTGGGGAGAGGCCGTTCACCTGCTCCGAGTGTGGGAAGGGCTTTGCTTGTTCATCACGCCTGCTGACACACCAGCGAGTTCACACTGGGGAGAGGCCGTTCACCTGCTCTGAGTGTGGGAAGGGATTTGCTTGTTCATCACACCTGCAGACACACCAGCGCGTTCATACTGGGGAGAGGCCGTTCACCTGCTCCATATGCGGGAAGAGATTCACTCAGTCAACTGCCCTGCGGACACACCGGCGAGTTCACACTGGGGAGAGGCCGTTCACCTGCTCCATATGCGGGAAGAGATTCACTCAGTCAACCACCCTGCAGACCCACCAGCGAATTCACACTGGGGAGAGACCGTTTACCTGCTCAGTGTGTAGAAAGGGATTTGCTCGTTTATCCAACCTGCTGTCACACCAGCGAGTTCACACTGGGGAGAGGCCGTTCACCTGCTCAGTGTGTGGGAAGGGATTCACTCAGTCAAGCAACCTGCTGGCACACCAGCGAGTTCACAAGTAACTACAGTGTTTGGATTCTGCTGTTAATCACATCCAGGACAGAACTATGTTCATTGGGGTCTGTTTCTGCTGATGTTCATAACCCCTATAACTGGGCTAGAGATTAATATTCTGGATAAAAGTCAAATACATCCATTTTGTATTAAATACAGTGTGTTGAGCCTTTTTTTAATATCACTACCACAAGTTCATTCCTTTTGGAGTGCTCTACCTCTCCCCTGTCTCCTCCATCCTCGCCTCTGTTGTGGGACAAACTCAATCACCACACGAGGAAACTTAGGTACAGGTTCAATCAATTTATCCAAGCGTATAAATTGCGGCACAGTGGTTAGCACCGCAGCCTCACAGCTCCAGGGACCCGGGTTCGATTCTGGGTACTGCCTGTGTGGAGTTTGCAAGTTCTCCCTGTGTCTGTGTGGGTTTTCTCCGGGTGCTCCGGTTTCCTCCCACAAGCCAAAAGACTTGCAGGTTGTTAGGTAAATTGGCCATTATAAATTGTCACTAGTATAGGTAGGTGGTAGGGAAATATAGGGACAGGTGGGGATGTTTGGTAGGAATGTGTAGGATTAGTGTAAATGGGTGGTTGATGGTCGGCACAGACTCGGTGGGCCGAAGGGCCTGTTTCAGTGCTGTATCTCTAATCTCTAATCTAATCTAATCGTACGCAGGGAGAGATACTACCTCGGGTATTCAAAGGAAATACTCTAAACTTGGGCACAGACATGTATACTGTTCTTATCATACAGTGTGTTCAACCAATGGATGATTGATGTGATTGACCATAAACTTTAATTAAAACAGTGATGAATTGATTATGCATTCCAAGGAGCACACTTCCTCAGCCTTATCGATACACATACCAGATGGCTCCAAACTGTTATCAACTGTTTGGTTTTTATCTTTGTTTCCCCTCTTATACCAACATTCCACAGGCACGGTTGATTACGTGGCCTCGGGGGGGGTGGGGGGGGGGGGGGGGGGGGGCCGGCTCCAGCCTTCACTCCCTTATCCTAACCTTTGCCCTAGCAGTTTGTTCTATTCTATTCTAAACCTGATTGTCAAATTCAGCTGAGATGTATTTTTAATTCTCAACTTGTTTCCACTTGTGAATACACTTATTATTCTTTATCAGCACCCACTCCAGATGTCTCTAGCCTGGGTCCATTATTCTTTGTTTCACATGAGTGCAAACATTCCATTGTTTAACTTGCTTTATTGTGAAGTCTGTACAGATCCCGGCTATCAACCTTTACTCCCTAACCCTGTAACAGCTAGTCTGTCTGTCTATCGTCCTGATTTATGCTCCTGAGCTGCCTTTCGAATTCATATTTCTTAATTCTGCGTACTTTGCTTAATTCTATTCTATTTAACCCGTTCACCTCCAATAAGTGTAAGGAGCTCATGTTCTTCTGTCACTCAGATTGAGACCATCTGATCAGTTGCCTCTAATGCTTCCCTCCTTACCACTGGCCCAATTGGCCTCTAAAATGCCTCCCTGTCCGAGCCCTGAACCCACATTTCTCTCTAGTTTCTCTCCTATCTCCCCTCATGCCCCCTCTGAGCTCATAGAAGCATAGAAAATAGGAGCAGGAGTAGGCCATTTGGCCCTTCGAGCCTGCTCCGACATTCATTATGATCATGGCTGATCATCCAACTCAGTAACCTGTTTCTGCTTTCGCCCCATACCCTTTGATCCCTTTAGACCCAAGAGCTATATCTAACTCCTTCTTGAAAACATACAATGTTTTGGCCTCAACTGCTTTCTGTGGTCGTGAATTCCACAGGCTCACCACTCTCTGGGTGAAGAAATTTCTCCTCATCTCAGTCCTGAAAGGTTTACCCCGTATCCTTAGTCTATGACCCCCTGGTTCTGGACTCCCCCACCATCGGGAATATCCTTCCTACATCTACCCTGTCAAGTCCTGTTAGAATTTTATAGGTTTCTATGAGAATCCCCGCCCACTCTTCTGATCTGCAGCAAATATAATTGTAACCGACTCATTCTCTCCTCACGTCAGTCCCACCATGCCAGGAATCAGTCTGGTAAACCTTTGCTGCACTCCCGGTATAGCAAGAACATTCTTCCTCAGATAAGGAGACCAAAACTGCACACAATATTCCAGGTGTGGCCTCAGCAAGGCCCTGTACAATTGCAGCAAGTCATCCCTGCTCCTGATCTCGAATCCTCTCGCTATGAAGGCCAACATACCATTTGCCTTTTTACTGCCTGTTGCACTTGCATGCTTACCATCAGTGACTGGTGCACGAGAACACCCAGGTCTCGTTGCATATTCCCGTCTCTCAATTTATAGCCGTTCAGATAATAATCTGCCTTCCTGTTTTTGCTACCAAAGTGGATAACCTCACATTTATCCACAATATATTGTATCTGCTATGCATTAGCCCACTCACTCAACTTGTCCAAATCACCCTGAAGCCTCTCTGCATCCTCCTCACAACCTATCCTCCCACCCAGTTTTGTGTCATCTGCAAATTTGGAGATGTTACATTTAGTTCCCTCATCAAAATCATTAATGTATATTGTGAATAGCTTGGGTCCCAGCACCGATCCCTGCGGTACCCCACTAATCACTGCCTGCCATTCAGAAAAAGACCCATTTATCCCTACTCTTTTGTTTCCTGTCTGTCAACCAATTTTCTATCTATCGCAATACATGACCCCCAATCCCATGCGCTTTAATTTTACATGCTAATCTCTTACGTGGGACTTTGTCGAAAATCTTCTGAAAGTCCAAATAAACCACATCCACTGGCTCCCCTTCATCAACTCTACTATTTACATCCTTGAAGAATTCCAGTAGATTTGTCAAGCATGATTTTCCTTTCATAAATCCATGCTGACTCTCCCCGATTCTACCAATGTTCTCTAAGTGCTCTGCTATAAAATCTTTGATAATGGACTCTAGAATTTTCCCCTCTACCAACGTCAGGCTGACTGGTCTATAATTCCCTGCTTTCTCTCTACCTCCCTTTTTAAATAGTGGGGTTACATTAGCTATCCTACAATCTGTGGGAATTGTTCCAGAGTCTATAGAATCTTGGAAGATGACCACCAATGCATCCACTATTTCTAGGGCCACTTCCTTAAGTACTCTGGATGCATACCATCAGGCCCTGGGGATTTATCGGCCTTCAATCCCATCAATTTCCCCAACACCATTTCTCTACTAATATTGATTTCCTTCAGTTCCTCTCTCTCACTAAGCCCTCTTCCCCAACATTTCTGGTATGATATTTCTTTCCTCCTTTGTGAAGACAGAACCAAAGTATGCATTTAGTTGGTCAGCCATTTCTTTATTCTCCATAATAAATTCCCCTGTGTCTGACTGTAAGGGACCCACATTTGTCTTCACCAATCCTTTTCTCTTCACATACCTATAGAAACTTTTACAGTCAGTTTTTATGTTCCCCGCAAGTTTGCTCTCGTACTCTATTTTCCCCTTCTTAATCAATCCCTTGGTCCTCCTTTGCTGAATTCTAAACTGTTCCCAATCCTCAGGTCTGTTGTATTTCCTGGCAAATTTATATGCCCCTTCCTTGGATCTAATGCTATCTCTAATTTCCCTTGTAAGCCATGGTTTGGCTACCTTTCCCGTTGTACTATTGCGCCAGACAGGGATAAACAATTGTTGCAGTTCATCCATGCGCTCTTTAAATGTTTGCCATTGCCTATCCACCGTCATCCCTTTAAGTAACGTTTCCCAATCCGTCATGGCCAACTCACGCCTCATACCTTCGTAGTTTCTTTTATTAAGATTCAGGACCCTTGTCTCAGAATCAACTATGTCACTCTCCATCTTGATGAAGAATTCTATCATATTATGGTCGCTTGTCCCCAAGGGGTCTCGCACCACTAGATTGTCAATTATTCCTCTCTCATTGCACAATACCCAGTCTGGATGTCCTGTTTTCTAGTTGGTTCCTCAATGTATTGGTCCAGAAAATCATCCCGTATACACTCCAAGAATTCCTCCTCTACCATATTGTGACTAATTTGACTTGCTTGTCCATGAGACCCACCTCCTGCTCCCTCGACCCTATTCCAAGGAAACTGCTGACCACCCAACTTCCCAAAGTTAGCTGATATTGTTAATGGTTCTGTCTCTTCAGGTATGGTCCCTCTCTCCTTTAACTCTTCCATCATCATCCCCTCTTCAAAAAAAAAACCGTCCTTGCAAGCTGCCATCATTTCCAACCTCCCTTTCCTCTCCAAAATCTGTGCCCATCTTTCCTGAACCTCCATGTTTGACTCCCTCCAGTCAGGTTTTCCCACAGTACAGAAATAGCTCTTATCAAAATCACAAATGACATCCTGTGTAACTGAGATAGTGATAAACTATCCCTTCTTGTCCTTCTCAACCTGTCTACAGCCTCTGAAATGGTTGATCACACCATCCTCCTCCAACACCTCTTCACTGTTGTCCAGCAGAGTGGGACTGCACTCCTCTGGTTCCATTCTTCAGGCTGTGTAACTGGTTAAAGTTCTTTCCATGGTCAATGCACTGGAACACTCACTCGGTGTGTGTGTGTATCTTGATGTGTTTCCAGTCGCACTGATGTTTGAAATCTTTTCCCACATTTAGAACAGACAAACATTTCTCCTTCCACATTTAAAGGCCGATGATATTCAGTTCCTTTGAGTTTGCCTTTTGCAAAATATCCCCTTCTAAACCTCCTGTAAAAGGAGTTTATAAAAGTCATCACTGTCAGTCCAGGGTAGAAAATCAGAACAGGCAATTCTAGTTTCTATGCAACATTCTTTCCTTTGTTGTTTCCCCAAATCTGTAAATCCCTGTCCCATTCACTCTCCCTCCTCCATGTGCTGAAATACAAACCCATGGCACCATCTCCAACTTGTTTTCCTTTTGGCTGACTTTTCTCCCTCTCTTCAAGATGCTGCCTCTGTCTGGGTTCAGTTCTACAGTCAGTGGTTCCTCTCTCTCTCCTCACCTGAAGGTGTTGACTCTGGCTGGGTTTAGATCTACACCTACTGGTTCCTCTCTCTCTCTCCTCCCCTGAAGGTGCTGACTCTCTCTGTGTGTCCGTGCTCTCCCCCCTTCCTCCGACACTCTGTCCCTCCCTGTCCATTGTAACGTCTCCCAGTTCTGGTGATAGGCTCTCACTGACCACTCTCCATTTCTGCTCTTATGCAGATGCTCCCCAATCATTGACATTTCATATAAATGTGCAGCTTAGAGGGAGGCCATTTGGTCCATCATGTCTGTGTTGGTTCTCTGAAAGAATTATCCAATTAGTCCCAGTCCCCTGCACTTTCCGCATAATCTTGGAAATTTTCCCCTCTGAAGTTTTCATGCAATTCACTTTTGAAAGTTATTATTGAGTCTGCTTCCTCAATCCTTCTGGGCAGTGCATTCAGGATCAGAAAAATTCGCTGCCTAAACCATTTCTCCTCATCTCCTCACACTGACATTATTGGTCAATTATTTTAAATCTCTGTCCTCTGGTTACTGACCCTCCTGCCAGTGGAAACAGTGTCTCCCTCTCTACTCAATGAAAATCCCTCCTCATTTTGAACACCTTTATTAAATCTCCCCTTAACCTTCTCTGCTCTCAGGAAAACAATCCCAGCCTCTCCAGAGAACTGAAACCCCTCATCCCTGATATTCTAGTAAATCTCCTCTGCACCCTGTCCAAGGCCTTGATTCTTTTTTAAAGAATCTTTTTTAAAGCACAGGACTGGACACAATACTCCAGCTGAGATCTAATCGGTGATTTATAAAAGTTGAGCAGAACCTCTGTGCCTCTGGACTCTAGGTTTCTATTTATAAAGCCAAGGATCTGGTCTGTTTTTTTTTTAAATAGCTTTATTAATTTGTCCTGTCACCTTCAAAGATTTGTGTACAGGCACTCCCAGGTCTCTCTGATCCTGCACTCTGTTTAAAATTGTACAATTTAGTTTATATTGCCTCTCCTCATTCTTCCCTTCAAAATGCATTATTTACAATCTTCTGCATTAAATTTCATCAACCATCTATCTGCCCATCTGCACCAGTCTGTCAATATCCTCCAGAGATCTGATCCAATCCTTTTAACTATTCATCAATCCTCTGTCATTTACAGACGCTCCCTGCCAAGTTCCCATTTCTCCTCCATTTGCAGACGCTCCCTGCCCAGTCCCCATTTCTTATCCATCTACAACGCTTCCTGACCAGTCTCCATTTCTCGTCAATTTACAGACACTCCCTGAGGGTTCCCAGCTCTTGCTGTTCCTCCCGGAGTTTGCCACTTTCCGGCCAGGCTGAACCCGGGAGCCGCTCCCCCCATGGTTTATTTACCCGCTCCCTCCACACCTCTCACCTGGCAGCTCACAATGCCTGGCTGATTGATGGCAGCTCCGGACCATGGATGACTCAACAGGCGGGTCGTCCTCCTACCAATCAGTGTCAATGAGGGGCGGGGCGCGCGGTACCGAGTGGGCGGGGCTGAGTCTGGATCTCCCTCATTGGCTGAAACTCTGTATCATTTTGAAAGCTGGTTTCTCTCAGACTCCAGGAGCAAACTGGCCCTTTTCTGCTGTGGCTTTAAACAGATGAAACCCTGTGGATGTGGAGCAAACATTTCAACATTTGTTACTGAAATGGATTCATTCAGGACAGAGAACAGGGATTATTTCAGTTAATAACACAATGTAATGATAGTTTCTGTTTGAACTCTTCCATGGGAGAACAGTGTGAATTAGTGGAAGGATTCACAGGCTGTTTAATGCTCCTTCCATGGCTGGCACCATTTCATCCCAGCCAATCTATTGTTCCGGGTTGTGGGACAGCTCAAGCACCGCACGAGGAGACTCAGGTACAGGTTCAACCGATTTATTCAAGCATACGCAGGAAGAGACACGACCTTGGATATTCCGAGGTAATACTCTGACTTTACATTCAAGAGCACAAACTTATATGCCACTCTCATCATACAATGTATTCAAACAACGGATGATTGATCATACACTTCAATTAAAACAATGGTGACTGATTACATATTCCAATGAACGTACATCCTCAGCCTTATCAATACATATACCAGATGGCTCCACCCCGAGTCTATTATCTCTTTGTTTCCCATTACACCAACATTCCACGGAAACAGTGGCCTCAAGGCCCCGGCTCCAGCCTTCACACCCTAATCCTGCCCTTTGCCCCAGCAGCTTGTCTGTTACTTTTCTCAGCCTGACCATTATATTGTGCTGAGATGCTTTCCATAGACTCGGCTTGTTTCTACGTAACCCCTCCAGTCAGTCTTTAACCTTGAGAGTTTGATGAGCTCCCATAGTTCACACAATGGAGGTGGACAGTCATACTCACCAGACACAGCTATGAACTCCCTGTAAATCCAACCCTCTGATTTCTGTGTTGTAACCATCTTTCCATCCATTCTGCTGCCTGGTCCTTCACTCCACACGGCCTGATCTTGGTCACCTTGCAGATTGTACAAACTGTTATGGATAGCAAGCTGGTTACAAAACAGAAAACAGGCAGTAGGGGTTAAGAGTAACTGCTCAGACTGGCGAAAGGTGGGAAGTCATGTTCCACAGGGATTGGTGCTGAAACCACTGTTATTCGCTGTTTTCATAAATGGTTTAGGCATAGGAATCAAAAGTAACATTTCACAATTTGTGGATGACATCAAGTTGGGAGATGGAGTTACTCCTGAGAAAAACTGTGACAAAATGCACAAAGATATTGCACAACTTGCAGAATGGGATTGTAATTGGCAAATAAATGTCGATATCGATAAAAGTTGGATGATGTATTTTGGTAGGAAGATTAAGGAGGCCACATACTACTTGGAAAATAAGAGTCTAAATGGGAAGAGGAGAAAAGGGATTGAGGGTACAGATACACAGATCAATTCTTTTCTTTTGGGCCTCCTTATCTCGAGAGACAATGGATACGCGCCTGGAGGTGGTCAGTGGTTTGTGAAGCAGCGCCTGGAGTGGCTATAAAGGCCAATTCTGGAGTGACAGGCTCTTCCACAGGTGCTGCAGAGAAATTTGTTTGTCGGGGCTGTTGCACAGTTGGCTCTCCCCTTGCGCCTCTGTCTTTTTTCCTGCCAACTACTAAGTCTCTTCGACTCGCCACAATTTAGCCCTGTCTTTATGGCTGCCCGCCAGCTCTGGCAAATGCTGGCAACTGACTCCCACGACTTGTGATCAATGTCACAGGATTTCATGTCGCGTTTGCAGACGTCTTTATAGCGGAGACATGGACGGCCGGTGGGTCTGATACCAGTGGCGAGCTCGCTGTACAATATATCTTTGGGGATCCTGCCATCTTCCATGCGGCTCACATGGCCAAGCCATCTCAAGCGCCGCTGACTCAGTAGTGTATACAAGCTGGGGATGTTAGCCGCTTCAAGGACTTCTGTATTGGAGATACAGTCCTGCCACCTGATGCCAAGTATTCTCCGGAGGCAGCGAAGATGGAATGAATTGAGACATTGCTCTTGGCTGGCATACGTTGTCCAGGCCTCGCTGCCATAGAGCAAGGTACTGAGGACACAGGCCTGATACACACGGACTTTTGTGTTCCGTGTCAGTGCGCCATTTTCCCACACTCTCTTGGCCAGTCTGGACATAGCAGTGGAAGCTTTTCCCATGCGCTTGTTTAATTCTGCATCGAGAGACAGATTACTGGTGATAGTTGAGCCGAGGTAGGTGAACTCTTGAACCACTTCCAGAGCGTGGTCGCCAATATTGATGGATGGAGCATTTCTGACGTCCTGCCCCATGATGTTCGTTTTCTTGAGGCTGATGGTTAGGCCAAATTCATTGCAGGTAGCCACAAACCTGTCGATGAGACTCTGCAGGCCCTCTTCAGTGTGAGATGTTAAAGCAGCATCATCAGCAAAGAGGAGTTCTCTGATGAGGACTTTCCGTACTTTGGACTTCGCTCTTAGACGGGCAAGGTTGAACAACCTGCCCCCTGATCTTGTGTGGAGGAAAATTCCTTCTTCAGAGGATTTGAACGCATGTGAAAGCAGCAGGGAGAAGAAAATCCCAAAAAGTGTGGGTGCGAGAACACAGCCCTGTTTCACACCACTCAGGATAGGAAAGGGCTCTGATGAGGAGCCACCATGTTGAATTGTGCCTTTCATATTGTCATGGAATGAGGTGATGATGCTTAGTAGCTTTGGTGGACATCCGATCTTTTCTAGTAGTCTGAAGAGACCACGTCTGCTGACGAGGTCAAAGGCTTTGGTGAGATCAATGAAAGCAATGTAGAGGGGCATCTGTTGTTCACGGCATTTCTCCTGTATCTGACGAAGGGAGAACAGCATGTCAATGGTCGATCTCTCTGCACGAAAGCCACACTGTGCCTCAGGGTAGACGCGCTCAGCCAGCTTCTGGAGCCTGTTCAGAGCGACTCGAGCAAAGACTTTCCCCACTATGCTGAGCAGGGAGATTCCACGGTAGTTGTTGCAGTCACCGCGGTCACCTTTGTTTTTATAGAGGGTGATGATATTGGCATCGCGCATGTCCTGGGGTACTGCTCCCTCGTCCCAGCACAGGCATAGCAGTTCATGTAGTGCACAGATCAATAAAAGTAGCAATACAGGTTAATAAGGCTTTAAAGAAGCAAATGAAGCACTGGGGTTAATTTCTAGAGGGATAGAATTGAAAATAAGTGAAGCTATGTTAAACGTGTATTGAAACTTGGTTGTATCACGCTTGGAAAACTGTGAACAGTTCAGGTCTCCATATAGTGGTTAGCACCGCAGCCTCACAGTTCCAGGGACCCGGGTTCGATTCTGGGCACTGCCTGTGTGGAGTTTGCAAGTTCTCCCTGTGACTTCCTGGGTTTTTTCCGGGTGCTCTGGTTTCCTCCCACAGCCAAAGACTTGCAGGTTGATAGGTAAATTGGCCATTGTAAATTGCCCCTAGTGTAGGTAGGTGGTAGGGAATATGGGATTACTGTAGGGTTAGTGTAAATGGGTGGTTGTTGGTCAGCACAGACTCGGTGGGCCGAAGGGCCTGTTTCAGTGCTGTATCTCTAAAAATAAATTTAAAAATTATTAAAAAGACATGCAGGCACTGGGAAAGGTGCAAAGAAGATTTGCAAGGTTGGCCCAAGAACTGAGAAGATATACTTATGAGGAAAGGCTGGACGAGCTGGAGCTCTTTCCTCCAGATAAAGCAAATGATTGATAGGTGATCTGATAGAGGTTTTTGGATTATTCAAAGATTCTACACGATGCACCTTAGGAAAATGCTTACATTTGCACGGGATTCCAAAACTCGTGTTCATAAATATCAGAGAGTCATCAATAAATCCAATAGGAAATTCAGGAGAGGTAAGAATGTGGAATGCGCTACCACAGGGAGTAGTTGAAGTGAACAGCAGAGATACATTTAAGGGGAAGCTAAATAAGTACATGAGTGAGAAAGGAATGGAAGGATATGCTGATCAGGTTTGATGAATTGTGCACCATCTTCTTTTCCAAAGATCTCTCAGCTTCTCTAATGGCTGCTTTTCTCCCTCTCAGTTGTGGGTGATATTTCTCCCTGTTCTCCTGGAAACAGAATCCATCTTGTTCCAAACTGGGTTCAAATTAAGACAGTTCGGGGAGACAGGAATCATTCATTCCTAGATCTATGCTGACAGATAAAAATACAAGCAGTTCCTTTGTAAGGATTGCACTGACTCCGCGCCGTGTATTTGCTAGAATACTGAAATGCAGCTTTCTTAAAGTCCACTCCTGAAGGCCCCACTCCCAAGTAACATTCACGCCACACAAGTGCCAGGCAATGACCATCTCCAACAAGAGAGAATCTAACCATCCTCCTTGACGTTCAACAGCACGAGCATCACTGAATCTCCCAACATCCTGGGGGTTACTTTGACCAGAAAATTAACTAGGCCATCCATTTAAATACTGTGGCTACAAGAGCAGGTCAGAGGCTGGGAATTCTACGGTGACTAATTCATCTCTTGACTCCTCAAAGCCTGTCCACCATCTACAAGACACAAATCAGGAGTGTGATGTAATACTCTCCACTTACCTGGATGAGTGCAACATTCAAGAAGCTCAACACCTCCAAGCCAAAGCAGCCAGCTTGATCAACACCCCATCCACTATCATAAACATTTACTCCCTCCATCACTGGTGCGCAGGGCAGCAGTTTGTACTATCTACAAGATGCACTGCAGCAACTCACCAAACCTCCTCCTACATCACCTTCTGAACCCGTGACCTCTACCACCGAGAAGGACAACAGCATCAGACACACGGGAAAACCACCACCTGCAAGTTCCCCTCTGAGCCACACACGATCCTGACTTGGAACTATATCACCGTTCCTTCACCGTCACTTGGTCAAAAACCTGGAACTCCTTTCCTAACACCACTGTGGTTGTATTTACACCAGATAGACTGCAGCGGTTGAAGAAGGTGGCTCACCACCACCTTCTCAAGAGTAATTAGGGACAGGCAAAAAAAATGCTGGCCTCTGCAGAGAGACTCTTGTTCCATAAAAAAATTCCTTATGTCTGCAATGTTCAGCTGGATCAGTGGTGGAGTTTCACAGCAGCAGTGATCCCAGAGTTACTGTTGGGATCACACACCTGTGGATGTTCTGGGTCGTGTATCCAGCTGTCTAACATTAACACATCAATAGGGAATTCCTGGTAGCACACTGCAGGTCCTTCTTTATATGGAGATTAGATGACTGTTGTTTAATTGTACCAGCAGCTATCATACGGAATTTAACCTATTTATTTTCAATGGGTCTATTTTAAGCAGGTTGATGCCTGCCTTAAAATGGTAGACTCGGGCCTATCACACAAACATGTGAAAATAATTGCCACTGTCATTTTCAGACTGGAAACTTAAACCTGCCATTTCACTTTCAGTCAGGAACAGATCACAGTTTTACACCAATCTCTGATTTGACAGCATGTTTCCAGCATTCACCGTTGTTCTTCCTGACTCTAAACACATTTGTAAAAGGGCGTTATGTTTCATGCCCAGGTGCTCTGAACCATGGAACAGAGCGGCTGGGACACATTTTTACAGGCCTCAGGATGAACCCACTTGGGGACTTTTCTGTCAGTGAAGAGAGACGAGAAAGACAAAAGTGCCATTTGTCCCTCTCAGTGTGATCCTGATGGACTGTGTTCAGGCTGAAGTTCTGTTCCTGCCGTACGATCCTCCCCCCAGATTGTCCTTTCTGAGCTCCAGCCAGGTGATGCTAAACACTCAGGTGGGAAAGACAAAAATCTACAACAATATGTTTATAACAAAGCTGGTTTATCGTACATTTATCCAGAAAATTAAACTCCAGCCAAGTTATAGGTTTATTAATATCAGCAGAAACAAAAAACTGTCGGAATAGAATCATAGAAATGTTTCTATGTAGAAGCAGGCTATTCACCCCATTGTGTCTGTGCCAGCTGAAAAAGAGGTATCCAGCTTAATCCCACTTTCCAGACCTCAGAGAGATCATTAACATGAAAAATACAAGATATGAACCCCCAGACCAATGTAACAAACTACACAAGATTTCACATTTTATGTCTTTTATTTTCAACAACTTAACTAAAAGAAATCCCAATTAACTAAATAACACTTTGTAAATAGCATATTTCCCAAATTGCAATCAAAGTTTATTTTAGTAACACTTGAATATCTCACACTACACTGATACATTACACAATCCATTTTGAAGACAAAATCCTTTGTGTTTAAAAGTCCCAAATTCCTCCCAGTTGCAACGTGCTGGATCTCCCAGATTTTTCAAGGAAATAAATATTTTCCTTTGCTCACTTCTCCAAGCACTTCTGACCTGGACATCTGTGGATAATGTGATTTCCGGTGATCCTGTGGGGCCCTTCACTCCTCTGCAAACTTCAAGTCTCAATAAAACAGGGTCAAGTTTCCACAGCCTTTCACTGCATATCTTCAGAAAGCAGGTGTTCACTTCCTTCCTCCATCCATCTGCCCCTGCTGGGTGCCTTCTCTTACAGTTTTCTTTAAGGCCTCACCCCGATGGGTTCTCTTCTTACAGCCTGCTTGAGGTCTCAATGTGATTGTTCAGTCCTTACAGCCAGTTATTCTCCAGAAAGTAGGTTAAAATTATGTGGTCCTAGAATTCAATAGTTTATTGTTCTTCTCCAAAATGCAAAGACCAGAAGTCTAGTTTCACAAAGCTACTCAGCCTTTCAATTGCCCCCAGGTGTTACCACCTGCCAGTTTGTTTGCATGTTTTCATTGGCTGACTCCTTGTTTTCCATCTGAAAACTCTGGGAAAGTGGAACCCATTGTACTTCAGGTGTTAGTGCTGTTGTCTCTGTTCTTCAGAAAACAGTCTTTGATCGGTTCCCTCTGTTGTCCTGATAACCTATTACAGAGTGGAGGGGAGGTCAGCTGACCTCCCAGAGTCCATCGTGAACTTTTAAAAAATCACAATCTATAAGACATAATCATATTACAAGTTCCAGTGATCCTAACACCAGTTCACATCAACAGAAATGAACCGTGACTGTGACTCAGTTGGTACCATTGTCACCTCTCAGTCCGAAGGTTGTGGCTTTAAGTCCCACTCCTGAGAGCTGACTGTGTGTAATTGGCTGCCATGTTTCCTACATTACAACAGTGACTACATTTCAATTGTACTTCATTGGCTGTAAAGCACTTTGACATGTCCTGAGGTAGTGGTAGGTGTTGTATACGTGCAGATCTTTCTTTAACCGTCAGAATAAAAATGGTACCATCCTGGATGTAATTAACAGCAGCAATAACAGCAGAATCCAACCCCTGTAGACACTTGTGAACTCGCTGGTGTTTCAGCAAGTCGGATGAACGAGCAAATCCCTTCCCACACTCTCTCTCCAGTATGAGTACATTGGTGTCTCACCATTTCACATCTGCTTTTAAAGCTCATCTCATATTCAAAACATTTAAAAGATCTTCTATCATTGTGAATGTTCTTGTGCCTCAGCAGGTGTGATGAGCAAGTGAATCCCTTCCCACACACTGAACGGCCTCTCCCCAGTGTGAACTCACTGGTGTTTCAACAGGTTGGATGACTGAATGAATCCCTTCCCACACTCTGAGCAGGTGACCGGCCTCTCCCCAGTGTGACTACACTGGTGCACAGCGAGGTCAGATGATCGCCTGAAACCAGTCCCCACAGTACTTAAAAGGCTTCTCGTCACTGTGAACTTGCTGGGGTGCCAGCAGGTTGGATAAACGGGTGTATTTGTTCCCACACTCAGTGCAGGTGAACGGTCTCTCCCCAGTGTGAGTGCGTTGGTGTGTCACCATTTCACGTCTACTTTTAAAGGTCTTCTCATATTCAGAACATTTAGAAGGTCTCTCATCACTGTGAATATTCTTGTGTGTCAGCGGGTGTGATGAGCAAGTGAACCCTTTCCCACACACGGAGCAGGTGAACGGCCTCTCCGCAGTGTGAGTGCGTTGATGAGTTTGCAGCTGGGATGGAAAATTGAATCCCTTCCCAAAGTCACCACATTTCCACAGTTTCGCTATGGTGCAGGTGTCCTTGTGCCTCTCTGGGTTGGATGATCAGTTGAAGACTGGGACATAATCAGAAAACTTGTCTGGTTTCTCTCCACTGTGAATGGTGTGATGTGTTTTCAGGCTGTGTAACTGGTTAGAGTTGTTCCCACAGTCAGTGCACTGGAACACTCACTTGGGTGCGTGTGTCTCACTGCTTTTCCAGTCACACTGATGTTTGAAATCTTTTCCCACAACAAAACAGAGAAACATTTTTCCCTCCACATTCAAAGGCTGATGATATTCAGCTCCTGATAAATCGAGTCAGATCTTGATGTGGTTTGGTTTGAGTTTTCCATCTCCAAATCTACCCCTTCTAATTCCCCGTAAAAGGAGTTGACAAAAGTCAGTACTGGATAGAAATTCAGAAAAAAAACAATTCTACTTTCTTCAGAACATTCTTTCCTCTCTTGTTCCCCCAAACATGTGATTGACTTCGACTAAAAAAAATGTCAAAATCAGCAAAAATGTCCCAACAAAAGCAAAGGGAGTAAAAGTAAAATATTGTGGATTCTGGAAATCTGAAATAAAAACAGAAAGTGTCAGAAATACTCAGCAGGTCTGGCAACATCTATGGAGAGAGAAGCAGATTTAACATTCGAGGTCAAGTGACCTTTCATCAGAGCTGTCAAAGGTCAGAAATGCAATAGGCTTTGAGTAAGTGAAGTTGGGGGAGTGGGGGGTGGGTGGAGGGAGAGATGAACAAAAGGGAATATAGGTGTGTGACAGCACAGAGGGCAGCAGAGATTAAATGGCAAAGATGTCATAGAACAAAAGGCAAAGTGAGTGCTAATAGTAAAAGACAAAGCATTTGTCCAGACAGAATGTTAGTGGCAGAATAATGAACGGCTCTGTCTGAAATAAGAAACGTGAAAAACAATTTTTGACCAGCACATGCTTAAAACAACCAATCAAAATGAGCTCACTGTTGATTCCGGAATGCTGTAAAGTGTCTGAAGCAAAGGGAACCTTCCCAGCTAAACCAGGATGTTGTTACCCATGTCTGTGAGACAGTCTGGATCCTGAGGTGTCCACCAAATGCAGAAGGTATCAAAGAAAGTATCAAGAGTGCTCCTTCCCCTGGGTCACCCGGGCACAGACAAGACAACAGGGGAGACGCCAGTAGCCAGACTGACACCTCCACCCCCAACCTGGTCCCCATATATCCTGAACCAACATATTGCAGTGTTAATGAGGCCCAAGAGCAGATCAAGAAGGAGATCCTAAAAAAATTGCCCCCCTCCAGACCAAGCGACCAAATATGAAGAGCTTGGGGCTAAACTATAAGTAAAAGTAGAGGGCAGCCCTTCCAGGTATCTATAAAGGGCCTGAAAACTCTCACACTGAATATATATATGTTCCACGGAGCCCTCTAGGCTGCAAACATCACCTGCAGCCTGGGAGTGGGTGAAGCTACCTAAAACCCTGTTGTCCAGGATCTTTCTCTCCTGGGCACTCGAACCCAGTAGGGAACAGAGGTCTTGAAGTCCTGCCAATTCCCTATGCCCTCACCAAGATGGCCATGCTGGCGCCCTGACCCCACCCTTCCAAGATGGCGGTCAGTGCCCCACTCCCCTCAGCCTGTCACTGCGGGGTAAGCACGGGGCCTGTGGTCTCTTATTCGGGACCTCAGACTGACCCCAGATGTTTATGAAGTTTCCCAGCCCACCCACGGATCCAATTCCTCCCCTGTGCCCACAATCTCTTCCCGCCTCCAGAGCCTCCTGTTCTGCCTCAGTCCGTCAGTGTTTCTGATTTCTTTTTTTCCTGGACAAAGCAGCCCGCTTGATTGGCACCCCATCTGCAAGCATTCACTCCCTTCACCGACACACAGTGGCAGCAGTGTGTACCATCCACAAGATGCACTGCAGCAAGGCACCAAGATTACTCAGGCAGCACCTTCTAAACCCATGACCTCTACCATCTAGAAGGACAAGGGCAGCAGGTGCATGGCACACCACCACCTGCAAGTTCCCCTCCAAGTCACACACCATCCTGACTTGGAACTATATCACCGTTCCTTCACTGTCGCTGGGTTAAAATCCTGGAACTCCCTCCCTAATAGCACTGTGGGTGTACCGACCTCACATGGACTGCAGCAGTTCAAGAAGGCAGCCTCAGCAACACCTTTTCAAGGGCAATTAGGGATGGACAATAAATACTGGCCGAGCCAGTGATGCCCACAACCCGCAAACAAATTTTAAAAAAACATAACTTTCATCAGTACCGGTTGGAGAGCGAGATGCACTCAGGAGTGTCCTGCAAAACCTGCCTGTTTCGTCAATAGCCATACTATCCACGAAGCTCTCTATGTCATGGATGTGCCGCAGTGTCATCAGCTGTTGCTCATGCTCTCATACACCTCAGGGGTCAGAGCAGCCCTGCCATTCCTTTGACCATTAGATAATAAACATTACTAAAACCAATCAACTTTACTAATAAACCTTACTATTTGAAAATAAAAGGGAAGACTCACCAGCTACTCATTTCCCTTCTGTTGGTGTCATTTAAATCTCAGAAAGCTCCCCCTTACTCTGAGGAAAACTGGAATGTTTAATTTCCAGCTCCCTGGACTAACTTCCTAACTTTGGAGAAGGGAAAGAACGCTACAATACTTACCAGCCAATCAACTCACAGGCTTCCTGACAGTGCAAACGGGAGAAGAAACCGGGCAACGATGGCTCGGCAAACATATAAACATAGAAAATAGGAGCAAGAGTAGGCCATTCAGCCCTTCGGGCCTGCTCCGCCATTCGAAAAAGATCATGGCTGATCGTCTAATTCAGTACCCTGTTCTCACTTTCTCCCCAGATCCCTTGATTCCTCTGGAATTAAGAAATATATCCCTCTCCTTCTTGAATATATTTAATGACTTGGCCTCCACTACCTTCTGCAGTAGAGAATTCCACAGGTTCACCACCCTCTGAGTGAAGAAATTTCTCCTCATCTCAGTTCTAAATGGCATACCCTGTATCCTGAGACTGTGACTCCTTGTTCTGTACTCCCCAGCCATCGGGAACATCCTCCATGTATCTAGCCTGACGAGTCCCGTTAAAATTTTATATGTTTCTATGAGATCCCCTCTCATTCTTCTGAACACTAGTGAATATAGGCCTAGTCGACCCATTCTGTCCTCAAACATCAATCCTACCAACCCAGGAATCAGCCTAGTAAATCTTCTTTGCACTTCCTCCATGGCAAGAACATCCTTCCTCAGATAAGAGTCCAAAATTGCACACAATACTCCAGATGTGGTCTCACCAAGGCCCTGTATAACTGCAGTAAGATATCCTTGCTCCTGTACTCAAATCCTCTTGCACTGAAGGCCAAGATACCATTCGCCTTCCTAACTGCATGCTGCACCTGAATGCTTGCTTTCAGCGACTGGTGTACAAGGACACCCAGGTCTCGTTGCACCTCCCCCTTTCCCAAACTATCACCATTCAGATAATAATCTGCCTTTTTGTTTTTACACCAAAGTTGGATAACCTCACATTTATCCACGTTATACTGCATCTGCCATGCATTTTCCCACTCGCCCAATTTGTCCACATGGCATTGGAGCCTCTTTGCGTCCTCTTCACAGCTCACCAACCACCACCAACACCCCGCACCCCCCACCCCCCGCCACCATCCCCCCCCCACCCCCAGCTTTGTGTCATCTGCAAACTTGGAAATGTTGCATTTAGTTCCCTTACACAAGTCATGAATATATATTGTGAATATCTGGGGCCCAACCATATATTCCTGCGGTACTCCCCTAGTCACTGCCTGCCACTTGGAAAAAGACCCATTTATTCCTACTCTCTGTTTCCTGTCTGTCAACCAGTTCTCAATCCATGTCAGTATATTACCCCCAATCCCATGTGCTTTAATCTTGCACAGTAACCTCTTCTGTGGACCTGATCAAAAACCTTCTGAAAATCCAAAGATACCACATGCACTGGTTCTCCCTTATCTATTCGACCAATTACATCCTCAAAAAAAAACTCCAGTAGATTTGTTAAGCATTATTTCCCTTTCGTAAACCCATGTTGACTTTGTACAATCCCGTTTATGCCTTCCAGATGTTCTGCTATCACTTCCTTTGTAATAGACTGTAGCATTTTCCCCACTACTTGTGGTACGCTAACTAGTCTGAAATTCTCTCTTTTTTTCTCTCCCTCCTGTTTTAAATAGTGGGGTTACATTTGACCCAGAGTCTATAGAATTTGGTAAGATGACCAGAAATGCAGTCACTATTTCCAGGGCCACTTCCTTTAGTACTTTGGGATGTAGATTATCAGGCCCTGGGGATTTGTCATCCTTTAACCCCATTAATTTCCCTAGCATTTTTTTTTTTACTAATATTGATTTCCTTCAGTTCCTTCCTGTTATTAGACCCTTGGTTCCCTAACATTTCTGGGAGGTTATTTGTGTCCTCCTTTGTGAAGACAGAACCAAAGTATGTGTTTAATTGTTCTGCCATTTCTTTGTTCCCCTTTATAATTTACCCCGTATCTGACTGTAAGGGATCTACATTTGTCTTCACTAATCTTTTCCCTTCACTTATTTATAGAAGATTTTCCAGTCAGTCCTACTCTGGGTAGGATAACCTGCCATTTATTTGTAATTGCATGGTGGGGAACTTCAAGATTCATATGCATAGAAAAAATACATTGGGATAAAACAATGAACATTATCAACTCCCACTGCCCGCCATGATCGCGCAAAATGAATGTATTAATTATAACAATTGCATCAAATGCACAGTGTTCGAGTCTTTGAGTTCTTTAGATTCGTAGAAGGTTTGGGCAGCACAGTGGTGCAGTGGTTAGCACCGCAGCCTCACAGCTCCAGGGACCCGGGTTCGATTCTGGGTACTGCCTGTGCGGAGTTTGCAAATTCTCCCTGTGTCTGCGTGGGTTTCCTCCAGGTGCTCCAGTTTCCTCCCACATGCCAAAGACTTGCAGGTTGATAGGTTAATTGGCCTTTATAAATTGCCCCTAGTATAGGCAGGTGGTAGGGAAATATATAGCAACAGGTGGGGATGCGATAGGAACATAGAACATGACAGCGCAGTACAGGCCCTTCAGCCCTCGATGTTGCGCCGACCTGTGAAACCATCTGACCTACACTATTCCATATTCATCCATATGTCTATCCAATGACCACTTAAATGACTTTAAAGTTGGCGAGTCTACTACTGTTGCAGGCAGGGCATTCCACGCCCCTACTACTCTCTGTGCAAAGAAACTACCTCTGACATCTGTCCTATATCTATCACCCCTCAACTTAAAGCTATGTCCCCTCGTGTTTGCCATCACCATCCGAGGAAAAAGGTTCTCACTATCCACCCTGTCCAACCCTCTGATTATCTTATATGTCTCTATTAAGTCACCTCTTCTCCTCCTTCTCTCTAACGAAAACAACCTCAAGTCCCTCAGCCTTTCCTCGTAAGACCTTCCCTCCATACCAGGCAACATCCTAGTAAATCTCCTCTGCACCCTTTCCAAAGCTTCCACATCCTTCCTATAATGCGGTGACCAGAACTGCACGCAATACTCCAGGTGCGGCCTCACCAGAGTTTTGTACAGCTGCAGCATGACCTCGTGGCTCCTAAACTCGATCCCCCTACTAATAAAAGCTAACACACCATATGCCTTCTTAACAGCCCTATTAACCTGGGTGGCAACTTTCAGGGATTTATGTACCTGGACACCAAGATCTCTCTGCTCATCTACGCTACCAAGAATCTTCCCATTAGCCCAGTATTCTGCAATCCTGTTCCTCCTTCCGAAGTGAATCACCTCACACTTTTCCGCATTAAACTCCATTTGCCATCTCTCAGCCCAGCTCTGCAGCCTATCTATGTCCCTCTGTAACCTACAACATCCTTGGGCACTATCCACAACTCCACCAACCTTCTTGTCATCTGCAAATTTACTAACCCACCCTTCTACACCCTCATCCAGGTCATTTATAAAAATGACAAACAGCAGTGTCCCCAAAACAGATCCTTGCGGTACACCACTAGAAACTATACTCCAGGATGAACATTTACCATCAACCACCACCCTCTGTCTTCTTTCAGCTAGCCAATTTCTGATCCAAAGCACTAATTCACCTTCAATCCCATACTTCTGTATTTTCTGCAATAGCCTACCGTGGGGAACTTTATCAAACGCCTTACTGAAATCCATATAGACCACATCCACGGCTTTACCCTCATCCACCTGTTTGGTCACCTTCTCGAAAAACTCAATAAGGTTTGTGAGGCGCGACCTACCCTTCACAAAACGGTGCTGACTATCTCTAATGAACTTATTCTTTTCAAGATTATTATAAATCCTATCTCATAACCTTTTCCAACATTTTACCCACAACCGAAGTAAGGCTCACAGGTCTATAATTACCAGGGCTGTCTCTACTCCCCTTCTTGAACAAGGGGACAACATTTGCTATCCTCCAGTCTTCCGGCACTATTCCTGTCGACAATGACGACATAAAAATCAAGGACAAAGGCTCTGCAATCTCCTCCCTGGCTTCCCAGAGAATCCTAGGATAAATCCCATCTGGCCCAGGGGACTTATCTATTTTCACACTTTCCAAAATTGCTAACACCTCCTCCTTGTGAACCTCAATCCCATCCAGCCTAGTATTCTGTATCTCAGTATTCTCCTCGACAACATTTTCTTTCTCGACTGTAAATACTGACGAAAAATATTCATTTAACACTTCCCCTATCTCCTCCGATTCCACACACAACTTCCCACTACTATCCTTGATTGGCCCTAACCTATCTCTAGTCATTCTTTTATTCCTGATATACCTTTAGAAAGCCTTAGGGTTTTCTTTGATCCTATCCGCCAATGACTTCTCGTGTCCTCTCCTTGCTCTTCTTATCTCTCCCTTTAGATCCTTCCTGGCTAGCTTGTAACTCTCAAGCGCCCTAACTGAGCCTTCACGTCTCATCCTAACATAAGCCTTCTTCTTCCTCTTGACAAGCTCTTCAACTTCTTTCGTAAACCACGGCTCCCTCGCTCGACAACTTCCTCCCTGCCTGACAGGTACATACTTATCAAGGACACGCAGTAGCTGCTCCTTGAATAAGCTCCACATTTCGATTGTGCCCATCCCCTGCAGTTTCCTTCCCCATCCTACGCATCCTAAATCTTGCCTAATCGCATCATAATTTCCTTTCCCCCAGCTATAATTCTTGCCCTGCTGTATATGCCTGTCTCTGCCCATCGCTAAGGTAAACCTAACTGAATTGTGATCACTATCACCAAAGTGCTCACCAACTTCTAAATCTGACACCTGGCCGGGTTCATTACCCAGTACCAAATCCAATGTGGCATCGCCCCTGGTTGGCCTGTCTACATACTGTGTCAGAAAACCCTCCTGCACACACTGGACAAAAACAGACCCATCTAAAGTACTCGAACTATAGTATTTCCAGTCAATACTTGGGAAGTTAAAGTCCCCCATAACAACTACCCTGTTACTCTCGCTCCTGTCAAGAATCATCTTTGCTATCCTTTCCTCTACATCTCTGGAACTATTTGGAGGTCTATAGAAAACTCCCAACAGAGTGACCTCTCCTCTCCTGTTTCTAACCTCGGCCCAGACTACCTCAGTAGACGAGTCCTCAAACGTCCTTTCTGCCACTGTAATACTTTCCTTGATTAACAATGCCACACCCCCCCCCCCTTTTACCATCTTCTCCGTTCTTACTGAAACATCTAAATCCCGGAACCCGCAACATCCATTCCTGTCCCTGCTCTACCCATGTCTCTGAAATGGCCACAACATCGAGATCCCAGGTACCAACCCATGCTGCAAGCTCACCCACCTTATTCCGGATGCTCCTGCCGTTTTTTTTTTTAGAGATACAGCACTGAAACAGGCCCTTCGGCCCACCGAGTCTGTGCCGACCATCAACCACCCATTTATACTAATCCTACCCTAATTCCACATTCCTACCACATCCCCACCTGTTCCTATATTTCCCTACCACCTACCTATACTAGGGGCAATCTATAATGGCCAATTAACCTATCACCCTGCAAGTCTTTGGCATGTGGGAGGAAACCGGAGCACCCGGAGGAAAGCCACGCAGACACAGGGAGAACTTGCAAACTCCGCGCAGGCAGTACCCAGATTTGAACCCGGGTCGCTGGAGCTGTGAGGCTACAGTGCTAACCACTGCGCCACTGTGCCGCCACCGTGTCTGCGTTGAAGTAGACACATTTTAAACCAAGCTCTTGCTTGCCAGTGCCCTCTTGTGTCCTTATAACCTTATCGCTGACCTCACTACTCTCAACATCCTGCACACTGGAACTACAATTTAGGTTCCCATCCCCCTGCTGAATTAGTTTAAACCCCCCCGAAGAGCACTAGCAAATCTCCCCCCCAGGATATTGGTACCCCTCTTGTTCAGGTGAAGACCATCCTGTTTGTAGAGGTCCCACCTACCCCAGAAAGAGCCCCAATTATCCAGGAAACCAAAACCTCCCTCCTACACCATCCCTGCAGCCACGTGTTCAACTCCTCTCTCTCCCTATTCCTCACTTCGCTAGCACGTGGCATGAGCAACAACCCAGAGATAACAACTCTGTTTGTTCTCGCTCTAAGCTTCCACCCTAGCTCCCTGAATTTCTGCCTTAAATCCCCATCTGTCTTCCTACCTATGTCGTTGGTGCCTGTGTGTACCACGACTTGGGGCTGCTCCCCCTCCCCCTTGAGGATCCCAAAAACACGATCCGAGACATCACGTACCCTGGCACCTGGGAGGCAATATACCAACCGTGAGTCTCTCTCGTTCCCACAAAACCTCCTATCTGTTCCCCTAACTATGGAGTCCCCAATGACTAATGCTCTGCTCCTCTTCCCCCTTCCCTTCTGAGCAACAGGGACAGACTCTGCGCCAGAGACCTGTATCCCATTGCCTACCCCTGGTAAGTCGTCTCCCCCAACAGTATCCAAAATGGTATACCTGTTGTTGAGGGAAACGGCCACAGGGGATCCCTGCACTGCCTGCTGGTTCCCTCTCCTTCCCCTGACGGTAACCCATCTACCTTCTTCTTTTACCTGAGGTGTGACTGCCTCCCGATAACTCCTCTCAATAATCCCTTCCTCCTCCCGAATGATCCAAAGTTCCAGTTCCCTAACGCGGTCCTCGAGGAGCTGGAGCTGGATGCACTTCCCGCAGATGCAGTCAGCAGGGACACCCTTGGCGACCCTTACCTCCCACATTCTGCAGGAGGAACATTCAACTGCCTTAACCTCCATTCCCACTATTCTAAATTCCCAAGTTTTTAACCAATCACATATATAGGAATAAGGGATTAGTGTTGGATTAGTATAAATGGGTGGTTGATGGTCGGCACAGATTCGGTGGGCCGAAGGGTCTGTTTCAGTGCTGTATCTCTAAACTAAACTAAGAGACCACTTGGCCCATCGTGTCTGTACCAGTCAAAAACGATCCACCTATACTAATTGGTTGGTAGCCCTGCAGATTGCGGCACATGAGTGGCATATCCAGACTTCTTTTGAATGAGTTGAGGGTTTCTGCCTCAACTACCCTTCCAGGCAGGGGGTTCCAGACACCCACCACCCTTTGGGCGAAAAGATTTTTCCTTATCTCCCCTTTAACCCTTCTAGCAATCGCTTTAAATCTATGCCCCCCTAGTCACAGACCTCTCTGCTAAGGTAAATAGGCCCTTCACCTCCACTCTATCCAGGCTCCTCACAATTTTGTACATTTCAATCAGATCTCCCCTCAGCCTTCTCTGTTCCAAGGAGCACAACCCAAACTATCCATTATTTTCTCATAGCTACATTTCTGAAGTCTTGGCAACATAGTTGTAAATCTCCTCTGCACCCTCTTTAGTGCAATTACATCCTTTCTGTAATGAGGTGCCCATAACTGCACACGGTACTCAAGTTGCAGCCCAAGCAATGAGTTACACAGTTCCAGCATAACCTCCCTACTCTTATATTCCACACCTCAGCTAAGAAAGGAAAGGATTCAATATGTCTTCTGAACCACCTTATCGACCTATCATGCTACCTTCAGGGATCTGTGGACATTCACTCCATGGTCCCTCACTTCCTCTACATTTCTCAATATTTTCCCATTAATCGTGTATTCCTTTGCCTTGCTTGACCTCCCCAAATTCATCACCTTCACCCTTCTCCAGGTTGAGTTCCATTTGCCACTTTTCTGCCCATCTGACCAGACCGTCACTATCTTCCTGCAGTCTACAGCAATCCTCTTCACGATCTACCACATGGCCAATTTTTGTGTCATCTGCAAACTTCTTGATCATGCCACCTACATTTACATCCAAATCGTTAACATATAGCACAAAAAGCAGGTGACCCAGTACTGAGCTCTGTGGAACCCCACTGGAAACAGCCATCCAGTCGAAAAAATGCCCATCAACAATTACCCTTTGCTTTCTGCCACTGAGTCAATTTTATATCCAGCTGACTGTGGAAAGAGCCAGTTACACAGCCTTAAAACCCATCGCACCATTCACAGTGGGGAGAAAGCGTACACGTCTTTGCTGTTCGATGAGGTTTCAACTGATCATCCAACCTGCAGAAACACCAGGACACCCACACCATTGAGAAACCGTGGAAATGTGGGGACTGTGGGAAGGGATTCAATTACCCATCTCACCTACAATATCATGAAGGCAATCACCTGCTCCGTGTGTGGGAAGGGATTCATTCAGTCGCCCACAGTGTTGACACACCAGTGAGTTAACATTGGAGTGCGGCCATTCACCTGCTCCGAGTGTGGGAAGAGATTCATTTGGTCATCCCTTTGACTGAGACACCCAACTTATTCACTCCGGGGAGAGTGTTGCATGTTCTGAATGTGAGAAGAGTTTTAAAAAGCAAATATGATCTTCTGACTCACCAACACATTCACACTGGGGTCGAGGCTTCACATCTGCTCTATGTGCAGGACGGCATTCACTCAGTCATCACTCCTACTGGGACATCAATATATTCACACTGGGGTGGATTAATATTCAGGTTTACAGGGCCCAGGGGTGGATCAATGCTTGGGTTTACAAAGCCCAGAAATATGGGACTCTGACCCAGTTTAAATTAAAAGTAGTATACTGTGATGGGATATATTCATTGTTAATGGGTGGCACAGTGGCACAGTGGTTAGCACCGCAGCCTCACAGCTCCAGGGACCCGGGTTCGATTCTGGGTACTGCCTGCGCGGAGTTTGCAAGTTCTCCCTGTGTCTGCGTGGGTTTCCTCCGGGTGCTCCGGTTTCCTCCCACATGCCAAAGACTTGCAGGTTGATAGGTTAATTGGCCATTATAAATTGCCCCTAGTATAGGTAGGTGGTAAGGAAATATATAGGGACAGGTGGGGATGTGATAGGAATATGGGATTAGTGCAGGATTAGTATAAGTGGGTGGTTGATGGTCGGCACAGACTCGGTGGGCCGAAGGGCCTGTTTCAGTGCTGTATCTCTAAACTAAACTAAACAAATGCAGTGTGGAAATGCTCTCCAGATCTATTTACCAGTCTGTGACGTACAAAACGTTCAATGTCTTGCCCTGAGCTGTTCCAGGGAGAGAACAGTTTGTGATGCCCCTATGGGGTGCAGTGTGTTCAGTGCCTGAGCCTGATCTGTCCTATTGAGGGGACAGTTGTTGATCTCTCTGTGGGGTGTGGGGTGCAGTGTATTCAGTATATGACCTGAGCTATTCCAGGGACGGGACATTTTGTGATGTCCCGGGGGGGGGTGGGTGGGTGCAGTGTGTTCAGTGCCTGAGCCTGAGTGTCACAGGGCAGGGAGAGTTTGTGATGTCCGTGTGGAATACAGTGTGTTCGTGTCTGACCCTGAGCTGTCCCAGGGATGGGGCAGTTTGTGATGTCCCTGTGGGGTGCAATGTGTTCAGTGTCTGACCCTGAGCTGTCCTATTGAGGGTACAGTTTGCGATGCCCCTGTGGGGTGCATGATGTTCAATGGCTGACCCTGAGCTGTCTCAGGGAGGGGACAGTTTGTGATGTTCCTGTGGGGTGCATTGTGTTCAGTGTCTGACCCTGAGCTGTCCTATTGAGGGGACAGTTTGTGATGTTCCTGTGGGGTGCATTGTGTTCAATGTCTGACCCTAAACTGTCTCAGGGAGGGGATAGTTTGTGATGTTCCTGTGGGGTGCATTGTGTTCAATGGCTGACCCTAAACTGTCTCAGGGAGGGGACAGTTTGTGATCTTCCAGTGGGGTGCATTGTGTTCAATGGCTGACCCTAAACTGTCTCAGGGAGGGGATAGTTTGTGATGTTCCTGTGGGGTGCATTGTGTTCAGTGTCTGACCCTGAGCTGTCCTATTGAGGGTACAGTTTGTGATGTTCCTGTGGGGTGCATTGTGTTCAATGGCTGACCCTAAACTGTCTCAGGGAGGGGACAGTTTGTGATGTCCCTGTGGGGTGCAGTGTGTTCAATGTCTGACTCTGAACGATCATCACTCATTCTCCTCTCGGGGGCGGTCGCTTTCCTCTCAGAAGAAGTTAAATGGAGGTTCAGCTCCATTTGCTGGACCAGGCTCATCTCATCTCTGCTGGCTCTTTCAAAGCCAATCTGTAGCTTTAGTTAATTTTACGATCTATTTTTGAACAGCGTTTTGTCCCATTTGTAGTAGCTTTCAATATTTGAAGATGGCCCTCTAAATAGTGATGTCTTTGGTAAAAGGAAAAATAAAGTCCATTGGAGGCAAGTGCACGCAGCAGGACTTTTCCCTGACCCTACACCCTTGGATTAATTTGACATCCACCAAGAATCTTAAACTATTGCCCAGTTACAGGGATTATTAATGTCAACTGAAAACAAAACTGTCAGAATGAATATGGTTTGGTTCTGGATGTGATTGACAGCAGCAATAACAGCAGAATCCAACCCCTGAAGCCAATTGTGAACTCGCTGGTGTGTCCGCAGGATGGATGATGAATTAAATCCCTTCCCACACATGGAGCAGTGAGATTTACTTCTGCTGATAATCTCTTTAACTGGGCTGGAGTTTAATATTCTGGCAATCAGCTTGTTTACATTGTAACCTTTAATCTTCAAATAAAGTATCTTTCTTCAGGCTATTCTCAAGATTTTGTGCGACAAAACAAACACTAACAGTGATTTACCTGGTATGGCCCTTGGCTCTGCTCCCTGAAGTCCATGGGACGCCGGTTTGAAAGGATACGGCCGACAACTGGTTTATCCATCCACTGCCAGATATGGCTGGACCACTTAAAACATTATCGGGTCCTGCTCTCGTCTGCTAAAACTGCTCACTATTCCAGAATCAGCCTGGAATGGAAACATAACTCTGGCTTCTTTTGTCTGCTGCAAACCATGCTCTTAAACCTCTGCCTTGTCTCCTGCACCCTCACCTCCAACAATAAGTGAGGAGCTCATGAATTTCTTTCTTCCGAAGATCGATACCATCTGATCAGCTGCCTCTGCCACATCCCTCCCTTCCACTCACCTACCGGGCTAAACTTCTTCTAATTCTTACCCGCCCCCCCCCCCCCCCCCCCCACCTAGCCCTGAATTTGCATCTTACTCTACTTTCGCTCCTATCTCCTCTCATGCACTCTCTGAGTTCATCTTGTCTATGAGACCCACTTCCTACTCCCTCAGTCCTATTCTCACTAAACTGTTGATCACCCAACTTCCCTTCCTGTCTCCATGTTAGCCGATATTGTTAATAGTTCTCTTTATTCAGGTGTTGACCTTCTCTCCTTTAAATCATCCATCATCACACTGTGCTGCAGAAAACAACCCTTGACCACAATGGTCTTGCTAAATACTGTCCAATCTACAACCTCCCTTTCCTCTCCAAAGTCCCTGAACAAGTTGTCACCTCCCAAATCCGTCCCCATCTTTCCCGGAATTCCATGTTTGAATTCCTCCAATCAGGTTTCCGCCCATGCCAAAGTACAGAAATGACTACAATCAAAGTTATAAATGGAATCATATATGACTGCAACAAAATTTCCCTCCTCGTCCATCTTGACCTGTCTGCAGCCTTTGACATGGTTGACCACATCAAACTCCTTCACCACCTCTCCACTGCCGTCCAGCCTGGTGGGACTGCTCTTCCCAGTTCTATTCTTATCTATCTAATTGCAGCCAGAGAATCACTTGCAATGCCTTCTCTTCCAGCTCCTGTACCATTAACTCTGCTGTTCCCCAGGGATCAATTCTTTGCCACCACCTATCTTTCATCTGCGTGCTGCCCCTCAGCATCATCCAGAAACACGGCATTCGTTTTGACATTCACACTGACAATGCCCAGCTCTACTTCACCACCACCTCGCTCAACCTCTCCACTGTTTCTAAATTATAAGACTGTTTATCTGACATCCAGTGCTGGGTGAGCAGAAATCTTCTCCAATTTAAATATTGGAAAGACTGAAGTCATTTATTTTGGACCCAACTCCAATCTCCATCCCCTGGCTATTGACTCCATCCCTTTCCGTGGCCACAGTCTGAGATTAAACCAGTCGGTTCACAGCCTTGGTGTCATCTTTGACCCTGCGATGAGCTTCTGACTGCATGTTCACACCATCACTAACACTACCTATTTCCACCTGGGTAACATCACTCGACTTCATCCCATCTTGGCTCATCTACTGCTGCAACCCTCATTTGTGCCTTCGATACCTCCATGCTTGATTATCCCCAGACCCCTGGCTGTTTTTCTTTCAAGGAGATACAGCACTGAAACAGGCCCTTCGGCCCACCGAGTCTGTGCTGACCAACAACCACCCACTTTTTTTTTACACTTAACCTACATTGCCTACCACAGCCCCACTATTCTCCTACCACCTACCTACACTATCAACCTGCAAATCTTTGGCTGTGGGAGGAAACCAGAGCAGCCGGCAGAAACCCACGCAGTCACAGGGAGAACTTGCAAACTCCACACAGGCAGTACCCAGAACTGAACCTGGGTCGCTGGAGCTGTGAGGCTGCAGTGCTAACCACTGCGCCACTGTGCTGCCCTAGGATATAAATAGCAGAGAATGGCTTTGATCCATCGACCTCTGGGTTATGGGCCCGCTTCTGCTGCGCCACTCTGCTGTGGTCTCCCACATCCTACCCTCAATAAACTTGACGTCATACAAAACTGCTGTCTGTGTCTTAATTTTCATCAGGTCGTGTTTACCTATCACCCCCGTGCACATTAAACTACGTTGGATTCTGGTCAAGCAAAGTCTTGATTTTTAAATTCTCATTTTTGTTTTCATATCCCTTCATAGCCTCACCACTCACGATCTCGGCAACCTCCTCCAGTCCCGTGACCCTCTGAGATATCTGGGATCATCTAATTTTGGCCTCCTGAGTATCACTGATTTTAATCACGCGACCATTGGGATCCAGGGCATCAGTTGCCTGGACCCCAAGCTCTGGAATCCCTCCCTTACTCTTAACTAACTGTTGGTAACAGCCACTTGGTCCACCTGGCCCACCTCAATCTCTGGCACCAGATCCGTAAAATGCCTCCTTCCTGGTTGGACTGACAACATATTGGTCAAGGAAGCTCTCCTGAGCACATTTAATAAATTCCTCTCGTCCTTACCCATTACCCTAACATTAACTGAAGTTTTCTAATATCACCATTCTATCGTCCTTACACATCTCTGTGACTTCCCTGTGGATTTTCTCCTCTCTCTCTTTCTCTCTCTCTCTGTCTCCATCTCTCTCTCTCTTTCTGTCTGTCTGTCTCTCTCTCTCTCGCTCTCTGGCTCTCTGCTTGGAGGCCTATAGAATAATCCTAGAAACGTGATCATAGTTTTCTTGCTTCTCAACTCTAACCAAATTGATTTTGTCCTCGGCCCGTCAAGGACCTTGTCTCTTTTCATCACTACAATGTGTTCTCTCAGCAGTGCAGCCACCCTAACTCGCTTTTTTCCCCCTTCCCTATCTTTTCTGAACACTTTGTATCGTTTAATATTCAGTGTCCAGTCGTTATTTTTAAGCCACGTTTCTGTTATTGCCACATGGCTATTTGTGTTTATACTTCACCAAGCTTATTCACCACACTCTGTGCGTTAACATACAAGCATGTTAAGACAGGATGTCCCAGCTCTCTACTCTGGGATCCTTAGTATGAACAGGGTGGGATGTGGTTTGAGCCAGCACATCCCAGATACCTAACCTGGGCTTCTGAGAATGAACAGGGTGGGATGTGGTTTGAGACAGGATGTCCCAGACTCTGCACCTGTAAAGGGACAAGGAGTGGACAAGCTTGGCTGATTGGAGCTGCTTTATGCATTGCCAAGTAACCAACCTCCAATGTGCGCAATGTTGCCATGAGTGTTTGATGGCACAGTGTAGAGTTGGATTGGCCAACATACGGCCTGCCAGTGTAAACTGTGCCCAGCCATTCCTTACCCTCACCAGGGGTCCGTGACTGGAGATGAGAAATGTTCCATTTGCTTCTTCTTCTACGCTAGCTTTTAAAAATAATTGCACTGTCAGTTTCACAGCTGACAGGTGCTGGGAGTGGGAACAGTGGTTTCCCAACTTCAGATCGATTGGGGGTTTCCCAGGGGACTTTTAAAAAATTTGAAACCCGCTGGTAAACCCCGAATCTGTCTGACGTTGGGAAACCGCTGTCCCCGCTGTTTATCTAACTAGTGCTTTACCTGCCCTGTACATGTTTGATAGGATCAGTTCTCATTCTTATAAACTCTGGGGGATTTTGGCCTTGTCTACTCAACCTCTTCTGATAGGGCAATATTCCCATCCCAGGAATCAGTTTAGTGAGATTTTGGTCCACCATCTCTCATGAAAGCATGTCCTTCCTTAAAAGGAGAACAAAACCTTACACAAATCTGTAATTCATCATGGTCAATATGATGATTAACAGCTACTCAACTGTGACGCTGTCAAACATTGATTTATCCAGTTATTCAATTACTGCATAACTTTACCTGGAACACCGAAAGCTGCAAGAACAGAGTAATAAATGGCAAATACAGATCTATTTCCTGGTGCATGCATTTTTGATGAGAATAATCCGCTGGTACACTCTGCCCTCTGAAATACGCACTATGACACATCCATTGATATCTGACGTCCACCTCTAGAGCGGCAATTAGCTTGGATCGTCATAGATGTTAGTTACAGTCTTCTGAACAAACAAGTTGAGGCAATCTTTTTCATGCTTGTGTTAATGTGATAGAACGTGGTTGAACAGAAATCTCACCAGATTATAATGCAATACAATCTATTTTAAGTGATAAAGCACGGTTTTAAGATACAATAGAATGTATTTACGTGATGAGAAATGGTTTTAAGATACAAGTAGAGCGGTTTGGTGAGCGAGGTATGCTTCATGCTATGGATATCGTCTTCCAAAAAGCATTTGATAGAGTATTATGCAGTTTCTTTCTGGATTTGATAGAGTATTATGAAGTTTTCTTTCTTAGGATTAAAGGGACAGTAGAAGTATAGATACAAAATTGGTCAAGGGACAGGTAGCATAAAGTGGTTGTAAATGGTCGTTTTTCAGACTAGAAAAAAAGGTTCACAGTGGTCTTCTCTGTGTGTTCGTATTCGGACGACTGTTTAATTTTTTTTTGGTGCATGTTAATGACGTGGAGAGGGCATAATTTTAAATTTTGATGTAAAACTTGGAAATATAGTGACCAATGAGGAGTGTAGCAATATACTTCAAGTGACCATTAACAGACTGGTAAAATGGGCAGATACGTGGCAGATTAAAGTTACCACAGAGAAATGTGAAATGATACATTTTGGTTGGAAGAATAAGGAGAGGTAATATAAACTAAATTGTGCAATTTTAAAACGGGTGCTGGAACCTAGACACCTGCAGTTCATGTACACAAATCATTAAAGGTGGCAGGACAAGTTGAGAAGTTTGTTTAAAAGCCACGATATCCTTAGCTTTATAAAAGGTAGGATGTTATGCTAAACAGTTATGAAACATTCTTCATGCATCAGTTGAAGCATTGTGATCAATTCTGGGCACCACACTTTAAGAGACACGTTAAAGCCTTAGACATAGGTTATAACCTATTGTACAGAATTAGATGTCCGATCACCTCAAAATCATTAAATTCTGTCTTATGCGTATGTCAAGTCCCTTTAAATATATTATAATATATGCAAAATATGTGCCTTACTGCACCAAATGCATTATATTGCACATTAAAGGCGTGTCTGATCACTTCAAATATGTTGAATTGCATTACAAACCATATGTTATCACTTCAAATAACTCGTGTCTGATCCTTTCGAATACATTCCCATGCATCTTATACCCGTGCAGTAACACCTCAAACACATTACATTGTATCTCAGACTAGCATCACGTCACTTGAATACACTCTGTGGTATCATAAACCCGTATCACATTACTATAAAAACATTCTATTTTCACTCAAATCCATGCCATGTCACTTCAAATGGATTCAAGTGATGCTACACGGTTCTCAGGTAGAATACAATTCACTTAAAATGATAAGACACGAGTTTAGGATACAGTGGAATACACTGGAAGTGATAAGATCCTATTTCAGCCTCTGTTCAAATATGGATAATTAGAATTAGAATTAGAACATTCCAGCGCAGTACAGGCCCTTCGGCCCTCGATGTTGCGCCGACCTGTGAAACCATCTGACCTACACTATTCCATTTTCATCCATATGTCTATCCAGTGACCACTTAAATGCCCTTAAAGCTGGCGAATCTACTACTGCTGCAGGCAGGGCGTTCCACGCCCTTACTACTCTCTGAGTAAAGAAACTACCTCTCACATCTGTCCTATATCTATCACCCCTCAACTTGAAGCTATGTCCCCTCGTGTTTGCCATCACCATCCGAGGAAAAAGACGCTCACTATCCACCCTATCTAACCCTCTGATTATCTTATAATTGTATCTCAGTGAATTCCAGTCATGAGGTATGAGCAACCTCAAGGCAGCATTGGACCAAGAGTGGCATTAAAGAGCCCTTGTAAAATTGAAGACAATGCGAATCAGGGAGAAAATTCGCCACTGGCTGAAATCCTGTCTAGCATAAAGGAAGATGGTTGTGGTGGTCGCAGGCCAATCATTTCAGTACCACGACATTGCTGCCGGAGTCCCTCAGGACAGTTTTCTAGGCCCAAATACCTTCAGCTGCTTCGCCACTGACTTCCCTCCATGATAAGGTCAAATGTATGGATGTTGCTGATGATTGCACAGTGGTCAACTCCACAGTGCCTGAAAGGCTGGTGGGAGGCAGAACCCTTGTCGCATTTTAAAAGAAAATCCTTTGATATGCACTTGAAGATCTGCAAGCTATAGAGCTACAGATCAAGAGCTGGAAAGTGCCATAAAGCTGGATAGCTCTTTTTTTTTGGCTGGCACAGACACAATGGGTGGAATGGTCTCCTTCTGTGCTGTAAATGATCTATGTTACTATGTCTCAATTCCAATGCCTCAGATGATGAAACAGTCCATGCCCAGGTACAGTAAGACCTGCATAGCATTTAGGCTTTTGCTGATAAGTGGCAAACACCCTTTGTGCTGCACTATTGCAGGTATTGTCAGTCTCCAATAGAGAGAGTTTTACCATCTCCTGTTGACATACAATGACATTATCAGCATCGATTAACCAATCAGCAACATCCTGGTGATCACCATTGATCAAAAGCATAACTGGACTGGGAATTCTGCGGCGAGGGACTCACTTCCTGACTCCCCAAATTCTGACCACCATCTAGAGGGCAAGAATCAGGAGGGTGATGGAATGCTCCCACTCACCTGGGTGGGTGGATGCAACTGCAAGCACAGTCAAGAAACGTGACACCTTCCAACCCAATGCAGCCAGATTGATCGAGCAACCACCACCTTCAACAATGACTCACTCTACCAACGGTGCAATGTGGCTGCAGTGAGTACCATCTACAGATACATGGCAACAACTTTGACAGCACTTCAAAACCTGTGACCTCTCCCATCTGGAAGGACAAGGGCAGCAGTTGGATGGGAACACTATCAACTCCTTGTTCCCCTCCAAGTCATATATGCAATTCTACCTTCAACTTGACCTTATAGCTGTAATATATATCCTATACCACTCATAAACTGATGTTAGACAATCATACTTCTCATCCCAAACGATTCCATTACTCATTGTACACAACAACAATACTGATTCTATCCGACCCATAAACTGATATTATACAATCACAATACTGACAATATACAACCGGAAACTGGCCAATAGATCAAAATACTGACCCTATCCGACCCATAAACTGACGTGCATTAGAATATCCGTCCTATATCACACATAAACTGACTTTATACCGTTACAATACTGATCATATAACCACCCATTAAAAAAAATTATGCAACTGCAGAGCTGATCCCGTACCAGCATAAATTGACCTACTGGATGACAATACAGTATCAGCCATCAACCTAATATCAGCCATAAACCGATCATCCCATCATAATACTAATCCCATGCCACCAGTATATTAATCATATACGACTGCAATACTGATATTTTACTACTCATAAACTAACTTACACCCCCAATACAGATCCAATACCACGGCTGAACTGTGCTTAGACAAACACATTTATTATGCTATACCAGTCCAATACAGTTCGGATATAAAAATAATACTGATCTGATACAACCGATACAATCATTTGACATTGTTACAATACAGATCCTATACAGCGCATAAATTGAAACACAAACATAAAATGCTGGAAATACTCATCAGGTCAGGCAGCATTTGTGGAGAGGAAAACAGCATTAACGTTGCAAGTTTGTGACCTTTCATCAGCGCATAAACTGACTTATATCGTCACAATTGTTACGACCAAGGCGGGGCGAGTACACTGTTAATTCAGTCCCACTTCTCCACAGGTCACAATATATATTTACATTTCCCCACTTACCAAAGCAGTCAGTCATATACTCTATTGTTCCACAGAATAAAGCACACTGATCAGGTTTCTTTGATAAACAACAACCAGGTTTTAACCAATAAGAAGTAAACATAAATACAAATTGAAATATTAAAGCCCATTATTTACCCTAGTCCTCACACACACGCACACATACATACCCAACTGGTCAACCGGGAAAATGGATTTTTGTTTACACCTGTTACAAAAAAATAGGAGGAATAAAAACACTTAGTCTGAAAAGAAAGTGTGGAACGAAGTCCGTTGTTTTGGTGAGGTGTCCCAAAGGCGAATAGGCGGCTGCCAATGGAATCTTCCTAGAATAGTTCTTTCCACGTAATGTTGATGATCAGTTGGGTAGGCTTCCAAGAGATGCAGCTGCAGAAGGCTTCAGTCAGGTCTTAAAGCAGAAAAGCAGTATCAAAGGTTTCAGTGCCACACATTTGGCATGCATGTTCTTTAATCGTACAGGCTTTCTTCAAATACAGGGAGAAAGAGGG
This sequence comes from Heterodontus francisci, assembly GCF_036365525.1. Lineage (NCBI taxonomy): Eukaryota > Metazoa > Chordata > Chondrichthyes > Heterodontiformes > Heterodontidae > Heterodontus > Heterodontus francisci. The sequence goes on from NC_090404.1 coordinate 23,693,782, forward strand.
ACACCCTTGATGCAGGATTCCCTTTCAATTAAACGGTCGGTTGGTAGTCTCCTGGCAAGTCAATAAGCAAACCTCATCTGTTTTAGGCCAAACACCAACTGGCTTATTTAACAGTTCAAATTGAAACTATTTTTTTTCTGGAGGTCCAGTCTCATGATCTCTGTAAATCTTACCCTGTCACTTTTCTGCAAACATCTTTCCAAACCAAAACAACCCTGCTGTTTTTGTTCGAAAACAGAAGCTGTCCAGTAACTGTTTACAGTTCCACGCTCAGTCCCGACCTTCTGGTGACTTTCCTTTAAAAAAAAAACAAATTTCAGCTGCTATGAAATCCTTTTCGGTTTTGAAACATAAACTCTCAAGTTTTAACAACAACAAAAAAAAGGAAACCCTCGTAAGACCTCTGCCCTTGGAGAAATGAAATGCCATTTTTAAATGCGTTTCATTCCAATGTATGAAAACAGAAGTTGAAAATATGTTAGAACACATTTTTTTACACTCATTCCCCATTCACTCTTTACCTGTAGTTAATGCAATTTTTCTTTCTGCTATCTTTACTCATATAACTCAAACAAAGTTAAATTCGCGATAAAACATCTGCAATAACATTATTTTGCCCGCAATGTGGACAACCTTTAAATGATGGGGCTGTAATTGTAAACTCCATCAGAATAGTGTGGAATTCTGGATCTTAAAACTTTCTACAAAGATTATCACCAAATCACCCAATTTCAACCTTCCAAGCAGAGCCCTCCAATTGCTCTAAGTGTTCCTCCCAAGTGTGACCATAGACCAGCACATCACCAAGGTAAATTACACAGTTAGTAACACTGGGTACCACTGGTTTCACTAGTTTCTGAGAAGTTTCTGGGGTACCCCATAGTTTGTGTAGTATCACTGGAACTGGAAAAAACGAGTAGTGTGACAAAAGCTGATATTTCTTTAACTCGATGTGTTAAAGGAACTTTCCAGTATCCCTCTAACAAATCTATTTTTGTAAGAAACATGGTACTGCCCACTCTGTCGATACATTCTGCCAAGAAAGTGATTGGGTAGGAGTCTGCCTGTGTTGCTACATTAACTTTTCTGTAGTCTATGCAAAGTCTAGTTGAACCATCAGGTTTAGGCATGAATACTATTGGTGAACTCCAGCTGCTTTTACTGGGTTCCATTAGGTGGTTTTTTCACCACGTATTATATTTCTACTCTTACCTGGGCCTGTTTCTCTGGACTTAAGTGGTAAGTATGCTGTTTTATAGGAACGGATTCCTCTACATCCACATCATGTGTGGCTAAGGTTGTACATCCTGGCTTATCTCTACAGGTTCTTTTAAATGCTCTTGAGGAGCCTTCTTAGGTCTTCTCATTGTTCTGCGTCAGAATATGAAAGCATAGTGTCCAATCTCCCTCGCAATTCAGTATCAGTTAAATGGACAGTAGGAGGTTCAATCTGAGAATAGTCTCGGCCTTCGTCTGACCCATCCTCACTATCCCTGTCATCCTTCTCTGACCCTACTACCTGACATACCGATGCTTGCCTATCCCCCTCCTGGGAATAATATTGTTTTAACATATTGGTATGACACTGTCGATTCTTTTTCTGGCGTTCTGGGGTGTCAATCAAATAATTTACCTTACCAATGCTTTTGACCACTTTATACAGACCATTGAAGCGTGTTTTAATGGTTCACATTGTAAAGGTTGTAATACTAAGACTTCATCCCTTGGTTGAAATGTTCGGATCTTTGCATGCTTGTCTGCCCATTTTTACCATCGTTCTTTCGGAAGCTTTAAGATGGCTGATGAATTGAACATCGGTCTTCACTATTGAGGATGCAAGTAACATCCAAGTATTAGCTGTAAGTCAAGAAATGGAAGGGAGAGAGGAACTCAAGAAAATTACAATCACCAGGGAATTGTTGGAGCTTCGGCTGCCAAGTCCCCGGGTCCTGATGGACTTCATCCTAGGGTGTTAAAAGATATCCCATCCTAGGGTGAGATGTTTGATGCATTAGTTTTAATTTTCCTAAATTCCCTAGATTCGGGAAGGTTTTGTTAGATTGGAAAATAGCAAATGTAGGTCCTTTATTCAAAAAGGGAGGGAGACAGGAAGCAGGAAAGTACAGGCCAGTTAGCTTAACATCTGTCTTAGGGAAAATGTTAGAAGCTATTATTAAATAATTTTTATCAAGGCATTTAGAAAAAAAAATCAAGGTAATCAGGCAAGGTCAACATGGTTTTGAGAAAAAGAAATCATGTTTAACCAATTTATTGGCTTTCTTTGAGGGAGTTACATGTGCTGTGGATAAAGGGGAACCAGCAGATGTATTGTATTTAGATTTCCAGAAGGCATTTGATAAGGAGCCACATCAAAAGTTATTGCAGAAAATAAAAGCTCATGGTGTAAGGAGTATCATGGACAGAAGATTGGCTGACTAACAAGAAACAGAGAGTAGGCATAAGTGGTTCATTTTCTGGTTAGCAAGATGTAACGAGTGGTGTGCCACAGGGGATCTGTACTGGGGCCTCAACTTCTTACAATTTATATAAATGACTTAGATCAAGAGATCTAAGGTATCATTGCTAAATTTGCTGGTGACACACAGACGGGTAGGAAAGTAACTTGTGACGAAGACATAAGTGGGCTACAAAGGGATATAGATAGGTTAGGTGAGTGGGCAAAGACCTGGCAAATGGAGTATACTGTCAGAAAGTGGGAAATTGTCCACTTTGGCAGGAAGAATAAAAAAGAAGCATATTTTATAAATGATAAGAGATCGCAGAGCTCTGAGATGCAGAAGGAACTGGGTGTCCTAGTGCATGAATCGCAAAAGGTTAGTATGCAGGTACAGCACGTAATTAGGAAAGCTAATGGAATGTTATCATTTATTGCGAGGGGAATTGAAGGGTGGTTATGCTTCAGCTATACAGGGCATTGGTGAGAGCACATCTGGAGTATTGTGTACAGTACTGATCTCCTTATTTAAGGAAGGATGTAAATGCCATTGGAGACAGTACGGAGAATGTTTACTGGACTAATACCTGGAATGGGCGGGCTCTCTTATGAGGAAAGATTGGACAGGCTAGGCATTTATCCGCTGGAATTTAGAAGTGTAAGAGGCGAGTTGATTGAAACCTATAAGAACTGGGTTCCGAAGAAGGGTCACTGACCCGAAACGTTAACTCTGCTTCTCTTTCCACAGATGCTGCCAGACCTGCTGAGTGACTCCAGCATTTCTTGTTTTTGCTACTGAAATAATAGTTCACTGAGAGATCGATCTATGAAGCAGACTCCCTACAGTTAATGTTGATTCTTACAATGTCAAGTAGACAGATTTCATTCACAGAAAACCATTTTACGATACAGTATGTTAGTAATTTGAAGCATGACATGTGGGAAGTGTATAATGTTTGGGAGGACCAGGCAAATTTGGACCTTTGGTTCCTCAGGTTCTCTGCCACTGGAGTTTTCCTCGCATCATATCTGGGTCTGTTGTAGACTAATTTTTAGGGATTGATTCCTGTGATTAGTCAATAACTGCATTATTGTTATATACTGCCACTGCCAGGAGGGCGGAAGGAGAATTAGACTGGACTGCACAGTCGATAGTGAAGATAATATTCTCATTTCATTTGCTAAGTTTCTTTTCCCTGATTTGTTGTTTATTGTTTCGACCCCGTTAAAAAGGGGCACTTTTGTTAGATTAATTTTATCAGTTTATGACACGAGGTGGGGAGTGGAGGTGGTGGTGTTGCCCTAACTGGGCAATGAGAAGAGTAAAAGGTGAACTAGATGCTCTTTTGTCTCTTCCCTCCAGCAAACAGCTGTGGGGCAGTGCCGAGTGATCGGAGAAAAATGCATGGGGACAGTATGTGTAATAGAGAACAAGAAGGCATAGAAAACAGATGAACACGAATTAGACAAGGAAATGACATCAGTAACACATCATAGAAGACACGAAAGAGGACAAATAGCAAACAGCCGTCGATAAGTGTGGAAACTAACAAGAGAGTAGGGAAAATACTTGCATTTAAAATGGGCTGTATCCCGCTGAGGCCCAAAAGCGCCTTTATCCAAAGAATAATTTCAATTTTTTTTCAGTGTTGGAAAATATGGAAGTCAGCTAGCTCAAAAAATTCCAAACTGAAGGAACGAATGGACAATTGGCGCTTTCTGACTTTGTAGAGGGTATACTGGTGAGGAAACAATGAAAATTCCCAGCCCTACTTCTGACAGTCACCTGGGATCGTCGGTGTCATCTGAACCACCGGAAGTGGCAGGTGATGAGATTTATTCGGGGAAAGACCCCTTCTATAATGCAGCTATTCCTCAGTACTGCACTGTGCTGTCAAGAAACGCAATTGGCTTGGTGGCATAGTAAGTATTGAGCTTCAAACCTTGAAACTCATACAAGAAATGCCACCAGTTGTACTGCCTAATTCATTAGGAACATAGGATATATGATCAGGAGTAGGACATTCAGGCAACTGATGCTGCTCCGCCATTCAACCAGATCATGGCTGATCTTCTACCTCAACGCCATTGTCCCATACAATAAATGTCTTCACATTGAGGATTCCCTCGATCGTTTTGTGCAGCACTACCACTGTGCTAAATGAGATAGATTTCAAACAAATCTGGCAAATCAAAACTGGGCATCCATGAAGCGCTGTGGGCCATCAGCAGCAGCAGAATTGTATTCAACCACAATCTGCAACGTCATATCCCCCACTCGACCATAAACATCCAGCGGGTCATCAACCCTGGTTTTCAGTGAAGAGGGCAGGAGGGCATGCCAGGAACAGCAAGTGGCATGCCAAAAAATGAGATGTCAACCTGGTGAAGCTACGACATTGGACTACATGCATTCCAAACAGCGGAAGCAACATGTGATAGACAGAGCTAAGCGGTCCCACAACCAATGGGCCAGAACTAAGCTTTGAAGTCATGCAATATCAGTAGTGAATGGTGGTGGACAATTAAGAAACTGACAGGAAGAGGAGGCTCCGCAAATATCTCCAGCCCCCATGATGGGGGAGCCCAGTGCAAAAGACAAGGCTGAAGCATCTGTAACCATCTTCAGCCAGAAATGCCGAGTGGATGAGCAAACTCGGCTTCCTCCTAAGGTGCCCAGCATCACAAGTGCAAGTCTTCAGCCAATTCGATTCACTCCCCGTGATATAAAGAAACGGTTGAAGCCTCTGGATACTGCAAAGGCTATGGGCTCTGACAACATTCGAGCATTAGTACTGAAGACATGTGCTCGAGAACTGGCCGTGCCCTAGCCAGGCTGCTCCGTTATACTTACAAAACATTATGGAAAATTGCCTAGGTATGTCCCGTACACAAACAGCAGGACAAATTGAATCCGGCCAATTATCACCCCATCAATCTACTCTCAATCATCAGCAACATTATGGAAGGTGTCATTTACAGTGATATCAAGCAGCACTTATTCAGCAATAACCTTCCACTGACCCCAGTTTAGGTTCCGTCAGGGCCACTCGACTCCAGTCTGCATTACAGCCTTGGTCCAAAAAAGAGCTGAACTCAAGAGGTGAGGTGAGAGTGACTGCCCTTGACATCAAAGCAACAATTGACCGTGTGTGGCATCAAGGAGCCCTAGCAAAACTGAAGTCAATGGGAGTCAGGGGGAAAACTGTCCGTGGGTTGGAGTCATACCTAGCAAAAAGGAAGATCCTCGTGGTTGTTGGAGGTTAATCATCTCAGGCCCAGCACATCATTGCAGGATATCCACAGGGCAGTGTCCTAGTCCCAACCATCTTCAGCTGCTTCATTCCATAACCTTTCCTCCTCATAAGGTCAGAAGTGGGGATGTCCACTGATGATTGTGCAATGTTCAGCAGCCTTCGTGTCTCTTCAGATACTGAAGCAGTCCGTGTCCATATGCAGCAACACCTGGAGAACATTCAGGCTTGGGCTGATAAGTGGCAAGTAAGATTTGCGCCACACAAGTGCGAGACAATAGCCATCTCCAGCAAGAGAGAATTCAACCATCTCCCCTTGACATTCAATGGGATTACCGTCGCTGAATCCCCACTGTCAACATCCTGAGGATTACCATTTACCAGAAACTTAACTGGACCAACCACGCATGTACTGTGGCTGCAAGATCACTTTGAGGCTAAGAATGCTGCGGCTGAAAACTCACCACTTGACTATCCAAAGCCTGTCCACCATCTACAAGGCACAAGACAGGATTGAATATTCGCCACTTACCTGGATGCGTTCAGTTCCAATAACACTCAAGAAGCTCGACACCATCAGGATAAAGCGGCATGCTTGATTGGGACTCCATCCATCACCTTCAACATTCACTCCTTCCATCACGAATGCACAGTGGCAGCAGTGTGTACCATCTACAAGATGCACTGCCAAGGCTCCTTTGACAGCACCTTCCAAAAATGCAACCCCTACCACCTAAAAGGACAAAGGCAGTAGATGCATGGAAACACCCCCAGCTGCAAGATGCCCTCCAAACCACACACCATCCTGATGTGGAGCTATATTGCCATTCCTTCACTGTCACTGGGTCAAAATTCTAAAACTCCCTTCCTAACAGCACTGTTAGTGCACCTACCCCACATGGACTGAAGCGTTTCAAGAAGGCAGTTCGCCACTACCTTCTCAAGGGAAATTATAAATGGGCAATAAATGCTGGCCTAGCCAGCGAGGCCCACATTCCCTGAATCAAGAAAACAAATTCCTCGATATCTTTAATATCTAGAAGTCTATCGATCACTCGCTCGAACGTACTAAAATACTAAGCGTCCACGACCCTCTGGGGTAGAAAATTCCACAGATTCACCATCCTCTGAGTGAAGAAATGCCTTTTCCTCTCAATCCCAAATGGCCTATCTCTTATTCTGAGAATGTGTGGCTGCTTCTAGAGCCCCACAGCTTGGGGTAACAGTCTTCCTGTATCAACTCTGTAAGAACTTTACATGCTTCATCGAGATCACCTCTCATTTTTCTCAACTCTGGAGAATATAGGTCAATCCAGCCATCCCATAATCAGTCTGGTGATCCTTCGTTGCACTCTCTCTGTGGCCAAATATCCTTCCTTAGGTAAGGAAACTAAAACTGTACACAATGCTCCAAGTTGAGGCTCACCAGGGCTCTGTGCAATTGCAGCAGGGTGTCTTTGCGCTGTGCTCAAATCCTCTTGCACGAACGGCCAACATACAATCTCCCTTCCTAATTGCATGTTAGCTTTCAGTGACGTATGAATATGGAACCCAGGTCCCTTTTGGGCATGAACAATTCCCAATATCTCAACATTTAAGAAATACTCTGCATTTCTCTTTTTCCGACCAAGGCTGATAACTTCACATTCTTTTTCGCATTATAGTGCATCTGCCATGTTCTTGCCCATTCACTTAGCCAGCCCAAGTCCCCCTGAAGCCTCTTCATATCCTGCTCACAGCTCACATTCCCACTTAGCTTTTGTATCATCAGCAAACTTGGAAATATTACATTTGCTCACCAAATCCAAATCCGTGATTTAGATTGTGAATAAATAGCTAGGGCCCAAACACTGCTCCTTTGATATCCCATTAGTCACAGCCTGCCAACCTGAGAATGACCCGTTTATCTTACTCTCTGTTTTCCGCACGTTAACTGATTCTCAATCCATGCCAGTATATTATCTCTAACCCTGTGTGTTCTAATTTTGCTTATTAACCTCCTGTGTTGAATATTATCAAAAGCCTTCTGAAAATCCAAATACACCACATCCACTGGTTCCCCCTCAATTATTTTGCTAGTTACATCCGAAAAAACTCGAACACGTTTGTCCAACTGTGGAGAAAAGAGTGAAGTTGGGAGCACTCTGGAACATTATCAGATGTCAGAAGCAGAAGTAACGCGTAGACTCAGCAGCAGTCACTGTATTACCGTCAGCAGCAGCTAATGTAGGAGAGGACAGCAGGGCTGAAACACTTGAGAGTTAGAGACTGAGATAGAAGCAGTGCACTCTGTAAGCTTGAATGGGATGGGTGAACATCCAGAAGCCGTGGTCCATATTGGTACCAACCACATAGGGATGCCAGGGAAGAGACTAGCAAACAAGACCTCAAAGGAAAAAATCTTCTGATTACTCCAGGTGCAACGTGCTGGTGAGTATAGAAATAGGAGGACAGAGAGCAGGCGAATGTGTGGCTGATGAAGGAAAGAGGTCTTTAGATTCCTGGAACATTGGGATTGTTTCTGGGGGAGGTGGAATCTCTACAGGCCTGATGTGTTGATGGGTTGCATCTCCACAGAGAGGGGACCAATGCTCAAGAGTTTTCCATTTGCTCGTGCTGTTGGGAATGGTTTAAACTAACTTGGCATGGGGGCTGGAACCAAGATGTAGCATTGGATTGGATAAACAAGGTGCACAAAGGATTAGGAGAAGCATATAGCTCTGGAATAAAAGAAAAAAATATTAGCTGTGTCAGAGAAAGAGAGAATACAATGCGGTCTGAATTAGGTTTACTGTGCATGTATAACACGCTGGTAGCATGGTTAATTGGGTTGGAAAGTAGGTGCAAATAACCACATGGGAATATAATGTCATGCCGATAATTAAGTCCTGGCTGGAAAAAAAACAGAGTAGCAAATATTTCCGGAAACAAATATTTAATAAAGATAAAGATGGAAAGAAAGGGGGATGTGTAGCTGGAGTTGTTAAGCAGAATATTTCAGACTTGGAGATAGAGCTTGGCCTGGAAGATTTAAGCTCCCCAACACTGACGTTTCCCTCGCCTTATGCCTCGGTCTATTGTAGGTGGGTTTATAGTGATTGTTGTGATTAGTCAAAGACTCCATTAACATTGTATCATCGGACAACCCATGGTGGAAGGCAAAGTGACTGGGGTGCATAGTCGGTAGTTAGGATAATATCTTCATTTGATGCGTTTCTTTTTTATGATTCTGGTGTTTATTGGTTATATCCCTTTTAAAAAGGGGGCACTTTTGTTCGAACAATTTTATTCTGTATGATGACACAGGGGTGTTGTCATAAATGACCAATAAAAAGAATAGAAGGCGAACTAATTTTTGCATTTTTTCCTCCAGAATTTCCTGTTCCTATGTTTATGAACACAAGAATGCGGCTGTGAGGCGGTGCCTATGGATTCGACAGCAATGCATGGGGCATTACACAATTCCATTTCAGAGTCTATCCGAACCTTAAGACCCAAATTATTCCCAGCAGGGCTATTAATTTCCCTTCATTGAACACTTAAAATTGATATCTAATAACAGATCGGAGATCGGACTCTCTGTCACCCATATGAATCTAGCGATACACGAGGCCTGTCAGTGCTGATGGAAACGTACCAAGCCTGAGTCATCACGGGGAAGAAAACAAAGAAACTGGACGAGAGCAGGTTGCAACACTGAATTGTGCATTGTTGCAGCATTGCTTATTCGTAAAGGGGTAAGGATCTCCAAGCGAGTGACTATTTCTACTGGGAGGGAGGCAATGTCTAACATGGGCAAGAACTGTAATGGATGGAATATAGCATGCAATTCATGTTGGAAGGTACTTTTCCATCATTTAACCAATTTAACAATTAGACTCAGTAGATATTTCACTCCATTCTTTAACTCCTCTCTGAATTTACTCTGGATCCCTGCATAAATAAACGGATTAACACAGAAACTCAAAAGCTGAAGCATTATTCCGGTCTCCTGCAGAATAAAATTTGATGCATTGAAATTGGAACCAGAAAAATAACTAAGTTTCGCAATTCGAACATAGAGGAAATTTATAAGAAGTAGCAAATACAATAGGATGAAACTGCCCGAGATGGTGAAGAGTAAAACAATGGAGTTTCTCCTCCTCTCCATCTCTGGGTCAGTCTGAGTCTCTGCATTGCTGTGGGTTCGGAGTCTCCTGCGGACTCTATTGGCTGCTAGAATGTGTCTGACGGTCAGAGCGTTGAGCAGTAAAATCAGAATGAATGGGAGACAAGCGGTTAAAATGCGGTGAATCCAGTCAAATGAAGCCCATGCAGGTGACGTATAATATATTAACTTTATGTTGCACAGCCGTGGTATAGAGTTAATTATATACAAAGGTTCATATATAAAATACCAGAAGGTGTTTTTTAAACAGCTCAGTGTAGACACGATTCCTATCACCCGTGCCACCGTTTTCTCGGTGCAATATTTTACTTTCAGCTTCTTACAACAAATGGCCATAAATCGATCCAAGGTGAAAGCGACCGTAAACCAGACAGAACAGTCTATCATCGCATAGTTTAGGGCAAGACGGAGCCTGCACACCGGGGTGATGAACAGAAAACTGCCTGGGAAGTAAATACCACTCATCCGGTTTAAAATCACAACGGTGATAATGACCAGAAGATCCGTCACAGCCATAGACATGAGGTAGCAAGTGATACATTTGGAGAGGCCGCATCGTCCTCGGGACAGGATCACAATCACTGCCAGGTTAGCTGTAATAGAGACAGAGAGACTGAAAGAAAGAGGGAGAGTGTATGTGTGTGAGCAAGCGAGAACAGGGAAATCACTGGCCTGACTCCCAACAAAATCATCCGTTTTACGAGATTCTGTGTAAATTTCACAACATTAATAACTGATCCCGAGTGGAAAACTATGGATTCACTTCCGGGCACTTGCTTCTGCATTTATATCAATCAACTGCATTAAAAATCAGACAGGTCAATAACATCAGCATGTAAAATAATACGAACATACATAATGGAGAACAAGTATGAATCGGAAACCCATTGAAACCAACGTGGGAACATCAAACAAGCAGGAAAATTAACACCAGTAGCATATTATAGAAGATACTCTAGGCGGTAAATAATCCAACAACCGACACCAAAAGTGGAAACTAACAGGGAAGTGGGAAAAACTTGCATTTAAAACAGATTGTATCCTGCTGAGGACCTAAAAGGTTCTCATCTGATTAATTCCTGATTTATATATATATATATATATATATATTATTGGAAAATTCCACTGTCAACTTGTTTGATCGTGAAACAGAGAGAACTGAACGGACAGTCAGTGTTTTCTCATTTTGCGGAGGGGATGTTGCTGAAGAAGCAGTAATAACTCCAAGCGATTCTCCCGTTACTCAGTTGGGAACTCCGGTGTCGATCTGCAGCAGCAGAAGTGGTGGATTATGAGGTCTCAGTCGAGGAAATGGCCCCCAACAATGCAATATATCCTCAGTACTGTGCCGCACTGCCGGCAGAGATGATCAGCTTAGTCTATTAGTGGGTATTTGTTTTTTTTTTACTCAGATGCAAGAGATGCTACCAGTTATACCAAATATGGGGAAAGCATTGAAGACGGGAACATTCCAGGATATTGCCAGGGGCTTAAGGCAGATGGAACATTCGCACTCAGTAGTACTTACTGTAGAGCAGTCAGCAGCTAGTGTGGAAGAGGAGAGCCGGGCTGAAGCAGTGTGAATTTGAGACTGAGAACAGAATGACTGAGGACTGTGAGTTTAGGGTAAGTGCAGATTCATTGATAAGACTGCCCTTTGTTACATTGCGTGTATTTCTGTTAACAACTCGATAGTCTCATAATGTTCCTTAAATATTTAAATATTTAATTAAATTCAGACAGGAGTTATTTAATTGTTGACTAAATTCAATTAGTGAATCATTTGTGAAAATCATACATCTACTGCCATGGTCATTCACGCAATACACTTCCACGTACACTGTGATAACAGTGTGATAATTCACTCACAGTAGCAGTGTGAATAACGCATTAGAACTACATTTACACCATGATAACTATGCAATAGTTCGCCCACAGTAACATTATAAATACTACAATAGAACTACATTTACACTGCGATAACTGTGTGATAATTCACCCACAGTAGCAGTGTCTATAATACTATAGAACTATATTTACACAGTTGTAACAGTGTGACAATTCATCCACAGTAACAATGACCTTAACAAAATAGAAATGCATTTATACCGACTTAAAAATGTGATATTTCACCGACAGTAATCTTGTGAACAACACAGTAGAACTACATTTACATCGTGATAACAGTGTGATATTTCACCCACAGTAACAGTGTCACTAACACAATAGAAACACATTTACATCGTGAAACACAGCGATATTTCACCCACAGTAACAGTGTCAATAACACAATAGAAACACGTTTACACCGTGATAACAGTGTGAGAATTCACACAGCAACATTGTGAATAGCACAATAGAACAATATTTGTACCGTGATAACAGTGAGATATTTCACCCACAGTAACAGTGTCAATAACACAATAGAAACACGTTAACACCATAATAACAGTGTGAGAATTCACACAGCAACATTGTGAATAGCACAATAGAACAATATTTGTACCGTGATAACAGTGTGATATTTCACCCACAGTAACAGTGTCAATAACACAATAGAAACACGTTTACACCGTGATAACAGTGTGAGAATTCACACAGCAACATTGTGAATAGCACAATAGAACAATATTTGTACCGTGATAACAGTGTGATATTTCACCCACAGTAACATTGTGAATAACACACGAGAGCTACATTTTCAGCGTGATAACAGAGTGATAATTCACCCACAGTAACATTGTCAATAACACCTTAGAAATACATTTATACCATCTTTAAATGTGATATTTCACCCACAATAATCTTGTGATTAACACAGAACTACATTTACATCGTGATAACAGTGTGAAATTTCACCCACCATAATAATGTCAATAACACAATAGAACTAAATTTACACCATGAATACAGTGTGATAATTCACCTGCAGTAACTTAATGAACAGAATAGAACTACATTTATGCCATGAAATGGCACAAGTAAAGGGGATTGGCTATACAGTTGGAAGCACTAATGATACTTTCAAACAGGTGAAATTACAGTGGTTAATGGGAACATATTACCACTGAAGAGGAAAATGATGCCTTGAAAGTGATACAGGCACAGTGGAAGAATTACACTGGTAATGTAAAGAAATTGTACTAGTCTCATGAGAAATGCCACTTCTAAAGGGGAGAAACTATGTTATTAATAACGAGAAATTATATCAGTGAATGGAAAAGAAAAGTTAAAATGGATAATTAATACCTTGAAAGGGGGTAATTGATACTGTAAAAGGGAAGAAATTATACCAATTGAAGGGAAGAAATTTTCCCCTTAAGGTGGAGAAATTAAGTCGTTAAAGGGGAGAAAGGATACGCATAAGGTGGAGAAGCGTTACTGGTAAATGAGAGCAGTGACACAACTAATTAATGATTCCCATAACTAATAACGAAGTGCAATACTTTACCTGGAATCCCGACAGCTGCAAGGACGGTATAGTAAATGGCAAAGACCAGACCTTTTACTGATGCGTGCATTTCTATCAGAAGCGCTGAGCACGTTCTGAACTGTACTAAAAGATTGTCCTATTTATACCTGATGTCAGGCTCCAGGGAGAAAATTAGATGATTTGACGGCTAACATTAAATACATTAATTGAAACAAACAGATTTGTGCATCAGCTGCTGGACACGTGTTTTTGTTTTGATGGAATGGAATGCTTTTCAAGGGACCTAATTTGGTTCTAAAGTTGAATATCCGGCGATCACAAAATGATCCTAGTTACAGTTGCGACTTTGAAAAGTTTAATAGGCGGTTGCAATGGTGAAAGTGAACCTTGTATACGAGGAATCCCTAGGATAATCCCTTTAATGACGAGTTAAGTGCCCACAGCACAAGGTATAACTGACTAGAGATATTCTGACCCTGAAAGGAACTCCAAGCATGTTTTCGCTCCTGATTGCTACTCAGCTCGAGTCGGGTGGCATATGCACCTGAATTCAAAGCCCTCTGAGCCAGTGCTGACAATGTGAAAAATGCTGGTCCCTTTAATTAACCAGGACTTACTTCAGAGTTAGTGGAGAGCTGGTGATGCCCATTGCGGGTTGCATTTACGGGCTGGGGTTTTTTTTTCCAGTCAGAGAAATTACTTCTGGACAGGGAATTAGTCCAGAAGGGAAGACTGTAAACTGGAATTTGTACTGAACTGTGGATTAAAAATAAAACAGCTGTGGATCACAGACGTCTCCTGCTCCTTGATTTTGATGAATGGATATCTGCCAATTGATCAGGTGCATCCACTTCAACGCTGACTGTATTCGGTGTGGACCGGTCGAAGTCAGAACGGTACTTTCAGCGTGTATAGGTGGAACTGTGTTTAAGTTTTGTGTGGAAACGTCCAAATCAGCACGGTTGCCTTCAGTATTGACTGTCAAGTCCAGCAGGGCTATATTCAGTAGCGACATGTCCAGTTGAGCACATTTACAATTAGTGTGGACCACTCAAGATCTGCCCAGTTATCTGTAGTATGGACAGGTCAAGTTCAGCAAGGTCACATTCAGTGTGCACATGTGTAGTTCAGCACATTTACTCTCGGTGTTAAGGGTTTCAGCCCGATTATATTCACCCTACACTGGTGCAGTTGTGCACCCTAATTCTCAATGTTGCAAAGTCCAATTCAATGCGATTGCATTCAGTGTTGACTGGTCAAGTTCAGTCCAATTGCATTCGGTAGAGACAGGTACAGTTAGGTGATATATATAGTAGACTGGTCCAGGCCTGTACAGTAATATTCAGTGTCGAAACTTGCAGTGCAGCACACTCACACTCAACATGGACAGATCCAGTTCTGTATTGTGACTCTCACTGAGGACAGCTTCAGTTCCGCCCGGTTCTATTGAATGTGGGCAGACCCAACTAAGCACGGTTACTGCCAGTATGATCTTGCCCAGCTCAGCGTGCTTTTATCCAATGTACAGATGGCGAGCTGAGCACAGTTACTGCCAGCATGTTCAGGTCTGGTACTGCACAGTACTTACAGTGTGGAGGGGTTCAGTTCATCTGGGTTGCATGTATTGTAGAAACATCCAGTTTTGCACGACGACATTCAGAGTGGACAATCCAGTTCTACATGCTTACAGTTACTTCAGTAAGGTTGCATTCGATGTGGACAGATTTTGGAGAGTCAGCAGGTGAGTTTCTCACCGCAGAATTCCCAGCCTCTGACCTACTCTGTTAGTATTTATATGGCTGGTGTGGTTAGGTTTCGGCCATTGAATGTCAACCTTTGTTACAGAACATAGAACATAGAACATTACAGCGCAGTACAGGCCCTTCGGCCCTCGATGTTGCGCCGACCTGTGAAACCATCTGACCTACACTATTCCATTTTCATCCATATGTCTAGCCAATGACCACTTAAATGCCCTTAAAGTTGGCGTGTCTACTACTGTTGCAGGCAGGGCGTTCCATGCCCCTACTACTCTCTGAGTAAAGAAGCTACCTCTGACATCTGTCCTATATCTATCACCCCTCAACTTAAAGCTATGTCCCCTCGTGTTTGCCATCACCATCCGAGGAAAAAGACTCTCACTATCCACCCTATCTAACCCTCTGATTATCTTATATGTCTCTATTAAGTCACCTCTCCTCCTCCTTCTCGCCAACGAAAACAACCTCAAGTCCCTCAGCCTTTCCTCGTAAGACCTTCCCTCCATACCAGGCAACATCCTAGTAAATCTCCTCTGCACCTTTTCCAAAGCTTCCACATCCTTCCGAAAATGCGGTGACCAGAACTGCACGCAATACTCCAGGTGCGGCCGCACCAGAGTTTTGTACAGCTGCAGCATGACCTCGTGGCTCCGAAACTCGATCCCCCTACTAATAAAAGCTAACACACCATATGCCTTCCTAACAGCCCTATTAACCTGGGTGGCAACTTTCAGGGATTTATGTACCTGGACACCAAGATCTCTCTGCTCATCTACACTACCAAGAATCTTCCCATTAGCCCAGTACCCTGCATTCCTGTTACTCCTTCCAAAGTGAATCACCTCACACTTTTCCGCATTAAACTCCATTTGCCATCTCTCAGCCCAGCTCTGCAGCCTATCTATGTCCCTCTGTAACCTACAACATCCTTCGGCACGATCCACAACTCCACCGACCTTCGTGTCATCCACAAATTTACTAACCCACCCTTCCACACCCTCATCCAGGTCATTTATAAAAATGACAAACAGCAGTGGCCCCAAAACAGATCCTTGCGGTACACCACTAGTAACTGAACTCCAAGATGAACATTTGCCATCAATCACCACCCTCTGTCTTCTTTCAGCTAGCCAATTTCTGATCCAAAGCACTAAATCACCTTCAATCCCATACTTCCGTATTTTCTGCAATAGCCTACCGTGGAGAACCTTATCAAACGCCTTACTGAAATCCATACACACCACATCCACGGCTTTACCCTCATCCACCTGTTTGGTCATCTTCTCAAAATACTCAATAAGGTTTGTGAGGCACGACCTACCCTTCACAAAACCGTGCTGACTATCGCTAATGAACTTATTCTTTTCAAGATGATTATAAATCCTATCTCTTATAACCTTTTCCAACATTTTACCCACAACCGAAGTAAGGCTCACAGGTCTATAATTAACAGGGCTGTCTCTACTCCCCTTCTTGAACAAGGGGACAACATTTGCTATCCTCCAGTCTTCCGGCACTATTCCTGTAGGCAAGGATGGCTTAAACATCAAGGACAAAGGCTCTGCAATCTCCTCCCTGGCTTCCCAGAGAATCCTAGGATAAATCCCATCTGGCCCAGGGGACTTATCTATTTTCACACCTTCCAAAATTGCTAACACCTCCCCCTTGTGAACCTCAATCCCATCTAGCCTAGTAGTCTGTATCTCAGTATTCTCCTCGACAACATTTTCTTTCTCCACTGTAAATACTGACGAAAAATATTCATTTAACACTTCCCCTATCTCCTCTGATTCCACACACAACTTCCCACTACTATCCTTGATTGGCCCTAATCTAACGCTCGTCATTCTTTTATTCCTGATTTACCTATAGAAAGCCAGGGTTTTCCTTGATCCTATCCGCCAATGACTTCTCGTGTCCTCTCCTCGCTCTTCTTAGCTCTCCCTTCAGATCCTTCCTGGCTAGCTTGTAACTCTCAAGCGCCCTAACTGAGCCTTCACATCTCATCCTAACATAAGCCTTCTTCTTCCTCTTGACAAGCACTTCAACTTCTTTAGTAAACCACGGCTCCCTCGCTCGACAGCTTCCTCCCTGCCTGACAGGTACATACTTATCAAGGACACGCAGTAGCTGCTCCTTGAATAAGCTCCACATTTCGATTGTGCCCATCCCCTGCAGTTTCCTTCCCCATCCTACGCATCCTAAATCTTGCCTAATCGCATCATAATTTCCTTTCCCCCAGCTATAATTCTTGCCCTGCAGTATATACCTGTCCCTGCCCATCGCTAAGGTAAACCTAACCGAATTGTGATCACTATCACCAAAGTACTCACCTACATCTAAATCTAACACCTGGCCGGGTTCATTACCCAGTACCAAATCCAATGTGGCATCGCCCCTGGTTGGCCTGTCTACATACTGTGTCAGAAAACCCTCCTGCACACACTGGACAAAAACTGACCCATCTAAAGTACTCGAACTATAGTATTTCCAGTCAATATTTGGGAAGTTAAAGTCCCCCATAACAACTACCCTGTTACTCTCGCTCCTGTCGAGAATCATCTTCGCTATCCTTTCCTCTACATCTCTGGAACTATTCGGAGGTCTATAGCAAACTCCCAACAGGGTGACCTCTCCTCTCCTGTTTCTAACCTCGGCCCATACTACCTCAGTAGACGAGTCCTCAAACGTCCTTTCTGCCGCCGTAATACTTTCCTTGATTAACAATGCCACCCCCCCCCCCTCTTTTATCATCTTCTCTATTCTTACTGAAACATCTAAATCCCGGAACCTGCAACATCCATTCCTGTCCCTGCTCTACCCATGTCTCCGAAATGGCCACAACATCGAGATCCCAGGTACCAACCCATGCTGCAAGCTCACCCACCTTATTCCAGATGCTCCTGGCGTTGAAGTAGACACACTTTAAACCAAGTTCTTGCTTGCCAGTGCCCTCTTGCGTCCTTGTCGCCTTATCCCTGACCTCACTACTCTCAACATCCTGTACACTGGAACTACAATTTAGGTTCCCATCCCCCTGCTGAATTAGTTTAAACCCCCCCCCCCCCCCCGAAGAGCACTAGCAAATCTCTCCCCCCCCCCCCCCCACCCCCCAGGATATTGGTACCCCTCTGGTTCAGGTGAAGACCATCCTGTTTGTAGAGGTCCCAACTACCCCAGAAAGAGCCCCAATTATCCAGGAACCCAAAACCCTCCCTCCTACACCATCCCTGCAGCCACGTGTTCAACTCCTCTCTCTCCCTATTCCTCGCTTCGCTAGCACGTGGCACGGGCAACAACGCAGAGATAACAACTCTGTTTGTTCTCGCTCTGAGCTTCCACCCTAGCTCCCTGAATTTCTGCCTTAAATCCCCATCTCTCTTCCTACCTATGTCGTTGTTGCCTATGTGGACCACGACTTGGGGCTGCTCCCCCTCCCCCTTAAGGATCCCAAAAACACGATCCGAGACATCACAAACCCTGGCACCTCTCTCGTTCCCACAGAAACTCCTTTCTGTTCCCTTAACTATGTTACCAGATCCTTTTATTTCTCGATGTGTATCACTGGCGAGGCAGACATTTGTTGTCCATCTGAACTCCCTTTGATTAACATCATATACAACAGTATAGCTCCTACTAAGTGGCCTATAAACTGTTTTCACATATCTTTGCCTCTCCTTGTTAATTCGTATCGCTCCATATACTGATTTTTTCTACGCTTTCGAGCCAAGATCCTTCCTTACTGCAGTCCTTATGTGATCCTTTATTATCAGGGCTACTTTAATCAAGTAATCCTCTATTATCGGTACATTCTATCACATTGACCATACATCTGCGGCAAGGTAAAGAGAAATTTAACAGCTATTGTTCTCTTCCCCGTGCATTCAGTTCCCTTTACAAACACGAGGGCCAGGGCAATGGTACTTTTATCACCCAATCATCTATTAACCAAACAGTCACATATGCGTTTGAGTGCATGTGTGTAAAAACACGAAGCATGCTTAATAGGACTGATGAGCTGTCGGCACAAGTAGCCACGAGAGAATATGACGTTCTGGCTATATCTGAGTCCTGGCTTAAAATAGGGAGTGATTGAGTCTTTAATATTCATGGACGGAAGGCTCTCAGGAAAATAAGGAGGGTAGCCGTTTTGATTCAGAAAATTGTTGCACTCCTACAAAGAATGTCCTTGATGGATCAAAGACAGAATCTGTTTATTGGGAAAAGTTGGGAATTGAGAAAAAATAAAGGAGCTATTCCGCCACTTGGTGCATTTTACGGGCCACAAAATATTGCGAAGTAGATCGAGGAGCAGAATTGCAACGAAATTAATGAAATAAACAAGGGCAAAAGAGCAGTGATAAAGGGAGATTTTAGTTTCAGTAGCATTTCATGAGGCAGTGATTGTGTTAAGGGCAGAGAAGAAGGGAAATTTTGAAGCCCGTTCAGCTGAATTTTCGTGAGTAAATTTCCTGCCCAACAAGGAAGGGAACGTTGTTGTATCTATTTCGGGATTGTCACTGTCGGGAAGCAGCTCAGATATAGTGATCATTGTATTTTAATGTTTAGGTTAGTTATGCAGAAGGACAAGAAGCAATTTGGATTTTAAAAAAAAACGCTGCTCGTCCCGGCTTCACTCACTGTGAAGCTTGGGAACAGCAAATAACTCATTGGTTTATTTCCGCGTCTGAAATGTGGCTTAGATGTGCTGTTATGAACGGAGGTAATGCAGTATCTTTAATGATCTCACACAAATTCAGCACCAAAAAAAGCTGGAATGTGTAGCCTTGAGAGCAGCTTTCTGCAACGTCAGGGCTGGAAACTGAGCCAGTGAAAGACACTAAGTAGAATTTGAAAGTGCACAGAACTCAATAGAGGGAGCACAAATGTAACAGGGCTGTGAGATCATGGCCCGGATTTTGCGGTCAGCGGCGAAGTGACGGCGTTCACGGCTGAGAAATATGAACTTGCCGAGTTACTTGCAGCACGTACCACGGACCAAAGAAGCTGGGAGGCCTCGCAGCCAAGCACATTGCAGTCGAAGCCCCGCCTTCGAATGGCGACAGGAACTGAAGACACGCCCCTTGAGGTCAGTCTTCGTTTCAAAGGCAGGTGAGTGTTTTGTAATGATTTTCAATACTTAAATATTTATTACAGTGCAGTTTAATTCGTTGGAGAAAACGCTCTTTGAACCTGCTGCCGATTGTGATTTTACAAGGCTTTTTTTTTATAGAAGTTTAAAATGTTGATTTATAGCTACATGAAAAAGAATGTCTAAATTAATTATGATATGGCACTAGCTGTTTTGATGGAAGATTTAGCGATAGCTCCAAAATTCACTTTATTTTAAAACAGTCACTGCCGCAGTTATAACTGGTGAACTTTATCATCTCAATGTAAAAGCAGATGAGATGAGTGGCATAGGATTTGAACACATAATTCACCATCGTGCTTTAGTGCAATACCTTTGACAAATTGCAGAATCAGATGAGAGCAGATTCAATCAAAATAGGACATCAATAACTTCTTCAAAAAAGGTCAAACAATACTAAAATGTTACCAAGCAACAGGCGAGTTATTGGAAATAATATATATGCATATCTGATTTACAGCGCTTTGCCTTCCAGTCAAAAATTCTTCTAACAGTTTTTCGGAGAGACAGAGAAGCAGATCATCATCAACCACGCTTCTTTGCATTAAATTCCACCCACCATGCGTTGGCCCATGTAACCAGTATATGTTGTCCTGATGTCTGTTCCTATCCTACTCACTGTTTGCTACATTTCCAAGCTTGGTGTCATCTGCAAATGTTGAAATCATGCCCTCTGTGCCCGCGTCCAGGTAATTAACAAATATCAAAAGAGCAATGGTCTTAATCCGACCCTTGAGGGACATCACTGTACACTTTCTTCCAGTATCAAATATCACCATGCACCACTACTTCCATCCTTTCCATTATTTCATCAAAGTATTCGGTCAAGCTTGCTGACACGATTTGCCTTTTATAAATCCCTTTTGGCTGTCGTTTATCAACTCATGTTTTTATTTTATTTTATTTGCTCAAATTGCTGTTAATTTTGTCCCAGATTTTGTTCATAAGAACTTTTCTGGCCATCTATTTTAGTCCGACTGACCTGTCTTGTGGAGTTTATACCTCTCTCCTTTTCAAACAGTGGTGTAACAGTTGCAAACCTCCAGTCCTTAGGCACGGTCCTGTATTCAATGAAGGTTGGAAGATTGATGCCAGAGCCTCTGTTTTTTCCACACTTAGTCCCATCAACAATTTCGGTTCCATCCCATCCAGCGCAGTTGACTTCTCTACTTTAAGCACTCCCAACATATATCCTTATTTTTGTCCTATCCAATTACTCTACCCCTCCTCCATTACGGTGACATTGGCATGTTTCTCCGCTGTTGTGAATACAATTTGAAATAAATCTAATAACATCTGAATTTAATGTAAGCATCAATTAAATATCCAGTATAAACCAACAAGTAGTTGACAATTTGCAGTCAATTATATAATTGCCTGTCATTATTAATGAGCTTATGTTTCCACCAACAAATATACCCTCTCCCTAGGGACTGCACCTTGATGAACGGGCAAGAATTCTGCGTTACTATGACCCTGAAAACCATGAGTTCAACGAAAGAAATAAAGCATTTACATTCAGGAAGGAAAATGACACAGATTTAAGAAGGATTCAATACCATGTTTGGAGATGAAGGAATAGGGAGCGTTGTTTCTAAGTTTTCTAACGTCACTGTTAGGTGAGACAGTGAGTATTATTCGTGGATTCAATATTAAAAGCCACGCCTAGAGTTTAAAATGGACATAGAGCGAGCATTGAAAAATATCGCGTTGAATATGGCAACGGAATAGAACGTCATTTTTCTTTAGTTATATGAAGAGAATAAAGTAAAACCATGGATGGAGTATGGCCACTGAAAATGTGAGCGGCTGAGGGTATGACAAGTGATGCTACACAGACTGTAAATAGGTAAATAAGGTATTTTTGCCTCCGTTTCTAGCAAAGAGGGAACAGGTAATAGATACATCTGACCTGGAAATGGCAACTAGAGGATGTTTCAGAGACAAGTTGTGATATTGCTCGCATTGATAGATGGTTAAAGAACAGCTGTGCAAACTTTAGTTGCATCAATCTTGGGCCTGGATAAGATGCATCTGATCATCTTTATGGCAATAATGGAGAAAATAGCCGGGCCTCGGTCATAACTCTACGGGAAATTATTGAGTCCTGGAGAGATGGTTGGGACCAGACTAAAGCAGATTCTGCACCAAATTTAGAAATGAAGCTGGCAAAAGTGACTCAGGAGAAGACATACCAGTGAATTAGACGTCGATTGTGGGTAAAGTTGTGGAAAACCTTATTAAAAGCAAGATTATGGAGCATATGGATAGAAATATAACCTTAAATTATAGCCTAGATGCGTTCACGAAGCGGGCGGCACAGTAGCGCAGTGGTTAGTACCGCAGCGTCACAGCTCCAGGGTTCGATTCTGGGTACTGCCTGTGTGGAGTTTGCAAGTTCTCCCAGTGACTGCGTGGCAAGAAATCCTGGAAGAGACGATCACTGAAACGAAAAGAAATTAATTTGCATTGAAATTCGTTTCTGTTTGGCGATAAATTGAAGATATCACAACAAAGAACAACGCAAATGAGATGTTGCGTTGTTTTCAAAGATCAATATCGAGTCAATATGGTGAGGTAATCCTGCCTCTTTACAAATCACTGTTGCAACCGCAATTAGATTATTGTGCACAGTACTGGACACCACAGGATATTGCTACTATTCAATAGACACAAACGCGAGTAACCCAAACGTGTCATTGGATGGATGGATGGACGGACGGATGGAGTGGAGCAATTACATAAATTGAACATAAAAACAAGAAATGCTGGAAATAAGCAGCAGGTCTGGCCGCATCTGTGGAGACAGAAGCAGAGTTAACGTTTCAATTCTGTGACCTTTCATCAGAATTGAACATGCTGTTACTGGAAAAGAAAAAGTTGGGAGGTGATATGTTTGTTGTTTTTCGTATTCTAAACGGACTGGATAACGTCGAGCTTGACTAGTTATTTCACCTTGTCCAGAACAGTATTAGCAGCGGAAATGGGCAACGCGTGAGGGGTATAAATTCAAAACGATTCTGCTGCAGCAACCTTTCACTGAGTGGTCGATACTCCCGAGACACACGATAAAGCAGATAGGATTGATTCCTACAATGCTAATTGGACAGCTGCCATTTATAGAACAATATTTTAGCATACATGATGTAATTAATAAGAAGCATAAAATGCAACACCTTGGAACTATGGCTAAACATGTGTGTGTCCCTTGTTTTGTGTGCGGGAATCGTGATGCATGACCCAAACACATTGTTTCCGATCAAGTTTAAGGGCACATAACTTTGGTGCACCCAGCTCTCGATTGTAATAATGTTAGAGTAAACAGTTAGAAGGGGAAGGAAGTTCCGAAATACGTTCAAGAGAGCTTCCTTGATCAGTATATTCTCGGTCCAACTAGGAATTGTTGGATCTGGTGCTGGGGAATGAGGTGGGCCAAATAGACCAAGTGTCTGTATCATAAGGTTTATAATAGGAATTGAGAAGACCAAGGAACAAGCTAAAGTAAACTTCCTAAATTGGAAGACAGCCAACTTCGATAGGGTGAGAGGAGTTCTAGCCAGGGTAAAATAGCGTAAAAGGCTGACAGGAAAGAGAGTAACAGAACAATGGGTGATCCTTAAGGAGGAGAAGTTCGAGGTACAGGCTAGGCACAGTCCAGCAAGATGGAAGGTTAGAGGAACCAAAGCCAAGTGTCCTTGGATGACGAGCGAGATATAGAGAATGATTAAACAAAAAAGCTGGTCGATGATACATCTTAGGTGAATTCTTTAAGCGAGAACCAGGCCAAATGCAAAAAGTTAAGAGGGGATGTGAAGGAGAAAGTAAGACTAGCAAAGAGAGAATACGAGAATAGAATGGCAGTTAACAAAAAAGCAAGACCAAAAAATCTTCAACTGACATTAAACTGTAAGCCAGAAGTTAAAGGCATGTGGATGTATTAGGGACAAAGAGGCTGATATGTGCTTAAAGAAGTAGGCAAGACAAGAATGCTTATTGAGTTCTTAGTATTTTTGTTTACTAAGGAAGAGGATGCTGACAAAATACAGATAGGAGCGGAGATAGTAGAGGTAATGCATGGGGTGAAATTTGAAAGACAGGATGTACTGGAAAGGCTGGCTATGCTTAGAGTGGAAAAGTCGCCTTGTCCATTGGCTTCTATCCCAGGATGCAAGTTGTTAAGCGAAGTGGGGATGGAGGTAGCAGAAGGACATGCCATAATCTTCCAATCTTTGCTAGATATGGGGAAGATGACAGTGGACTGGAGATTTGTTCAAGAAACGGTGTCAGGACATTCCTCGTAGCTTCAGGCCTGACAGTTTAGCTACAGTCGTGGGTAAGGTCTGAGAAACAATAAGCAGGGAAAAACGTGACAGGCAGTGGAGAGGTTTGAGATTTGAGGAAAGCCAGCACGGACTTGTAAACGGCAGATCGTGATTGACTAATCTAATTGAATATTTTGATGATGTAACAGAAAAGGTTGATGATGGGAATGCAGTGGAAGGTCTCTATGTGGAGTTTAAGAAAGCGTTTGACAAATTAGCAGATACGAGGCTGGTTAACATAATTGTAGCTCATGAAATAGGAGGGTCCCTGTCAGCCTGCATAAAAAAGACGGCTTAAGGAAAGAAAAGTAGCAAGACGTGGCAAATGGTTATCTTTTACCAAACTGGATGCTGGTATACAGTGGTGTTCCCCTAGGACCAGTGTGCTAAGACCATTATTTTTGCACATGTATGTACTTACACACACACACACACACACACACTATATATATGTGTATAGTGGAGTGGCCTTTATAGCCACTCCAGGCGCTGCTTCACAAACCACTGACCACCTCCAGGCGCGTATCCATTGCCTCTCGAGATAAGGAGGCCCAAAAGAAAAGAATATATATATATGTGTGTGTGTGTAAAATTTCAAATCAAGCCCAAAAATCTTCCACCGGCATGTAAATAGTAAGCTACAAGTAAGAGGCAGGTGGGCCTTATTAGGGACAAAGAGGCTGATAAGTAATTTGAGCAGTAGTCAAGACAAGAATGCTTATTGAGAACTTTGTATTTGTGTTTACTAAGGAAGTGGATGCTGCCAAAATATGGATCGTAGCTGAGATAGTAGAAGCAATCCAAGGGGTGAAAATTGAAAGGCAAGATGTACAGGAAAGGCTGGCTATGCTTAGGGTGGATATATCACCTGGTCCGGATGGCTTCCATCCCAGGATGCAAGTTGGTAAGTGAAGTGACGATGGCGAAGCAGAAGCCGACGGTAGCAAATTTAAAACTATGGCAAACAGTGAGTATGAAGCTAATCGACTGCAACAGGACATATATAGGTTAGTAGAATGTGCAGACACGTGGCAGATGGAAGTTGATGCAGAGAAGTCTGAGGTGATTTTGGCATAAGGGAGAGAGGAAGGCCATATAGAATTACTGGCACAATTCTAAAGAATGCAGAACAGAGGGATCGCTTTAAAGGTGTCTGGACATATTGAGAGAGGAGTTAGCAAAGCACATGGGGTCCGGGTCTTCATAAATAGAGTTATTGAGTTCAAAAGCAGGAAAATTATGCTAATCTTTATAAAGCTCTGGTTAGGCCACAACTGGAGTATCTACTGTGGCTAGTCCCGGTCACAATTTTTTAGGAAGGTTGTGAGGGTTCTTGAGAAGGTTTACCAGAATTCTTCCAGGGATGAGGGAATTTAGCTGCAAGGTTGTTTTGTAGAAGCTGGGGTTGTTCTCCTTGGAGCAAAGGAGATTGAGTGGCGATTTCAAGATTGTGACAGATTTCGGTACGGTAGACAAAGAAAGGGTGTTCCCACTGACTGATGGTAATAGGACGAGGGGATACAGATGTAAGGTTTTTGGCAAGAGATACGGGAGCGTGGAATGGTTGTGAGGTGGAAAGTTTTTTTACACTGTGAGCAGTGATCACCTGGGACTCGCTGCCTACGACGGTGGTGGAAGAGGAGACAGTAATTGATTTGAAAAAGATATTGGATAGGCACATAAGGAAAATAGATTTTCAGATGGATAGGGATAGAACAGGGGAATGAGGCTGATTGGATTTTTATACAGAGTGCCAGCATGGACTCGATTGGCTGAAATGCACCTTTCTGAGCTGCAATGACTCAATGACATGATCTGCAGGTTTGTAGCATGTGACCAAGCGAGTACCCTGTTGCTGCCTTCTTCTTCACGCTGTTGTCTGCCTCTGCACAATCAGAACAGCATTGTGCAGATAGCAGGTGGCGCACCCAGCTTGCACTTCTTAAAGGCAGTCTGTCCCTTTAAAGGGACGATGCACTGAATATTACTGGTGGAATTTAAATAATGTAAATGGAAATACCAAGGCAATGCGAAGGCTCCAGGGTGACAGACAGAGGCATTCTGGTGGAGCTGGGCAAGAGGGGTGGAAAAGCCATGGTTCGAATGAGTCCTGGAGACCCTGATGGACCACCATGTGAATTGAAATGGGAGTGTATGGCGTGGGAGGTCAATGCCGAGCGTCTGAACCTGGAGATCTGGCAGCAGTGCCACACGAAGTGCAATGACCTCATGTGGGTGGACGACGTCATCTTCACATGATATCTCCTCTCCATGTACCAACAACTTGTCATGTTTTTGAATGCATCACAACTCCATCACTCACCCAGTAGCAAGTGCTGGCACTCAGAACTTAACTTCTAACATCTAGACACCCCACGTCACCCTAAAATATCCACCAATGCTTCCAGCAGCACATTCAGCTCTCTCTGCCTCAACTTACCTCCAGCCATTCTGCTATGCAGGAACATCACTCCTACGTACTGCTGCAGAATCACTGACATTCTGTCCTCTGCACTGCAAAACAAGGAGCACACAATAGAAAGGAGCAGAGCAGAAAAGGTGGGGGACAAGGACGCCTGCATCCCTGGAGCCCTACAGGGAGAAAGCTCTCAAAATCATAAGGTCGACATCTCCAGAGGCCCTGTCATCCAGCGTCGCTAGGAACATTGAGGATGACGGTGTGTTCCTGCCTAATGCCCCTACTCAACACCCAACTCACCATCATCCTGCTATCTGACCTGATATGTAAGCCGCAGATGGTGTGACCATGGATATCTGTTCGCCACCCGATTTCCCTTTCTTTACTCCAAACTTCGGTTTTTGATTCCATGCTTTCATGCACCCAGGAAGTACCGTCTTCCCAGCCTCCCAAGAGGCAGGAAGAGAGATAGAGACAGGAATAAAACAGCACAACTCTAATGAACTTATGAAGAGCTCCCGTCATTTGATCTAACACTGCTGGCCACCAGCACAGATACTGGCACTATTTGCCCCGAATTGGGAGCAGCATGTTGTGAGCCTCTACTCATGAGTGGGCAGCAGCCAGGCCATGGGTAGGGTATGGTTCATTTGCCAGCTTCCCAGCAGGTGCGATCACAGTCGAGTCAACTGTAAAGGAGCTTGATTGGGAGGCATACAGGAGAGAGCTTATTAAAATGCAGACTGATATGCCGGGTACATTGGCTGGCCTCCCAAACAGCTTCTTGTCACTGGAAAGAAGGCTGGCTGCAAAATGATGGAGGGCATACTGCAGAGCTTCCCCTCACTGCAGTCTTTACTCTTTTGAGTGGACCGTTCCAATTAGGAGGACACCCGCAGTGTCGCAAAACAAAATAAAATTAGTCTAACAAAATCGCTGCCATTTTAAAGGGATAGAAACAATAAACATACAAAGCATTAAAAAAAAACCTGGCAAATTGAATTAGAATATTTTCTTCACTAACCACTGTGGCTCCAGTCGAGTTCATCATTGACCGTCCTGGTAGTCACATGATACAATGATAATGGAGTTGTTGACAAATCGCAGCAACAAATCTTTATCAATTAGATTAAAGCATACACAGACATGAGACGAGAGCAATCCCAGTGGTGGAGACCTTTAAGTATCAGGGGCGTGAAATTAATTGCAATGGTGCAACAGAGGTCCGGCATTGCTTTGCTGGGGTGTGGTGCACAGCCAGCTGTGTGGTCCGCTCGGCATTCTGTTAGTAAACGTTTATATACATGTTGGAAGGCTGTTAACTGACACTATCCTGTCATGCTGCAGACCCAGAGACACTATTACTATTGTCCGCGCAGCTGTTTCAGCCTTTGTGCGGTCATGTTATCAAAACAGCTCCTCGTTCTTTGCGGATGCAATAGAACTCACTGGCAAATTTAGGAACTCATTACAACCCTTCCAAAAATGACCCAGAGTACATCCAGACACTTTGCAATGGAAGAAGTTCGCAAAAAATTATTATACCTCCAATTTGGGTTCCTGGTCCTATAAGGAACTCGAGTGCATGGTCCATTTTGCATGTCTACGCCTGTTATTTATAGGATGATATAATAATATTTACCTTGACCTTCCCGGATCAAATTCGAAATCCTGGGTCACATCAGCTGGTTGGACTGTCTGAGATCAGGATAGCCTCGACTCACCGCCTTCTGGCACATGCAAACTACCTTTAACCAATGGAATATCAGGCGAGCTGCACATGAAGCTGCCTGTGTTGCATCGTATTCCATCAAAGTGACGCTAGCCCTTTGTATCACCGCTGCAATTCGTTTTGTGTTCCTGATTCCTAAAGGTCGCCTGCACTGGGGTTTCCTCGCCTCATGCCGGATTCTGTTGTAGACTTATTGAGAGATTGATCATTATGCTTGGCCAACAAATTCAATCATGTGACTGCCAGGATGGTCGAAGGCGAGCTCGACTGGAGTGCGCAGTCGCTAGTGAAGATAATATTCCCATTCAATTGGATACTTTTTTTAAAATGTTTTTTGTGTTTATTGTTTCTCTCCGTTTAAAATTGAGCACTTCTGTTTCATGGATTTTATATTGTTTTTTGATACTGGGGATGTTGTCCTAATTGGCCAATTAGAAGAGTAGAAGTTGAAATAGCTGGTGTTTTGTCTTTTTCGTCCAGCAATTTCTCTGTTCCTATGTTTATAGGAACAGGAGTGCACTGGGGTGTGGGGAGGCGGTGCCCAGTGAGCAGCGAACGATGTGTGGGAACAATATTCTTATTTCAGACCGTATCCTACCCTCAAAATCGAAACGATTCTCAGGAGGCATATTTGTGGTTCCCTCAGTAAACAGTTAAACTTGGCATCCAATAGCAGATCAGGACTCGGAATTTAGGTCTCCTTCTCCGGGGCCCTCTGAGCTAGTGGGACTGAACAGGCCTGAGTCAGCACGAGGAAGAGAACCGAAAATGAACTGAGAATATGTCACAACCTTGAATTGTGCGGTGATGCAGTGCTTCTTATACATTTGATTTTTAAAAAAAAACATTGTTGATAAGTGTACCAGGAAGTGGAGGCCGTGTGTGACATGGAAAAGAAAAGCAATGGATGGAATATAATGTGCAATTCATACTCGATTTTATTATTTCCAGCGTTTAAATAATTTAACAATTAGACTCATTGGATATTTCACTCCTTTCTTTAACTCGACTCTGAATTTACTCTGGGTCCCTGCATAAATAAATGGGTTGATGCAAGAACTCAGAAACTGAAGCATATAAGCGCTTTCCTCGAGAATAAAATTTGATACATTGAAATTGGAACCGGAGAAATAACTAATGCTTGCAATTCGGACGTAGAGAAAAGATACAAATTGTACCAAATATAACAGGATAAAAGTGCCCGAGACACAGAAGAGTAAAACGATGGAGTTTCTCCGCTTCTCCATCTCTGGGTCACTCTGAGTCTCTCCATTGCTGTGGGCCCGGAGTCTCCTGCGGGCTCCACTGGCCGCTAGAATGTGTCTGACGGTCAAAGCATTGAGCAGTAAAATCAGAATGAATGGGAGACAAGGGACTAAAATCCGGTGGATCCAGTCATATGCAATCCATGCAGGCGATGTATAAAATATTGATTTTATGCGGCAGATCCAGGGTACATTGTTAATTATGTATGCAGGTTCACAGATAAAATACACAAACGTATTATTTAAACAGCTCAGTGCACACACCGTCCCAATAACCCGTGCCGCTGTTTTCTTGGAGCAATATTTTATTTTCAGCTTCTTGCAACAAATGGCTATAAATCGATCAAATGTGAAAAGAACCGTTAACCATACAGAACTATCTATGGCTGCAAAGTTCAGGGCAACACGGAGACCAGATACCGGTGTGATGTTCAAGAAACTGAATGGGAAATAATACATAGCAATCCGGTTTATTATCACAGCGGTGATAATGACCAGGAGATCCGTCACTGCCATGGACACGAGGTAGTAGGTGATACATCTGGAAAGACCGCATCTTCCTCTGGGCAGGATCACAATTACTGCCAAGTTTGCTGTACAGGAGAGAGATAGAAGAGACTGAGTGAGAAAAGAAAAAGTGGGAGAGCGTATGTGTGAGAGAGAGCGAGAACAGGACAGTTACTGGTCCAACTCTCAACAAAATCATCAGCTTTACAGGACTCTGGGTGAAATTTGCAGTTTTGACACGTGATTCTGAGTTGGAAACGATCCCATTTGTTCTGTTATAAAAGCAAAATACTGCAGATGCTGGAAATCTGAAATAAAAACAAGAAATGCTGGAACCACTCAGCAGGTCTGGCAGCATCTGTGGAAAGAGAAGCCGAGTTGACGTTCCGGGTCAGTGACCCTTCTTCGGAACTCCGAAGGGCTCGAGGTTCCGAAGAAGGGTCACTGACCTGAAACGTTAACTCTGCTTCTCTTTCCATTTGTTCTGTTTCTGTTCTTAAAGTAATCATCCAGATAAATAAATAAGTCAGGTCAATGGCATGGGAATGTAAAGGCACAGAACGGAGATCAACGAGGCATTGGAAACCTATAAAAATCGAGGTGGGAGCATCAGATAGAGAAGAAAAGTACATAACAGTAACCTACTACAGAAGATATGTAAGAAGGTGAATAATACAACAAATTATATTTAGTGTGGAAACAAGCAAGACGTTAGGGGGGGAAAAGCTTATATTTGAAATGGGTTATGTTCTGCTGTGTATCATAAACGCCCACATCCCATGAAAGGCTGTAAAACTATTCACTGTTGGAAAATTTGGCAGTCGACTTGCTCTAAAAGATCCTCAAACAGAGAGGAACGAATGGATAATTATCGTTTTCTGTCTTTGCTGAGGGAATGTTGGTAAGGACGCAGTGCTAACTTCAGGGATTCTCCTGATCTTCACCTGGGATCTTCAGTGTCGATCTGAAACCACCGAAACTGACAAGTAATGAAGTTTCATTCACGAAAAGGACCTTCCTGCAGTGCTGTACTCATTCTTCAGTACTGCGCTGTGCTCTTGGTATAAAATATCAGCTTAGTCCTATCGCGAGAGATGGCACCAGTTATGCTTCTTCACTCAGGGTGGAGAACAGAGTGAAGATGGGAACAGTCCGGGGCATTACCAGGTTCAAGGAGCAGAAGGAAAGTCCTAACACAGCAGCGGTCATGTAGAGCAGTGAGCATCAGCTAACGGGGAAGAGGGGAGCCGGATGAACCATTGTGAGTTAGAGACTGAGAGCAGAAAGACAGTGCTGTGAGCTTAGGTCAAATACAGATCATTGATAAAATGACCACTATTACACTGCTTATATTTCTGGCAACAACTCGATGTCTGATAATTTCCTTCAATAAATGCATTCATTAAATTCAGTGGGGAATTGTTCAATGGTTTAAAACTCTGAATAAATGCAATTGATCTGTATTACACTGTGATAGCGGCTTAATAATTCACTCGCAGTAAGAATATCAGCAACAAAATAAAACTACATTCACACTGTGATAACAGTGTAATAATTCACCCACAGTAACAGTGTCAAGAACGCAATATAACTACATTTGCACCGTGGTAACGCAGTGATGATTCAACCATAGTAACTGCCAGTAACATAATAGAACGACATTCACACTATGATCACAATGTGAGAAGCCACAGTGACAGTGTCACACACACAATAGAACTGCATTTACACCGTGATAAAAGTGTGATCATTCAGCCAATGTAACAGTGTTAATAGCATAATATAACTGCATTTACAACGTGCGAAGTAGTGGTAAATGGGAGAAACTATATAATTAAAGGGTTGAAATAGTATCAGTCAAGTGAAGATAGTATACTGTTAAAAGGGAGAAATTATACCTGTAATGTGAAGTAACTATGCTGCTAAAGGGGAGAAATGCCTGTGTTAAAGGGGAGAAATTACAGCAATAATAATGAGAATGTATTTCAGTAAAGGAAAGAAATGATATTGTTAAAATAGAAAATTAATACCGTTAAAGTAGAAAAAAGCTGTAACAAGGAACAAAATTATATTAGTTAAAAGGGAGAAATTATCCCATTAAAGGGGAGAAATTATGCCATTAAATGAGAGAAAGGCTATCCACATCATAGAGAAACATTACATATAAATGGGAGCGGTGACACAGCTAAGCAATGATTCCCATATTTAATAACTAACTACAATACTTTACCTGGAACCCCGATAACTGCAAGGATAGGATAGTAAATGGCAAACACCAGACCTGTTGGTAATGCATGCATTTCTATCAGAAGCTCTGAGTGCGTTCTGCACTACACTGAGTGTCAGATTTATACCTGATGTCAGGCTCCTGGGAGCTAATTAGATGGTTTGCTATTTTAAATTAACTAATTGAAGCAAACATATGAGTGAAGCTGATGTCAGGTTTGTGTTTATGTTTAGATGGAATGGAATATTTTTCAAGGGCACTGACATGGCTATAAAGTGATATACCCAGAGAATGCAGAATGAGCCCAGTAATTTTTTTTCATGAAAGGTAATTAAAATTTAAATTAAAGGTTGCAATGGTGAAAGTGAGCTTTGTAAACGAGGAATTATCGGGTTTAAACCCCACCATGTTGAGTTAAGTGGTCTCAGCATAAGGTATAACTGATCAGAGATATTCTGGTTCTAAATGATAACGCTGCCAAGTTCTGGCCTCTGATCGTTAGTCAGTCCATGTGATCATGGGTCACATGCAAAACGGTTCTTCATGCCCATGACTCTGTACACTCACTTTAACACAACTGTTTATGTATTCTGTGTAGAGGTCCAGTTAAGTCCGGTTACATTCGCTGTGCACAAGTCCAGTTCTTGATAACTGTTCTCAATGCGAACTTGTCCAGGACAGCGCCGTTATATTCAATGTGGGCAGGTACAGTTCATCTTAGATAGGTCCAGTTTAACACAGTTACATTGGAGCTGAACATTTGCAGTGCTGCTCCGTTGCATTCAGTGTGGATAGGTCCTATTCAAAGTGTTTAAGTTCGGTGCATAGTTACATTCGCTATGTACGGGTTCATATCAGCATGGTTACGTTCACTGTGAACAGGTTCATTCCAGCAAGGTTGTAAGCAGTCTTTACAGGTTCACTTCAGCATGGTTAAATTCAGTGTGGCCAGGTTCAATACAGTACTGTTATGTTCTGTACCGAAAGATCCAGGTGCAGGTCATGACAGTTATAATTGGTGTGGAAAGGTCCAGTTCAGCCAGGTTAATTCCATTGTGGATAGATATGGTTTTGCAAGATTAAAGTCAGACAGAACCTGCAGGTCAGTGTTCTTATAGCCCTGGTGGACAGGACCAATTTAGAAAATTTACATCCAGTGTTAACAAGTCCAGTTCAGTTCAATGTGGTAACATTCAGTCTACACAGGTCCAGTTCTACATATTTACATTCTCAGTTAACAAGATCCTAAAAGACCAGTTATATTCAATGCACTCACGACCTGCTCAACACGGTTACTGCAAAAGTGGGCTGGTATAGGTCAGCTAGGGTAAATTTCATCTGAAATAAAAACATAAACTGCTGGAAATTATCAGCAGCTATGGCAGCATCTGTATTCTGATCTTATATTTAATGTGAACAAGACCAGTTCTGCATTTTTTATTCAGTGTGAATAATACTCGATCAGCACGGTTATATTCAGTTTGCACAGGACCAGTTCTGTATATATTCTGCATAGACTGGCCTTGTTTGGCATGCTTACGTGTGTTGTGAAAACGTCCCATTCATTTTCTCCCCACTTCCATTCGTGACTCTTCTGATGCCCTCCTTAATGCAGACAGTTTCCACTTTCCTGGCCCAAAGCCTCTCCTTTTCACCATAGACATCCGATTTCTCTACACCCCCATCCCCCACCAGGATGATCTGGCAGCTCGTTGTTTCTTTCTGGACCGAAGACCCAGCCAATTCCCATCTACCACCACCACCAGCTGCCTGGCTGAACTTGTTCTCACGTTGAAAAACCTCATCTTTAGCTCCACTCACTTAGTTGAAATAAAAGGTATTGCTATGGGAACATCGATGGGCCCTAGCTATGCCTGGCTTTTTGTGAGACATTCGTTGTGCAACATTCATTGTTCCAGTCCTACTCAAGCCTCTCCCTCTCTCGTTTGCCGGTGCATTGATAACAGTATCAGCGCCGTTTCCTGTTCTTAACCTGAACTGGAAAATGTCATTAACTCTGTTTCCAATTTCAACTTCCCCACGCCGTAACGTGACCCATCTCCGACTCTTCCCTTCCCTTCCTCGACTTCCCTGCCTCAATTTTTGGGGCTAGACGAGCGACCAACATTCACTATAAGCTCACTAACTCCCATAGCTATATTTCCTCACTCCCTACTTTCCATAAGGGCTCTTTTTCTATTCTGCCAGTTTCTCCTTCGCCATTGCACCTGTCCCGACGATGCAACCTTCCATCCCAGCGCTTCGGATATGTCTTCCTCTTACTCCTGCTCCTATTTCTTATGTTCATATGTTTCCTCCACTGAAATTTTGCAACCCAAGTGGTTGTTAGAGAGCAAGACCGTGTTTGTCTCATTTCCTACACTCCGCTCACACCCCTTCCCCTCTCCCAGAGCCATGACAGAATTCCCCATGCCCTCACCTACCAGAACACCAGCTTCCACAATCAGTGGATCATTCTCCGCATTTTCCACCATATCCAGTATGACGCCACCACCAAACACAGCTTGCCCTCCAGTCACCTTTCAACATTCTGAAAGGGACGTTTCCTCCATGCTACCATGATCTACTCCTCAATCATCCCAACACCACCTCCCTTTCCCACAGTACCTTCCCAAGCAAGTGGAGGAAATTCAGTACCTGCCTTTTTAGCTCCACCTTTCTCACCATCTATGGCCATAAACACCCTTTCCAGGTGAAACAATGATTTACTTGCACTTCTTTCCATTCAGTATACTATTTCGCTGCTCAAGATGCAGTCTCCTCTACACTGGGGAGACCAAATGCAGATTCGGTGACTGCTTTGCACATTTCCTCCATTCAATCCACAAGCGTGACCCCGAGCTTCTGGTAATTTGTCATTTTAATTCTCTGATCCACTCGACTTTCACCCCTCTGTCCTTGGCCTGCTAAACTGTTCCAATGAAATTTAACGTAAGGTCGAAGAACAGCCCTCATACTAATGATTAGGCATGTTGCAATCTTCTGGACTCAACGTACAGTTCAACAATTTCAATCACAGCCACTGCTCACGTTTTCTCCTTTCTTGTGTTTTCACTCTTTTTTTTCTTTTACTTTTGGACAGCAGCTGTTGACGATGATTCTGTTGTTTTTTTTCCATTTATACCTCTTCCTTTTTGTGTCTTTACTTGTCTCATTCCCACCTTCTTATGCCTTTCGCCATCATTCATTTTGTTATTTAATCTCTCTTGTCTCTATCACAGGCCTTCCTTTTTGTTCTTTCCTCCCCAACCCTTACCCTGTCTCTTGCTTAAAACCTGTTACATCTCTTACTTTTTTTCTGTTCTGATGAAAGGTCAGCGACCTGAAACGGTTGCTCTGTTTATGTCTCCACAGATGCTGCCTGACTTGCTGAGTACTTCCAGCATTTGGTGCTTTAATTCTGTTCAGTATGTTTACATTCAACGTGGAAAGGTCCAGGTCAGCACTGTTATATTCAGGGTGCACAGGTCCAATTCTGCACAGTTAATTTCACTATGGATAGCTCCAGTTTAGTTACTTTCAGCATAGACGTGGCAAGCCCATCCACAGTGAGTGTGCATGGGTGCAGTTGTGCGTACTTATGTTTTTGAGGAAAGATCCAACCCAGCATAGTTGAATTAAGCTCAGTACACTTAATTTCAGTGAAGACATGTGCAGTTGAGAACAGCTACAGTTATTGTGGACCGTGCCAGGTTGAAATGGATATATGCCATGTAGAAAGGACCAGTTCAGCATGGTTACATTCACTGTTGATGGGTAACGCATGGTTATCTTTAGTACATAACTGTAGTTTAGAAATATTGAATTCAGTGCTGTCAGGTTAAAGAATTCACTATTCTAATCAGTATGCATAGGCCCATTTCAGTCCTGTTACATTCAGTGTGCACAGTTCCCGTTTTGTATGGTTACTTTCAGTGTGGATGGGTGATGTCCGGTTATCTTGTCTGTGCACAGGTCCAAATGTGCATGCTTACTTTCTGTGTGGAAAAGTTCAGTTCAACATGGTTGCATTCAAAGTTCACTTCTCAAATTCTGTACGGCTGTGTTCGATGGAGCCAGGACCAGTTAAGCACTGTTATATTTACTGGTCTAGGTGTGGACGATGATATTTCGTGTGGAAATGTCCAATTTAGGGCGCTTACATTCAGAGTGGACTTGTTTAATTCTGCATTCTGACTTTCCCTGTGGACTGTTCCAGTTCAACCCAGTTACATAAATGTGGACAGGTCCAATGTAGCATGGTTACTGCTATTGTGTACTTATCCTGATCATCGTGGGTATATTTAGTGTGACCATGGCTAATTCAGCACGGTTACATTCAGTCTGTGCAGATCCAGCTCTACATGCTTTCCTTCAGTGTAGAATGGTATAATTCAGCAGGGTTGTATTTATTGCAGCAACGCCCACTTTCACACGTTTGCATTCAGTGTGGAGTGATCCAGATGAGCATGGTGACATTAGGCATTGCTGCAGCTGTGGCTCAGCTGGTAGCACTCACACCCGTGAGCTGGAAGATTGTGGTTTCAGGTTCCACTTCAAGA
The DNA here is from genome assembly GCF_036365525.1 of Heterodontus francisci. NCBI lineage: Eukaryota > Metazoa > Chordata > Chondrichthyes > Heterodontiformes > Heterodontidae > Heterodontus > Heterodontus francisci. The sequence goes on from NC_090404.1 coordinate 23,731,038, forward strand.
CTTGAACATAAAAACCAACGCTGACTCTTCATACAATACTGAGGCAGTGCTGTACTGATGGAGGTGCTATCTTTCAGATGGGGTGTTAAACTATGTCGCTGTCTGCCCTCCTGGATGGATGTAAAATATCCGGTGGCTCTTTCTCGAAGAAGAGCAGGACAGTTATCCACGGTCTCCTAGCCAATTCCTCAATCAACATCACAAACACAGATTATATGGTCATCGTGTCACTGTTTGTGGGACCTTAGAAGCAAATTGGCTGCCTACCTTACAATTGTGGCTGGACTTAAGAAGTACGTCATTGACTGTAAAGCACGTCCTGAGGTAGTGAAAGGCACTAGATAACTGAAAGTCGCCCTATTTTTAGCCTTAAATTCTGTCCCGTTCATAAAAAACCTAAGGCTGGATAAAGGTGCATTATTCAGCTAATCTTCTTTTCCCCTAGTCACCAAAATGTTTGGAGTCCATGTGTGTAAAACTATTAAATATGATTATTGACGATGTTATTCTGGCGACAGCAGAGACCTGGTTCAAAACAGGGACAAGTTAATGCTTACTATTCCCAGATTGAGTATATTCAGGAAAGATAGAGCAGGCAATTACTGTCCACAAACATAGAGCATCTAATCAACTCCCCTTGACATTAATGGCATTACCTTCCCTGAGCCCCCGCTATCAACATTCCAGGACGTCACCATTGACCAGAAACTGAACTGGACCAGTCACATAAATACTGTGGCTCTAATAGCAATTCAGATTCCAGGTATGCTGTGGTAAGTAATTCACCTCCTGACTTTCCAAACAAATCTTTGCCACCATCTACCATGCGTATGTCAGGAATGCGATGGAAAGGCCCATGCCAATGTTTATGTTCCATATGAATCTGCTGCGTCATACTTCTTCTAACTCCACCTACAGGTCCTGCTATTCATTTCTACCTCACATTTTTATCTTTTTTGCACCTTCTCGAGTGCTTCTCGATCGATTTTATAAGATGGAAACCGGAACTGTTCAGAATGCTTTGAGGGTGGTCTAACTAAGGTTCTACAGGAGGTGAGCATAACTTTGCAGCTTTCGCCTTTCAGTTATTCAGTTAACTCACGATACCCTCCAAATGCATTTATGTTTAAAGGATCAGTTCCCCAGTGGGAAACAGGATTGTGGTTTTGAGCTTTTATTCATTATCCTAACTTCCAGTAATTTTCTCATTAGCTGAAAGTAAGGCGAGATGAAACAAGTAATCTAACTATCTTGTTCTGCAACATTATGTGGCATCTACAAAGTGGCCTCTTGCACCTACAGTGAAGTGGAAGGCCGTTTGCCCTCATTCTGCCAATTATGACAGTAAGAATAATGCACAAGATGAAATAATGACTTTATTTCAGCGTGATGCCACTAGGCCAGAGTAAAGTTCAGTTAATATGATTGCCAAGCAGCTAGAAGGTTGGTCTGATACTCGTGCATGGCTGCTGTGCATATTTCCCAGATTAAAACTTAATTTTAATCGCTAACACTTTGCCTTGACTTTACTCAAATGAGATGTCCATAATTTTTCGGATACTAAGAGAATCAATGGTATGGAGATAGGACGGCAAATTAAAGTTGAGGTATAAGAATAGTTAATGGTGGAGGAGGCTTGAGAGAACGTATGGTTTACTCTTTCTGCTATTTCATACATTCTTATAAATATCACTCTGGATCATTTCCATACATACACAGTAGAGGCAACACCTTCCCTTTCGCCTGCAACCTTCCCACCGTCCATGGATCCAGACGTACTTTCCAGGTAAAACAGTGATTTACCTGTACTTCTTCCAACTTAGCTGCTCACAATGCGGTCTCCTCTACATTGGGAAGACCAAACGCATATTGGGTCACTTTGTTGAGTTCACAAGCGTGACCCCGCGCATCCAGACATTTACCAATTCAATTCACCACCGTACTCCCACTCTGACCTCGGCATCCTGCACTGTTCCAGTGAAGCTCAATGGAAGCTTGAGGAACACCATCTCATCTTTCGGTTGGGTACTTTATCGCCTCCCAGATTCAAGATCGTTTTCAACCATTTCAGATCATGACCACAACTCCCATATTTTCAGACAGCAGATGCTGGTAATGATGCTGCTTTTACCATTTATACCTTCTCTGGACCTGTCTTTTGGTTTTTTTTCACTTGTTCCCATTAGTTTATCTACCTATCCCATTTCTGCACTCTTTGCCGTGCGCCATCATCCCTTTTGTCATTTAATCAATCCTGTATTCCATCCTATTCTTTCCTCCGATCCCCCCTCTCTTTTTCCCTGAAACAACTTGCTTATAAATTATTATGTCCCTAAATTCTGATAAAAGGTCTAATAAAAGGTTAGCAACCTGAAACAATAACTCTGTTTACCACTGCATAGATGTTGCTTGATCTGCTGAGTGTGTCCAGCATGTTCTGTTTTGAGTTCAAATTCCCAGCATCTGCAGTATTTTTTTCTTTTATGTCATGATGGATCAGTTTTAGGTCACGTGCCGTTATGTTTTTAAAGAAGAGCTTTTAAAGAATGAGGCAACAGTGCACTTCGTCGTTTCAGTCAGGAAAAGAATGGCACCCTTGCTTATTCATCCATAACAAGTATATTCACAATGCTCCTGCCAAGAACCGAGCATGCGAACCCGTCGGGTGCAAAGCGGATATATAACAAGAATTCCACTACAGAAACCCATGGTAAATCACAAAAGACAAAGGGAACTAACTGCATCTCTCACTCTCAAATACAACCAGAAATACTCAGCAGGTCTGGCAGCATCTGTGGAAGTAAAAATAAAGTTGAGGTTTCAGGACGATGACCTTTCATAAGAACTGGATAAAGTTAAGGATGTAACAATATTAAAGCAAGCACAAAGGCGGGGAAAGGAGGAAAGGGAAGTACAAAAGGGAAGGTCTATAATAGGCTCGATGGTAGGAGCGATTAAATGACAAAAGTGATAATGGTGCAAGACAAAAACAAATGTTAATAGAATAAATAAAGAAACAAAGGATGGGAAACCCATTCTGTATCAGTCATCTTTCTTTGCGCTGATTCGAAATGTGTTGCTTCTCTACTCAACCATATCACTTCTGTCCCACCCTGAAAATTCTCAATCCTTCGCCTCCATTACCTTTTACAAAGATTTCATTGATCAAACGCACACAAGTCCACACCGGAAAAACATCTTCGTTTTGATGTCAATAACGATCAGGCAGTGTTCCCTAAATTCTCTCCCCTAATCTTATGAATCAGATCATCCCCGTCGGGATCTTTTTTGAGGTGGACCCGCCGCTATCATTCCCCAAGGAAGTGGCTATTCTAATTCCGTACTCTAAGCAATGTTGTTGGTACAGGGGCTGGACTGGAACATCCCACTTTTAAATTCTTTCCGAAAATGTTCCAGGAGGCCGCAATCATCAGCAAGCAGAAGCTCCACTATAAGCTCTTCTCTGGTTTTGGTATGCCCCAGTAGTCGTCGCAGGTTGGAGAGACTGTTGTCTGTTCGGAAGCAGATGTATATGCCCTCCGTCAAGCCTGCTTTTGCCTCTTGTAGCTTCATATTGAAGAAATAGAGAAAAATATTGGTGCGAGAACTCACCTTTCCTTATTGTCACTGAAGATAAGGAAGCTGTCTGAAAAGACTCCATTCTGTTTGACCTGAATTTTCTGGCCTTCATGCACTTGATGGAGAATGCTGAGCAACCCTTTTCAGATATTACCTTCCGAAGTTCATCCCAGCTGACAGTATTATACGCCTTAGTTAGATCTACAAAAGTGGTGTACACGCCCATATGTTGTTCTCAACACTTCCCCAGGACCTATATCAGCACAAAAGTCACGTCTGCAATTCCTCCATTGGATCTGAATCTGCACCGATTCCAGGGAAGCTTTCTTGAACTACCGTTGAAACATCCTTTCAGCGACCACGGTCCATCAGTTGGTTTGGCTGGCTCACAGATTGGTTTGCAGAGTGCTGCAGGCTTCCATGATCGTCAGAGCATGCAAATTATCCATTATGCCAGAAGTGTTTCTTTTCAAGGAGCTGTTGGATGTCCATGTCATTTTCATCACACCAATCTTGGTTTCTTCTGGTTGAAAAGCCAACCACTTCTGCAGCTGTTTGTTTTGGGACAGAATCCAACTTCCCAATGTTCTGCACAGTTAATATCACTGCCCGGAGTCGGGTCACTGCAAAGTCTGTCTTCAACCTTGTTGTGAAAAATTGCCTTTAAGTCTGGTAGATAGATTCTCTGGACTTGCAGTTTCCTTTTATGTGGGCCTTTCCTTTTGAGTGATGGTTTGATTTTGAAGGAAATGTCAGATTGAACCAGCCTGTGGTCAGTGTAACAGCCAGCACTGTGCATATCTCTGGTGTGTAGTACATCCTGTTCTTCACGCAGGCACAAGAAAATATAATCCAAAGGATGCCAGTACTTCAACAGCAGATGCCACCAGGTGGTCTTAAAGTTGGCTTCTTGGTAGAATAGAAAATTAGTGGTGTTTAGTTGATTCTCCGTGCAGAATTCCAGCAGAATTCGACCATTCTCATTGCAGTTGCCAATACCTTGTCTGCCCAAGACACTTTGACAACGCTCTTGGTCACGCCTAACTCTTGTGTTGACATCTCCATATATGATGGTCTTATCCTTACAGTCAACCTTCAAGTTATGCAGATCATGGTTGAAGCCTTCTTTGGTTACTTTATCGTCTTGTAGGCTAGAAGCATATAAGTTGACAATGGCGGCGAACTGGATGTCTTTTATTGATATTCCTAGGGATCTGAGTCGATCAGAAAAAAAACAATGCAGAGATTCTGAAGCCTATTGGGAATGATGTTATTAATCATAAATCCAACAGCTGAGAAGTATCGCTCACCTTTACCTCTCCCTGACAAGAAAAGTGTATAAGACTGACTACCGGTCTTTGCGGGTGCCCATGGTCGTCTGAACCCGACATTCTGAGGATAATCCAGCATGGGAGTTTCAAGATGCTTTGTCTCTTTTAGTTTTAGTTCTGTCTTTCTTTTGCACCATTGTAAGCCAACCTGGTGAGTTGTGACAAGCAATGTTTCGGCCCTCTCCATTCGGAGCAAGCAGTGTTATCCCTAGAGAAGGCTACTTGGTCATTCGGGTGCTGCCTGATTATGTTGTTGTCTCAAGTCAACAGCCAAACGACCCATACTACTGAGCCACCTCCATGCAGGATTGAAGCTGCTGCCACGAGTGCCATTTTGCACCTCCCGTTTTTGCCTCTCCCCAAAAGCTGTAGCAACTTTCTTTCTGCCTGCACTAAGTCTGCTTAAAGTGGAGATTAGTTTGGTCATACTAATCCCACTCTTTAAGTTAAGTGTTTCTCCACAGTGGCTCAGAAGGCTGTGAGGGCTACAGCAACTGCAAAGCTGTAGATGTTAGCTCAGAGTGTCTTTCCCCTAGCCGTTGGCTCAATAACATTTGCATGGAGCACGATGTCCAGCCATCAGTTTCCTTACGGTTGGGCCGATGCACTTGAGAGATGGAAAGTCGCTTTGCTGCATCACCTTAATGGCCATTGAACCCATCAGGTCTGCTCTGCCCAGTCCACTGCAACAGACTGAGCGCTGACCTCTAGCTACTAGTTCCCACCTCAGCAATAAACCTCCATCACACTTATCACTGAACTCCCTCAATAGACCCCACCTCAGCACTAAACGCCCACCTCAGCATTAAATTCCAACCTCAGCACTAAAACTGCCAATAAACCTCCACCTCAGCAATAAACCCCCACCTCAGCATTAAACGCCCTCAATAAAACCCATACATCAGCACTAAACCCCTTCGATGAGGCGCCCACCACAGCACTAAACATTTTCCATTAATCCCCACCTCAGCACTAAATCCCATCAATAAAGCCTACCTCGCATTAAATCCCTCTATAAAATGCCCATTGCAGTACTAAACCCCTCAATAACTAACCCCTACCTCAGTACTAAATCTGCCAGTAAAACCCACACCTCAGCACTGAGCCCCTCAATAACTACTCGCTGAAGAAAACCCGACTTCAGCACTAAATCCCTCAATAAACCTTCCACCTCAGCTCTAAGCCCCTCAATATTTATGCCATGAATAAAACACCCACCTCAGCACCAAGCTCCCTATATAACTACCCCCTAAATAATACCTCGTCTGAGCAATTACGACTCAATAAAACCCTCCCTTCAATAACTAACCCCCTCAATAAAACCCTGCATCAGCAACAAAACCCCTCGGAGTGTTGACAATGGGATCTCTGTGATGATGATGCCATAAACTGTCATGGGGCAGTGGTCAAACTATATGTCTTTGGAGATGGTAATTTCCTGCTCCATCTTTCCTGAATACATTATATCCACAATTATCCGCAATAGTAAGCATTCTGTTGTCGCAAGAATGTTATATTTCCACGTGACCATTTGTGTCTGCTGATCACCAACACCACCATCAAACACCCTCCAAACCCCAGATCCACTGCCCCAGGGCTGGAAAAACATAGCCCGCCCTTCTGCGCGGACCACACTGCCAGGCTAGGCCCCAAACTCTACTTCTGATCTTTGCTATTCCCCTGATTAATTGCCCATCTCTCTCACTGGTTGGTCGCAGGAATGGGCCACTATCCTGGGTCCGCTGCCCCGCTCTCTACTACTGTATCTCCTTCATACTATCTGGTGACCTATAAAATCGATCAATTAGTGTGATGGCTCCTTTATTCTTTCTTATCTCCAGCCAATTGTATTCTGTATTTGCATTGCTTTCAATCCAAATGGCTAAACTCCCCATTTTTAATTCATTCATGGGACGTGGGCGTCGCTGACAATGGCAGCCTTTATCACCCCTGCCTAATTGCCCTTGAGAAGCTTGTGGTAAGCCAACTTCATGGAACCCTTCAGTCCTTGTGGTGTACATTGCTGTGAAACTAGGAGTTTCAGAATTTGACCTCGCGATGATGAAGGAATTGTGAGATATTTCCAAATTGGAATGGTGTGTGAGCTGGAGGGTGACTTGCAGTGGGTGGTGCTCCATGTACCTGCTGCCTTTGTTTTTCTCGGCAGTAGAGTTTCCGGGTTTGGAAGGTGATGTTGCAGAACCCTTGGTGTGTTGCAACAGTGCATCTCGTAGATGATACACATGCCAGAGAGGGTGATCCAGCCGTGCAGAGAGTGTGCCTATAACAGCGTGGACGGGATGCTGATCAAGCACGCTGCATTTTCAGGGATAATGTCGAACTTCGTGAATTTTGTTGGAGCTACACTCACCCAGCCAAGTGGAGAGTATTCCATCACACTCCGGACATATGCATTGTAGATGGTGGCAAGGATTTGGGGAGACAGCAGGTGAATTACTCACCACAGAACACCCGGACTCTGACCTCTACTGCAGCCACTGTATTTATGTGGCTGGTCCAGTTCAATTTTTGATCAATGATATCCCCCAGACTGTTGACAATGGAGGACTCACCGATAATAATGTCATTACTGTCAAGGGGAGGTGGTTAAACCCTGTTTTTGGAGAAGTAAATTGCATGCGCCATCATACCAGTACACAATAAATGGTCTCTTTTGTCGCCAGAATGTCATATTGCCACGTGACCATTTGTGTCTGATCACCAAACTTAGTAACCACACTTCCTGGTTTTGCATAGATCCTCTCCGAACATCTTGGTGAATGTTAGGGGAATAGAAGAAGAGCTGATCAACGTATCTTTAAACGGCCTCGGAATTTTGCTAAACGGGGCAAAATTTAAGTGTAAAAATAGGACGACTTTCATTTATATACTACCTTTCACGACCTCAGGACGTCGCAAATTAACAAACAGCCAATAGCATATTTCTGACGTGCAGTCACTGTTGTTATGTAGGCAGCCATTTTGTCAATAAGCTCCCATAAACAGCAAAGTGACCAGATAATCAGTGTTTGTGATTTTGATTGAGGAATAAATAGAGACGAGGGCATCATGGCTATCTATCCTGCTCTTCGTCACAAAAGCACGACAGAATCATTTACATCCACCCAGGGACTCAAGGGTTTGACATCTCATCCAAAAGACAGGACTTCCGACAGTGCAGCACTGCCTCTGTACTGTAGTGTCAAGAACAAGAACAAAGAACAAGGAACAGTACAGCACAGGAACAGGCCATTCGGCCCTCCAAGCCTGCGCCGATCTTGATGCCTGCCGAAACTAACACCTTCTGTACTTCCGGGGCCCATATCCCTCTATTCCCTTCCTATTCATGTATTTGTCAAGATGTCTCTTAAACGTCGCTATCGTATCTGCTTCCACCACCTCCCCAGACAGCAAGTTCCAGGCACTCACCGCCCTCTCTGTAAAAATATTGGCTCGCACATCCCCTCTAAACTTTTCCCCTCGCACCTTAAGCCTATGTCCCCTAGTAACTGACTCTTCCACCCTGGGAAAAAGTTTCTGACTATCCACTCTGTCCATGCCGCTCAAAACTTTGTAAACATCTATCATGTCGCCCCTCCACCTCTGTCGTTCCAATGAAAACAATCCGAGTTTTTCCAACCTCTCCTCATAGCTAATGCCCTCCAGACCAGGCAACATCCTGGTAAACCTCCTCTGTACCCTCTCTAAAGCCTGCACGTCCTTCTGGTAGTGTGGCGACCAGAATTGCACGCAATATTCTAAGTGTGGCCTAACTAAGGTTCTGTACAGCTGCAGCATGACTTGCCAATTTTTATACTCTATGCCCCGACTGATGAAGGCAAGCATGCCGTATGCCTTCTTGACTACCTTATCCACCTTCAGTGACCTGTCGACCTGTACGCCCAGATCTCTCTGCCTGTCAATACTCCTAAGGGTTCTGCCATTTACTGTGTAATTCCCACCTGCATTAGACCTTCCAAAATGCATTACCTCACGTTTGTCCAGATTAAACTCCATCTGCCAAATCTCCGCCCAAGTCTCCAACCGATCTATATCCTGCTGTATCCTCTGACAATCCTCATCATTATCCAGAACTCCACCAACCTTTGTGTCGTCCACAAACTTACTAATCAGATCAGCTACATTTTCCTCCAAATCATTTATATGTACTGCAAACAGCAAAGGTCCCAGCACTGATCCCTGTGGAACACCGCGAGTCACATCCCTCCATTCAGAAAAACACCCATCCACTGATACCCTCTGTCTTCTATGACCGAGCCAGTTCTGTATCCATCTTGCCAGCTCACCTCTGATTCCTTGTGACTTCACCTTTTGTACCAGTCTGCCATGCGGGACCTTGTCAAAGGCTTTACTAAAGTCCATATAGGTAACTTCCACTGCCCTTCCTTCATCAATCATCTTCGTCACTTCCTCAAAAAACTCAATCAAATTAGTTTAGTTTAGTTTAGAGATACAGCACTGAAACAGGCCCTTCGGCCCACCGAGTCTGTGCCGACCATCAACCACCCATTTATACTAATCCTACACTAATCCCATATTCCTATCACATCCCCACCTGTCCCTATATATTTCCCTACCACCTACCTATACTAGGGGCAATTTATAATGGCCAATTAACCTATCAACCTGCAAGTCTTTGGCATGTGGGAGGAAACCGGAGCACCCGGAGGAAGCCCACGCAGACACAGGGAGAACTTGCAAACTCCACACAGGCAGTACCCAGAATCGAACCCGGGTCCCTGGAGCTGTGAGGCTGCGGTGCTAACCACTGCGCCACTGTGCCGACACGACCTCCACTTCACAAAACCATGTTGTCTCTCGCTAATAAGTTCGGTTGTTTCCAAATGGGAGTAAATCCTGTCCCGAATAATCCTCTCTAATAGTTTCCCTACCACTGACGTAAGGCTCACCGGCCTATAATTTCCTGGATTATCCTTGCCACTCTTCTTAAACAAAGGAACAACATTGGCTATTCTCCAGTCCTCTGGGACCTCACCTGTAGCCAATGAGGATGCAAAGATTTCTGTCAAGGCCCCAGCAATTTCTTCCCTTGCCTCCCTCAGTATTCTGGGGTCGATCCCATCAGGCCCTGGTGACTTATCTACCTTAATGTTTTGCAAGACACCCAACACCTCCTCCTTTTTGATAATGAGGTGACTGAGACTATCTGCTTTGATTTTTTATGCTCAAGTCTTCGAGTGGAACGTGAGCCCACAATCTTCTAGTTCCTGGTGGTGAGCACTCCTAAATGAGCCACTGCTGACGCAATACTGAATGGAACCATGCTGATCTGGACCACTGCACACATGCGAAACTGGATATTGCCACAATTAATGTAACCCTGCTAAATTTGATGGTCCACACTGAAGGAAATTGTGTAGAACTGGGCGCGCACACATTGAATGTAACTGGGCCTAAGTGGCCATGGGCATACTAAATATAACTTTGATGACATGGACAATTTCACACTGGCAGTAACCATGCTGAATTGGGTCTGTTGACATTGAATTTAGCCGGGTTGAACTGGAGCAGTCCATACTGAAAGTCACAATGTAGAATCAAGCAAGTCCACTCTGAATGTAAGCGTCATAAACTGGACATGTCCACATTAATTACCAGCGTGTCGTCCTGTATACAGTAAATGCAACTGTGCTTAACTGGCCCTGTCTCCATTGAAAGCAACCATACTGAGTTTGAATAGTCAACTTTGAATGCAATCATATTGAACTGGACCTTTTCACATTGAGAGCAATCATGCACAATTGGACCTATGTACACAGAATATGGCCGCCATCACTCATCCACAGTGAAAGTAACCATGCAAAACGGGACATATGCACACTGAATGCGACAGGCCTGAAACAGACCTGATTGCACCTCGCAAAAGTTGACTTGGACTGAATGCAAGTTTGCTGACTGCATCTGTTCACTGAATGTAACCAGGCTTTACCCATCAAAAGTTAATGTAACTCTGCTGAACTGGAACTTTCTACATGAGTGGTGCAATGGTTAGCACTGCAGCCTCATAGCTCCAGTGACCCGGGTTCAGTTCTGGGTACTACGTGTGTGGAGTCTGCAAGTTCTCCCTGTGACCGCCTGGGTTTCTGTCGGGTGCTCCGGTTTCCTCCCACAGCCAAAGACTTGCAGGTTGATAGGTAAATTGGCCATGGTAAATTGTCCCTAGTGTGGGTAGGTGGTAGGTGAATGATGGGGATGTGGTAGGGAATATGGGATTAATGTAGGATTAGTATAAATGGGTGTTTGTTGGTCGGCACAGGCTCGGTGGTCTGAAGGGCCTGTTTCAGTGCTGTATCATTCTATGGCTTTTCTATATAACCATACTGTCCGGGAGCAGTGCTCAGTTTGAACTGTATCCACTTGATTTACGCGTACTGACCTTAACCAGCCAGCACTAAACCAGAACGTGCTGAACTGGATCCTTCCACACAAAACGTAAAAGTGCAACAATGCACCTATGCATGCTCACTAATACCGGGATTGACACGTCTACACTGAACGTATCTGAATTGGACGAGTCTGCACTGAACCTAACCGTGCAGAACGAGACCTGTGAACCCTGAATTTAACCTTTACAGACTGAATGTAACCAGACGGAACACAATAAAAATAGCAAATACTCAACCGGTCAGGCAGCATCTGTGGAGAGAAAAGCAAACCTTTCATCAGGACTGGAAAAAGTTAGATATGCAATCGGATTTAACCAAGTATAGAGGCAGGGAAAGGCTTGTAGGAGGAACGAATGAAAGGGAAGGTTTGTGTTGAAGTGGAAAGCAGGAGAAAGTAAATCAGAAAATGGATGTTGTTGCACAGAAAACGGAGGTTTTAATGAGAGAACTAAAGATACAAAAGGTATGTCTAGAAGAGGTGTAAATGGAAAAGAAAACCAGAAATATCACCCAAAGATGTTTCATCAATGAATTAAGAGTAAGAGGATGACTAACGAAGGAGTAGGGCCCATAAAAGACCAAAAAGGTAACTTATCCATTGGGGTGGAGGATGTTGGCATTGTTCTTAATGAATACTTTGCGTCTGTCTCTACAAAAGAGGGGGAACAATATAAATATTGGTGTTACGGAAGAGGGGAGTGAAGTATTGGATGTGTTAAACATGGGGAGAAAGGAAGTATGAATGGGATTAGCATGCTTGAAAGTTGATAAATCACCAGGGCCAAAAGAAATGTTAAAAGAAGCAAGAGACGAAATAGTGGAGGGACTGAGCATCATTTTCCAGTCCTCGCTGGATAAAGTGTCACGGAACTATTTATTTTCTCCTCCAATTAAAAACAGTGCATCTTTAATAACTAAGAGGCACAGTGTGTCAGGTGCACCTGTTACCTAAGAAACAGCAGCAGAATGAGGAGGTCACATGGTGTACGTTTTCAATTTAACAGTGTGTGAAAACCAGCTAAAACCAGTTTTGGGAGACCATCGAAGCATGCTTGTCTTGTAAGAAAAGAACTCTCTCAACAGAAATTCTACAACGAGCCACAGGCTGTGTTAATTGCCGAAGGAGAAAAAATTCCTTTTGAAGAGAACATTCATATTGCTGGAGGTAGCAAAATTCCTTTTGAGTTACTTCCAAGCTAAGAGTCTTTGCTTCAAGATTGACTCTCTCTTCACTGATGCTGTTTTCTGAAATTGGCAATAAAGCTTTGACTGAAATCTACCAATTTTAAAATCCGAACATAGACCTGTCGTAATACCCCATGTTCAAAGAACTGTTTGACGCCTGCTGTAGCCAAAGTGCTTTGAATGCCTATCAAAAAAAGATTGTTTCATCAAATCCACGTGGAGACTTCGAGTGGCATCTGATTATTTTTACACTAGGATATGTCAACCATCAGGAGCATAACACACAAATACTTAAACCCCAGTTATTTATTTACTCTTAAGAAACAGCTCATTTTTAAAACATGATTTTTTTTAAAAGGTTAACTATTGATTTTTGCATGTGTGTGTCTGAATGGGGGAGTTAGGTTAAAATAAGAAGTTATATGGCCTTTGGACGTAGTTTTATCTTAATAGTGTTTAAGATTTAGTTTGTAATAAATAGTTAATTCGTTGTTGTCTAAAGATGCCTGACTTGTATTTTTTTATTATTCTGGGGGTTACCCAGTGTTTAATTTGGATGTCTACCAGGTGGGTGGGAAAACTTTAATAATATGCTGCGATCTGTGGAGTGATGGGACTGAATTGGCAGTGCATTGCTCCCCTCTCGGTCGTAACATATTAATTGGGGGCTCGTCCGGAATCAGATGAATTGAGGGCTCACTTTTGGAATCATATTAATAGCTCTCGCTTCTGGAATCATATTAATTGGGATGCTCAATTGTCGGGATCCAAATCCAACGCCAATTACGAAAACAAATAGAAGGAACCAGTTTTCTTGCGGAACAAGGTACAGTTTATACCATTGGAAATGTATCAGCAGTGCAGCAGAATTTCTGGGAAAGGAGAATATGTCCCTCAGTGACTTTAACCAAGGTTACCTTGATAGAAATGGCATCAAAATTGGGGCTGGAATTGAAATCAGGTGCTAAAAAAGCAGAGTTATTTGATACAATAGTTCAACATTTAAAATTGGATTATGAAGAAGATAGTAAGTCAGAAAGCAGTGGAATTTGCTAGAATTTAGTTGGAAACGAAAATTCTTGCGTAGGAATAAGAAATGAAGCAACTTAGGCTTCAACAGGAATCAGAAAAAAACAAATTACAATAAGAAAACTTGAACTTCAGAGACAAAGTGAAAGAGAAGAGAGGGAATCTAGGTTAAAAGAGATGGAACGAAAGGGGTGGTCTTGGCTCCAGGGAAAATTCTGGTCAAGAAGAATCGGAATTCAGCGCAGGACCCAGCGAAAAGCTGTTTAAATTTATGCAAGCGCTTCCTAGGTTTGAGGAAAGGGTCGTAGAGACATTTTTCATATCTTTTGAAATAATAGACAAACAGATGAAATGGCCAAAGGAAAGCTGGACACTGCTTTTGCAAAGTAGGTTGATGGACCAGGCTCATGACGTTTGTGCCATACTTCCTGAAGAGTCTTCTGCAGATTACAAGATGCCAACAAATGCTGTTTTCGCTGCATATGAGTTAGTCCCTGAAGCTTACCGAAAGAAGTTTCAGAACTTACGAAGATTTGCCTGGCAGACTTATGTATAATATGAGAGGGTGAGGAAAATTAATTTTGACCGTTGGATACGGGCATTAAAGATGGAAACTACATATGAACCTTCGAGAATTGATTCTCTTGGAAGAATTTTAAAATTCCATTCCTTCAGTAGTGGGAACTCATGTCGATAACTTGAACCTTTTGAAAGCCAGGCAAGCAGTGGAAATTGCTGATTTTGAGCTTGCAAATAAGCCAAAACCTTTTGTCCATCACACCCATAAACCCGAGAAGGGTAGAAAGTGAGAGAGTGAAAGGAAGGCAAGTTGCTGGGGGCAAGAAGGAACAGCTGGAAATGCCCCAGGATCACCTCCTCAGGCCAGAAGGGAAAATGTTGAGGTTAGACGTCAGGTTTGCAAGCCCAAGTGTTATCATTGCCACAAAATGGATCATCTTCGTTCAGAATGCTGAACATTGCGAGGTAAACCCATAGGACCTGTTGGGGGAGGCAAAGCTGATGCCGAGGAAAAGACTCTGATGGAATGTATAGCGGACCAGGCTATAGCTTTAAAGGCAGCTGTAAAACCAGATACAAAAATAAATTGAGTGTAGAGGCTAAGACTAAGATACCTGAAAGTTATAATGCATTTTTGTCAAAGGGGAAAATAACTCTATATCCTGTAAATAAGGCAGGAAAACCTATCATTATACTCAGGAATACAGGAGCAACCCAAACACCCTTGCTGGGGAAAGATGTAACGTTTCCACCAGAGAGCGTCTTGAAGGCTAAAGTTTTAGTTAATGAAATTGGCAGGACTATATGCCCGTACGTTTATATAAGTATGCCTAGGGAGTGACTTTATATTGAGGATGGTAACTGTAGGAGATTTCCACAGTTTGTCAGTAGAGTCAAATGTGTTACTCCTAGGAAATGATTTGGCCGGATCAAACGTATCAGTTTCTGCTATAATTACAGGGGAATCAAGTGAAGTTAGCCAAACAAAACAATTACAGGAAAAAGTTTCAGGAATATTTCCTGCGTGTGTAGTCACCTGAGCTCTGGCTAAGCAGGATCCAATGTCGGAGATAAAAGTGGCACCACAAACAGATAGCCAAGCATCTGAAACTTTATTTGGGGATTTAGATAATACAAATGAGATGTTTAACAGATCTTCTATAATTGCAGCACAGCAAGCTGATCCATAGATATACCAAATGGCACAGACGGCTTTGACAGAAGCTGAGGTGAAAGAACTTCCAGAAGGCTATTATATGGCTTTTTGAGCAGGAAATGGAGACTGCCTCATCGACCTGCGGTTGAAGACTGGTCAGTTGTTAAACAGATAGTGGTACCACCTAAATATCACAAATGATTATTAAGCTTAGCACATGACAATCCTTTTGCAGGACATAGGGAAATTCGAAAGACAAAATCATGTATAAGGCGACATTATTATTTCAATCTCATAATGAAGAGCTGGAACCTGTCATAGCCGCTAAGCGCATTGCACTTTTGAACTACAAGAAAGCCCCCAGCGATTTAACATCCGCAGCACTTAAAGCAGCCAGAAGTACTGCACAAAGAACAGCTAGGCGTTGCGCAAACGACTACTGGCAACACCTATGCAGTCATATTCAGCTGGCCTCAGACACCGGAAACATCAGAGGAATGTATGATGGCATGAAGAGAGCTCTTGGGCCAACCATCAAGAAGATCACCCCCCTCAAATCTAAATCGGGGGACATAATCACTGACCAACGCAAACAGATGGACCGCTGGGTTGAGCACTACCTAGAACTGTACTCCAGGGAGAATGCTGTCACTGAGACTGCCCTCAATGCAGCCCAGCCTCTACCAGTCATGGATGAGCTGGACATACAGCCAACCAAATCGGAACTCAGTGATGCCATTGATTCCCTAGCCAGCGGAAAAGCCCCTGGGAAGGACAGCATTACCCCTGAAATAATCAAGAGTGCCAAGCCTGCTATACTCTCAGCACTACATGAACTGCTATGCCTGTGCTGGGACGAGGGAGCAGTACCCCAGGACATGCGCGATGCCAACATCATCACCCTCTATAAAAACAAAGGTGACCGCGGTGACTGCAACAACTACCGTGGAATCTCCCTGCTCAGCATAGTGGGGAAAGTCTTTGCTCGAGTCGCTCTGAACAGGCTCCAGAAGCTGGCCGAGCGCGTCTACCCTGAGGCACAGTGTGGCTTTCGTGCAGAGAGATCGACTATTGACATGCTGTTCTCCCTTCGTCAGATACAGGAGAAATGCCGTGAACAACAGATGCCCCTCTACATTGCTTTCATTGATCTCACCAAAGCCTTTGACCTCGTCAGCAGACGTGGTCTCTTCAGACTACTAGAAAAGATCGGATGTCCACCAAAGCTACTAAGTATCATCACCTCATTCCATGACAATATGAAAGGCACAATTCAACATGGTGGCTCCTCATCAGAGCCCTTTCCTATCCTGAGTGGTGTGAAACAGGGCTGTGTTCTCGCACCCACACTTTTTGGGATTTTCTTCTCCCTGCTGCTTTCACATGCGTTCAAATCCTCTGAAGAAGGAATTTTCCTCCACACAAGATCAGGGGGCAGGTTGTTCAACCTTGCCCGTCTAAGAGCGAAGTCCAAAGTACGGAAAGTCCTCATCAGAGAACTCCTCTTTGCTGACGATGCTGCTTTAACATCTCACACTGAAGAATGCCTGCAGAGTCTCATCGACAGGTTTGCGTCTGCCTGCAATGAATTTGGCCTAACCATCAGCCTCAAGAAAACGAACATCATGGGGCAGGATGTCAGAAATGCTCCATCCATCAATATTGGCGACCACGCTCTGGAAGTGGTTCAAGAGTTCACCTACCTAGGCTCAACTATCACCAGTAACCTGTCTCTAGATGCAGAAATCAACAAGCGCATGGGTAAGGCTTCCACTGCTATGTTCAGACTGGCCAAGAGAGTGTGGGAAAATGGTGCACTGACACGGAACACAAAAGTCCGAGTGTATCAGGCCTGTGTCCTCAGTACCTTGCTCTACGGCAGCGAGGCCTGGACAACGTATGCCAGCCAAGAGCGACGTCTCAATTCATTCCATCTTCGCTGCCTTCGGAGAATACTTGGCATCAGGTGGCAGGACTATATCTCCAACACAGAAGTCCTTGAAGCGGCCAACATCCCCAGCTTATACACACTACTGAGTCAGCGGCGCTTGAGATGGCTTGGCCATGTGAGCCGCATGGAAGATGGCAGGATCCCCAAAGACACATTGTACAGCGAGCTCGCCACTGGTATCAGACCCACCGGCCGTCCATGTCTCCGTTATAAAGACGTCTGCAAACGCGACATGAAATCGTGTGACATTGATCACAAGTCGTGGGAGTCAGTTGCCAGCATTCGCCAGAGCTGGCGGGCAGCCATAAAGACAGGGCTAAATTGTGGCGAGTCGAAGAGACTTAGTAGTTGGCAGGAAAAAAGACAGAGGCGCAAGGGGAGAGCCAACTGTGCAACAGCCCCAACAAACAAATTTCTCTGCAGCACCTGTGGAAGAGCCTGTTACTCCAGAATTGGCCTTTATAGCCACTCCAGGCGCTGCTTCACAAACCACTGACCACCTCCAGGCGCGTATCCATTGTCTCTCGAGATAAGGAGGCCCAAAAGAAAGAAAGAATTACCGGCCAGGCCTTACAAAGGAAGTAAAGCAATTTTATGGGGCTCAAGAACACCTTCCAGCATCACCAAGCCAAATAAAACAATGGGCATACATGATTGCAAAAACCCGCTATTTTCAACCAGGGGATGAATATTGGTGTGGTTACAGGCACATGGGGAACCATTAAATACACGGTTCAGTGGCCCATATAGAGTGATCAAAAGAGTGGGTAAAGTAGATTACTTGACTGACATCCCTGATTGCTGGAAGAAGAACTGGTTGTGTCCCATCAATATGTTAATGCAATATTATTGCAGGGAGGAGGATAAGCCAGTAAAGGCCTGTCAGGTAATTGGGGCTGTTGAGAACGAAAAAGATTGTGAGGATGAGGCAGAAGGAGGCATTGACAGTTCTCAGATTGAACTTCCAACTACCAGGTTATTCAATACAGAATGGCTCGGAAAACATGCTTTTGCATTTAGAGGCCAAACAACGTGAAGATCTATCCAGGCTTTTCAAAACATTTAAAAGAGTTTGTAGGGATAAGCCGGGATGTACAACCTTAGCCACACATGATGTGGATATAGGGGGAACCGTTCCTTTAAAACAACATCCTTACCACTTATGTTCGGACAAACAGCCCCAAGTAAAAGCAAAGATCCAGTACATGCTGGAAAACAACCTGATCGAACCAAGGCAAAGCAGCTGGAGTTCACCAATAGTTCTGATACCTAATACTGATGGGTCAACCCAGTTTTGTATAGACTACAGAAAAGTCAATGCAGTAACAAAAGCAGACTCCTAACCAATTCTGTGTTTCGAAGACTGTATCGACAGAATGGACGGTTTCTTTCCAATATCGATATTTTAAAGGGCTACTGACAAGTTCCTTTCACTTGTCGAGCTAAAGAGGTATCAGCTTTTGGAACACATGACGGTCTTTATCAGTGCTGGGTGATGCCATTCAGGGTAAACAAAGCACCAGCCACTTTTCAAAGATGAATGAATTATGTGGTAGCCAATATTCCCAACTGTGTAGTCTATCTCGAGTATACAATAACACTTGGCAGGAAAACTTAAACCAGCTAAAAATTCTGTTTAAAAAGTTACAAGCAGTGGACTTAGTGATAAAGCTGGCAAAGAGCAAATTCGGAAAAGCAAGAGTATCTTAACTCGGACACAGAGTGGGGCAAGGACAAGTATTGCCAAAAAAGGTACAAGCCTTAGTAGGGTTCCCTATCTCTAAATCTATACTGGAAATAATGAGGTTTTTAGTGATATGCGGTTCTTACAGGAAATCTGTACGGAATTTTAGCACTGTGGCTGCTCCATTAACTGATTTGCTGCAAAAAAAAAAAGAAAACCGAAGTAGTATGGTTAGATGCATGCCAGGCAGCGTTTGAAATGCTATAGGCAATCTTAACTAAGGAACCAGTGTTGGCTGCTCCAGATTTTGTTAACTGCTTCAAAATAGCGATTGATGCCAGCGACCTGGGGGTTGATGCAGTCCTATTACAGGATGACGAATAGATCAGAGAGAAGCTAGTAGGGCACTTTTCAAGAAAACTAAATTGCCATCAGAAACGTATCCCACTGTGGAAAAAGAAACATTAGGACTTTTTCTGGCTCACAAACATTTCAAAGTATTGGTCTGCCAAGACTATGAAGAAACAGTAATATACACTGACCATAACCCATTAACTTCTGTGGAAAAAATTAAAAACCGAAATGCCAGAATATTTCGATGGAGTTTGTTGTTACAGCCTTATCATTTGAAAATCGTACCTACTTCGGGGAAAACAATGTCATTACTGACTCTTTGTCACAAATGTAACCGTGTTAAGTTATATGAATGGCGGTGGTGCAAAGAACATTCTGTAAGTTATCATTAGAGTCAATGGGGAGGGGAGGGGCGATGAATGTGAAAAAATGTTAGAGTGTTTTTTTCCCGGTTTCTTTTTTTTTGCATTGTAATGAAACGCATTTTAGGAATGCTGCTTCATTTCACCAAGGGCAGACGTGTCACGGAACTATTTATTTTCTCCTCCAATAAAAACAGTGTGCCTTTAAAAACTAAGAGGCACAGTGTGCCAGCTGCGCCTGTTATCGAGGCAACAATAGGAGAGTGAGGAGATCACATGGTGTAATGTTTCAATTTAACAGAGTGCAAAAAACAGGTAAAGCTAGTTTTGAGAGAAACCAGCGAAGTGTGCTTGTCTTGAAAGAAGAGAATTCTCTCAACAGAAAGTCTGCAATGAGCAAAAGGCTGTGTTGATTGACTAAGGAGGGGAAAAAATCCCTTTTGAAGAGAACATTTGTACTGCTGGAGGTAGAAAAATTGCTTTTTTCTTTACTTCCAATCTAAGAGTCTTTGCTTCAAGATGGACTCTCTCTTCACTGATTGTGTTTTCCGAAATTCACAATAAAGCTTTGACTGAAATCTACCAATTTTAAAATCCGAACACTGACCTGTCGTTATACCCCCGTTGAAATAACTGTTTGACGCCTGCTGCAGCAGAAGTGCTTTGAAGGTCTATCAAGAAAAGACTGTTTCATCAAATCCACGTGGAAACTTCGAATGGCATATGATTATTTTTTCACTGGGATACCTCACCCTTCAGGAACATAACCCACAAAGACTTATAGTTTTTAAAGTTATTTATTTATTCTTCAGAAATGGCTCATTTTTAAAACATCGTTCTTTTAAAAAAAGCTGGTTCATCGTTAATTTTTGGATGTGTGTGCGTGAATGGGGGAGTTGGTTAAAATAGGAAATAATAAGGTCTTTAGGCATAGGTTCTTCTGAGTAGTGTTTAAAATTTTGTTGTTAATAAATAGTTAACTTGTTGTTATCTAAAAATACCTGGTTTGGTCGCTTTTATTCTGGGGTTACTAGAGTGTCTAATTTGACTGTTTTCCGGTTGGGTGGGAAAACTATAATAATATGCTGCGACCTGTGGAGTGATGGGACTGAATTGGCAGTGCATTGCTCCTGTCTCAGTCGTAACAACAGGGATGGTGCTGGAGGATTGGAGGACAGCAAACGTTGTACCTCTGTTTAAAAAGGGAGATGAGTAGAGACTGGGCAATTTCAGGCCTGTTAGTGTACCCTCCGTAGTCGACAAATTGTTGAAATCAATTCTGAGAGGCAGGATAAACTGTCACTTGGAAGGGCACAGATTAATCAAGGGTAGTCAGCATGTATTTGTTAAGGGAAGATCTTGTCTGACCAACTTGATCGAATTTTTTGAAAGGGTAACAAGGAAGATTGATGGGGATAGTGCAGTTGATGTGGTCTACATGGATTTTAGCAAGGCTTTTGACAAGTTTCCACATGGAAGATTGATTTTAAAAAATGAAGTCCCATGGGATCCAGTGAAATGTAGCAAGGCAAATACAAAATTGGCTCAGTGGCAGGAAAAAAGAGTAATTGTTGACGGGTGCGTTTGCAACTGGAGGACTTTTTCCAGTGGTGTTCCACAGGGCTCAGCACTGGGTCTGCTGCTTTTTATGGTACATATTAATGATTTGGACCCAAATGTAGGGCGAATGACCAAGACGTTTTCAGACAGCACACAAATTGGCCATCAGAAGGATATCTGTAGGCTGCAATAAGATATTGGTTGACTGGTCAAGTGGGAAGAAGAGTGGCAAATGGAATTCAACCCAGAGAAGGGTGAGGTGGTGCATTTGGTGAGGTCAAACAGGTAAAGGAATACAGAATAATGGGAGAATACTAAGAGGTGTAGAGGAAATGCGGGACCTTGGAGTGAATTTCCACATAATCCTGAAGGTAGCAGGATAGGTCGATAAGGTGGTTAAGAAGGCATATAGAATCCTTTCCTTTATAGTTGAGGTATAGTATGTAAGAGCAAGGAGGCTATGCTGGAATTGTATAAATCATTGATCAGACCACAACGTGAGTAATGTGTGCAGTTCTGGCCACCTCATTAAGGAAATGATGTAATTATACTAGATAGGGTACAGAGCAGATTTGCGAGGATATTGCCAGGAGTGGGAAAATGTAGCTATGAGGAAAGATTGGATAGACTGGGGTTGCTCTCCTTAGAACAGAAAATGCTGAGGGGGCGATCTGATTGAAGTGTACAAAATTGTGAGGGGTCTGGATAGAGTGAACGTGGAGGGCCTATTTACATTAGCAGAGAGGTCAGTAACTTGGTAGAAAGATTACAGGGAAGATGAGGAAAAATGTTTTCACCCAGAGGGTGGTGAGGGTCTGTAACTCAATGCCTGAAAGGATAGTGGAGGCAGAAACCCTCAACTCATTCAAAAGGAGTCTGGCTATGCCATTCAAGTGCCATAACCTGCAGCGCTATGGACCAAATGCTGGAAGCTAGGATTGGACTGGGAGACTAGCTTTTTTGGCTGGCGCAGACACGATGGGCTAAGGGCCTCTTTCTGTGCCTTGAACTTTCTATGATTCCATGATCACCAACAGCTGCTGTACAAGAATAAAGGAAAGTGAAACATAAGAAACAGCAAAAGACGAAAACGTGAAAATGGGGCAGTGGTTATGATCTGGAATTGTTGAACTCTTTGTTCAGTTCAGAGGCTATAAATTGACTGGTCAAACGATGAGGTGCTGTTCCTGGATCTTAAGTTCAGTTTCATTGGAACAGTGTAGGAGGCCAAAGATCAAAGCAGGAGCAGAGCAGAGAAGTAAAATGACAAGCAATCAGAAGTTTGGGGTCACATTTGAGGACTGAATGGAAGTTCTCCACAAAACAGTAACCCAATCTATGTTTTCTGTCCCCAAGTGCAGAGAATACGACATCTTGAACAGTGAAGTACAAATAAATCACTATTTCACCTGGAAGGTGTGTTTGGAGCCTTGGACTGTGAGAAGGGCGGAGGTAAAATGACAGGTTTGCATCTTTTCCACTTGCATGGTAAGGTGCGGTGGGAAAGGAGGGTGCTGTTGGGTTGGTTGAGGAGTAGACCAGTGTCATGCTTACAAGAAATGTGACGATAAGAAAAAGGACTAAAACTGAAGAGTTATAAAAATTGACTTTGTTTTTAAAAAAATGGACATTTCTTCTAAAACGTGAACAATGTGCTCCAAAATAGCCACTGAAGGTAAAAGAGATGGCCTTTGTATATTCAAACTGTCTGACAGAGACAAGGGAATATGTTCAAGGCTAAGAGGTGCAATTACCCCCATCCTGCACCCATTCTGAAATATTCCCGAATTGAATGGGTTCTTCTGAAACAAAGAAGGTGTGAAGTAGCCACATCCTGAGTTACTGCAGGTTACACCAGGAAGGGAAATCCCTGTCTCCCATCACAGATGAGATATAAGAAACTTTTTCCTTACAAAGCTTCCCTAAAGAGAAAGACTGAGCAAGCGAGAGTGAGCGAGAGAGAGAGAGAGAGAGACAGAGAGAGAGAGATAGAGAGAGAGAGGAAGAGAGAGAGAAAGACATCCAGAAAGAAGCATCACCAGATCGTTTTTCCAGCTAAGGGGCTGGGAGAAATCTAGCAAGCCAGAAGGGAGGCGCTCTGCAGTAGAATTCTGCATCGATACTGCTATGACTGACCGCTCCAGTCAAAGCCCTCAATCAAATTATCCCATTGCAATTGTGGTGGTGAAACGCACTGTTAATTGAACTCCGTCCCTCCACAGATCGCCTAACATATCATTTAAACATTCTAAATTAAAGAAAGACCCAGCCAAATTGTACCATTTATTAACCCTTGAATGAGGTGAACCAAACCAGGTGCGTTTAAACCAGCAAATTAACTGTTTAATCAGAAAAAAACTAAATCCTTAAACACGACTATGATATAAACAACATTTAAAATTTTTTTTTAAACTAAATTAGAGTCCTTGCAGATTTACGCTCTTGCCGTTGAAGTCCTCACAGCTGTCAGATGGGGGTGAAAGGGTTCTTCAACAGTAGAACAGTGGTTACAGAAGTCGAAAATGCTGCTCCTTCCCCAGCGATGAATTTCAACATTTAACAACTTGCAAACACTTTTTAAATGAATCTATTTGGCGTTAGAATTTTTGAGGGATGAAAGATTGTCACAGTCTAACTTCTCTTCCTTCAGTTTAAATTGTCAGAGATCTCTGTTTTGGCTTGACCGTTCAGAATTTTGAGAGAAAATAATAAATAAACAGAGTAAATTTTCTTCCTTCAGTTTAAATGGTTCGAGAGCCCTCCTTTCAGGTGCGTCTGTCTGTTTTTTCTGAGTTAGAACAGACTGTTTCAACTGAAAAGCAGTTCAAAAGATAATTGCAACATTTTATATCTGGTCCTTGGTCTCTGAATGGCTGTTTCCAGGTAACCAGGATGCATTCTTTGAAGCTGGTTGGTTCCCTCTCAGTATGCTTGTATCCAACAGCAACCAAAATTCACTTTCTCTAACTCCTGAGGTTTTCCGATTCTTAAAGCAGAATGGCTCCTTTTCCAGCATTGAAGGCATTATTCCCGAAAGAAATATTGCAGTATCATAACAATACATATACAGCAATGAATTAGATGTGATAACTGTCTTCAACTGAACTTTCAACCAAGAGAGAAACCTGCAAATACCTCAGTCCCGCAACCAACAAGAACGCGACTTCTCAGAGAATCCGACAGGTTCACCGTGACCTCTGAAACCTATTCCCACTTCCAGCCACTTATATTTTTCGTCTATATCTGTCTCGTGTGTGTGTGTGTGTGTGTCTGCGTGTGTGGTATGTGTGTCTGTGTGTGGTATGTGTGTGCGAGTGAATGCTTGAATGGATGTGATTGCGCCAATTTCAGGTTAAGGCTCATTGGTCAATAAATAATTGATTTTCTTTTTAAAACCTGCAAGAAAACCTCTCGCTGTTTATTTGACAAATAAAACACAAAGGGGTTAAACTATAATTTAAAAAAAAAACACTTGTGCCATCAGATGAGGAGCTGCACAGTGGGAACCATCCACATCACACGAAGTGGGCCATAACATGCTCGATCGCCTATCCCCAGAATTGGGCACAACGAAGTCGTGGAACACAAGGCAAAAGTGAAAGATGGACCATCTGAAGTCCTGGGAAGGGTGTAAATGTGAAAGCAAAGTTAATGACATTTTCCAGTTCAGGGCGACAGCAGGCTGATACATCAATGTACCGGAAAAAGAAGTTAGGGAGTGGGCTTGAATCCATCCATTGCACACAGCAAAAGTTTTTAGTTGAAGGAAGAGAGTGGAGGTAAAGGAGAATGTGTTCGATTTGTGAGAAAGTTCTGGCAGGTGAAGGATGCTTCTGGCGGATGGGGACTAATTGTGCCTTTGTTCAAGAAGAAAAGGGAGAGCTCTCATACCGTCCTGGTAGTGGATGGAGGGGTTGAAATTGGATGTCCATGATAAAATGAAGAGGTTTAGGACCAGGAAACTAAAACCGTCCAAGTTGTGTAGGACATTGAAAGAGTCACCAATGGAGTTGGGAAGGGAATGAATGAGACATTTACACAGTGCAAGTAAGCAGGAAACAATGCATGCTGGAAATCTGAAATGACAACATATGCTGCCAGACCTGCTGAATATTTCTAGCATTGTATGTTTTCATTTCAGACTAAATATAACCTCGCTAACATGCATTATCCCACTCTGCCAGTTCTTGTGTTGAGCTGGACCTGTGCACACTGAAAGTAACCTTGCTGAATGGGATTTTGTCAACTCATAGTGTAAGCTATGCAGATTGAATGTAACCACTTTGAATTGGAATTGTCAACACTCAATGTAATCATGCTGAACTAGACTACTCTGCACTGAATGTTACTATGCTGAACTGAAATTGACTTTTCAACACTGAATATTAATTTACCTAACTGGCCCTGTTCACCAGAACTAAAACTTCACTGACCATAAGGTGTCTACACAGACTTTATGCTTAAGGAACAGGATCTGTACACAATAGAATTAACCATTCCACACTGAATATAACTGCCCTGACCTATATTTGGAGTTGTCTGTAGTGAATATAACAATACTGATTTGGAGCTGTCAACAATGAAGTTAACAATGCTAACGTGCACCTGTCTCGGACTGTATGCAACCATGCTGGAATTAACCTGACCATAGTGAAGGTAACTGTGCTGATATGAACCTGTAAACACAGACTGTAACTATGCTCAACCGGACCAGTTTAGACTGAATTTAAAAACTCTGAACGGGATCTGTCCACACTGAATTTAATGGCGCTAAACTGGGCATGTTAACACCGAATGTAACGGTGCTGAACTCGACCTGTTAGCTCTGCAATAAAAACAAGAAATGCTGGAACCACTCAGCAGGTCTGGCAGCATCTGTGGAAAGAGAAGCAGAGTTAACGTTTCGGGTCAGTGACCCTTCTTCGGAACTGACAAATATTAAAAATGTCAAAGGTTATAAGCAAGTGAGGTGGTGGTGGGGCAAGAAATAACAAAGGAGAAGGTGTAGATTGGACAAGGCCACATAGCTGACCAAAAGGTCATGGAGCAAAGGCAAACAATATGTTAATGGTGCGTTGAAAGACAAAGCATTAGTACAGATAGGGTGTTAATGGACTGAATATTGAACAGCAGCAAGTGCAAACATGAAAAAAACAGTGGGTAAGCAAACTAAACAAACTAAGATGAAATGAAATAAATGCAAAAAAAGGTTGTAAAAATGTAAAAAAAAAAGAATAAAAGAAAAAAGAAAAAAACAACTAAAAATGAAAGTAAAATGTGGGGCTGTCATACTCTGAAATTTTTGAACTCAATGTTCAGTCCGGCAGGCTGTAGTGTGCCTAATCAGTAGATGAGCTGCTGTTCCTCGAGCTTGCGTTGATGTTCACTGGAACACTGCAGCAATCCCAGGACACAGATGTGAGCAGGAGAGCAGGGGGGAGTGTTGAAATGGCAACCAACCAGAAGCTCAGGGTCCTGCTTGCGGACTGAGTGGAGGTGTCCCGCAAAGCGGTCACCCAGTCTGCGTTTGGTCTCCCCAATGTAGAGGAGACCACATTGTGAGCAGCGAATACAGTATACTACATTGAAAGAAGTACAAGTAAATCGCTGCTTCACCTGAAAGGAGTGTTTGGGGCCTGGGATAGTGAGGAGAGAGGAGGTAAATGGGCAGGGATTACACCTCCTGCGATTGCAGGAGAAGGTGCCATGGGACGGGGACGAGGTGGTGGGGGTAATAGAGGAGTGGACCAGTGTGTCGTGGAGGGAACTCCTGTTAACTCTGAACTGGACCTGTCCACATTGAATATAACTGCCATGACTTCACAAGTCTGTACTGAGGGTAACCCTGAAGAACTGGACCTGTGTACATAGAATGTAAACGTACTAATTGGAACTGTCCATACTAAATACATAAACATTTGTACTAAAGTAGGTGTGCAGCCTCAGAGAGATTTGGAACTATGTTGTATGTGACCTGTGATCATACAATCTGAATAATGATCAGGGGCGAGAAATTGGCTGCATGTTCTGCTTAGTTATACTTGTGCTGAGACCACTTAGCTCAGCATACACTGTCTAAATCCAATAATTCCTCGTGTACAACATTTACTTTCACTATTCAAACCAACTAATTAGCTTTCATTGCATTTTATGAAGAAATGCAACTGGAATCATTCTGTACTTTCTGGGCATTTCACTTCAGAGTCGTGTCAGCGCCCTAGAAAAACATGCCATTCCATCAAAACATGAACATGAGCCTGGCAGCAGCTTCACGAATGTGTTTGCTTCAATTAGTTTAATAATGTAAAGGAGCAAAGCATGTAATTATCTCCCTGGAGTCTGACATCAGGTATAAACGCAACAATCTTTCAGTGTAGTGCAAAACACGTCAAAGCTTCTGATCGAAATGCACGGATCACCAAAAGGTCTGGTGTTTGCCATTTACTATCCCATCCTTGCAGTTATCGGGGTTCCAGGTAAAGTATTGTAGTTATTTATTTGTTGCAGTAATCATTGATTAGCTGTATCACTGCTTCCCTTTACCAGTAGCTCTACATTATTGATGTCCTTTCTGCTTTAACAAGACAATTTCTCCCCTTTACTTTGTATAATTTCTCCCTTTTACAGTATCATTTCTCCTCTTTACCTACATAGTTTCTTCACATTACCGGCATAACTTCTCCCTTTTAATGGTATACTGTCTTTACTTGACCAGTACCATTTCATCATTTTAATTATATAATTTCTCCCATTTACCGCAACCAACTCACTGTGTAAATGTAGTTCTAAGGTGTTATTAACGCTGTCACAGTGAGAGAATTATCACACTGTTATCACAGTGTAAATGAAGTTCCATTATATCTTTGACACTGTTATGGTGGGTGATTTATTACATTGTCATCACGGTGTAAATGATGTTCTGTTGTGTTATTGGCATTTATTTATGGTGAATTGTCACACATAACAAAGTGCATTTCAGATGAATTGTGTTATTGACATTTACATTAACAAAATAATTACACAAATGATTCATTGACGAAGAGTATTGTGCCATTGAATAATTACCAACAGAATTATACAAATTAATTTATTCAACAGACTTTATTAGGCGTCACGTTGACAGAAATATAAACAATGTAACAATGGCCGATTTATGAAATATCTGTCTTCTCAGGGTGCTATGCTCCTGCTCTCAGTCTCTAACTTTTATTGGTTCAGCCCATCTCTCCTGTTCCGCATTATTCGCTGCTGATGGTTCTACAGTCCCCACTTCTGAGTGCAGGGTTTTCCTCTGCTTCAAGCCCTTGGCAATGTCTTGGAGTGTTTCCATCTTCACTTTTTTTCCACGTTGAGTGAAGCCACAAAACAGTCGATATATCTCGCATTTGAGGCACAACGTTTTAATTTCAGCACTTAGAAAGTGCTGCATTTTAGGGGGGCTTTCTCCTAATGATAACTGGTTCAAGCAACACCTAAGATCCAAGGTGCCTATCATGTCAAGACTCAGGAGGTATCACTACACCATCACCAACGTTCCCTTCGCAACGTGATAAAATGCTAATTGTCCATTCGCTTCTCTCTCAGGATCTTTTTGACCAAGCTGACTACCGAATTTTCTAACAGTAAATAATGTTACACTAATTCATTGGATGAGGGAGTTTGAAGTCCTCAGAAGCATATAATCTGTTTTCTTGTTGGTTTCCAATGTTATTGTTGGTTGTTGTGTTATTCATTCCCTTCAATATTTTCGATATTTTTTGTTGGTGTACTATCTTTCTTGTTTATTTGATGTTCCTCTATTGGTCTCGATGTGTTTTTGATGCCTTCTTGTTCTCCGTTAGGTTTAATTGTATTATTTTGCATTCCAGTGTCATTGACCAGTCTTATTTTTTAATCTGGATGATTATTTTAAATACAGAAACAAGTACCCATAGAATAAGGGATAGTTTCCAACTTCCAAATCAGGATATGTCTCAAAAGTATACATTTCTGATAGAACCTTGTTAAATGGATGATTTTGTTGGAATCAGACCAATAATTTCTCCGCTCTTGCTCACTCACACACATGCAGTCTCTCTGTCTGTCTCGCTCTCTCTATTACAGCTAACTTGGCAGTGATTGTGATCCTGTCCCGGGGAAGATGCGGTCTCTCCAGATGTGTCACTTGCTACCTGGTGTCCATGGCAGTGACGGATCTCCTGCTCCTTATCACTGCTGTGCTATTAAACCGGATTGCTGGTATTTTCTTCCCATTCAGTTTCCTGTCCATCACATCAGTATGTAGTCTCCGTTCTGTCCTAATCTATGCAGCCATAGACAGTTGTGCCTGGTTAATGGTAGCTTTCACCTTTGATAGATTTATGGCCATATGTTGCCAGAAGCTGAAAATAAAATATTGCACCGAGAAGACAGCAGGACGTGTTATTGCAATGGTGTGTACACTGAGTTGTGTAAAAAATACCTTCTTGTATTTTACATATGAACCTCTGTACGTAATTAACAATGTACCCTGGTTCTGCCGTGGAAAATTAATATATTATACATCACCTGCATGGGTCGCATATGACTGGATTCATCACATTTCAACTCCTTGTCTCCCATTCATTCTGATTTTGCTGTTCAATGCTCTGACCATCAGGCACATTGTAGCGGCCAGCAAGGGCCGAAGGAGACTCCGGACCCACAGCAATGCAGAGACTCAGAGTGACCCAGAGATGGAGAAACGGAGAAAGTCCATTGTTTTACTCTTCTGTGTCTCGGGTAGTTTCATCTTGTTATATTTGCTACTTGTTGTAACTTTCCTTTATGTCCAATTTGCGAATGTTGCTTATTTCTCAGGTTCCAATTTCAATGAATCAACATTTATTCTGGAGGAAAACGGATATATGCTTCAACTTTTGAGTTGTTGCATCAACCCGTTTATTTATGCAGGAATCCAGAGTAAATTCAGAGAGGAGTTAAGCAATGGGGTGAAGTATCTCCTGTGTTTCTTTGTTAAATTATTTAAATTATGAAAATAGTAAAACCCAAGATGAATTGTATCTTGTATTCCATTTTTTCTCTTCTTATCCAAGGGACACATGGTTTCCCCTCCGACATAGACAGTCACCCGCTTTGAGATATTCATACACTGTGTGCATTAAAAGTGAATTTAGGAACACCGCATCGCCACATAATTCAGTGTTGTAACCTGCTCTCTGTTTTCAGTTCTTTTCACCGTGCTGACTCAGGCTTGGTACATTCTCATCAGCCCCAGGCTGACGGAATACTGCTACATTGCTGTGTGAGATAGAGACTGCGACCACTGAGCTGTTATTGGATACCAAGTTTAACTGTTTAATGAAGAGACCTCAGTATTCCCCTGTCAATTGTTTGGATCTTGAGAGTAGGTTATACTCTGCAATAGGAATATATACTGCCCGCATATAACGCCCCAAACAGGATTCCTGTTCCCATAAACATTAGATCAGAGGAATTACTGGAGGAAAAGACAGTCTAGTGCACCTTGTACTCTTCCCATTGGCCAATTAGGACAACACCCCCAGTGTCATCAAACAATATAAAATTAATCTGACAGTTTTCCCATTTTAAAAGTGTTTAAACAATAGACAGCCAAATCATAAAAAGAAACATTAAATTAAATGAGAAAATTGCCTTCACTATCGAAAGTTGAGTAGCATGAGAGATTGGTGGTGTGTGGGTAGGAGATGTCATACGAGGATGCCTTCAGTAACCTTAACTACCCACATGAGTTCATTAGACTTCTTCTGGCACTGCCGCCAGGTCCTCGGGCCCGGAATCTGGATATTCACTTCCCTCGATCCCGCTGTTTTCCCAGGGTGGTCCATGAGGCCTTCTATCTTATTACAGAATCATGGCAAATATCCTCTTGTACAGTTCCATCACTTCGGAAATCTTTTCCTGCCTTGGTATCCACTTTTCCATCATTTGAATTCCACCAATAGTATTCAGTGCAGCTTTCTTTTTAAGAGGACTAAAATGCCTTTGAAAAGAGCATGCTGGCTATGTGTTATCTTCACAACGCTGCTTGGCCCCCTGCTGAGCAAAGAAGCAGCCGGCAGCGCCATGAATAGGACAGCTAGCGCCGCACCCGCTCGACCACGCATTACAATCATGCTGATGATGGGGCTGCATCAAATTTGTGTACTTCTCACCTCGATCAGAGCCAGAGTGGGTAGGTCATGAATCACGACATCACGCCCAAAAATTGGTGCACACGACTTTCTATCCGCATAGGTTCACCGTCACCTGTTCCTCCCAAGCATTCTGCACTGACCCTATCTCATCTGTCAAATTAATATCATAGTGTATCCAAATTGGTATTCTATGACTGACATCTGTTTACTTTGCATTTTCTCAATCAATATTAACTTTTTAATTTGAGTCTCTCGGGAGTCTTCTCATAGATCGACCACTCACTGAAATACTGCTTCAGTAGAATTGTTTTGAATTTCGTATGTTCAAGCGCAGCCTTTCCCTTTGGACTTCATGTTCTGAACAAGGTGAAATAACGTATCAAGCTCTACATTATCCAGTTCCTTTAGAATCCTAAAGCACCACTCAACTTGCTCTTTCCCAGTGAGAACGTGCTAAATATACATAATCACTCCTCCCAATCCAATCCACCCATCCCTTCAATCATCCTCTTTTGTTTCCCTTCAATCACAACATCCTATGATTGTCCTCAACTGTCCAACGTGATCTAAGTGCGGTTGCAGCAGTGATTTATAAAGTGACAGGATTAGATCACCAACTGATCTCAGTGTGGAACTTGTAATACTTTACAACATCTCATTTGCTTTCCACATTGTTATGGCAGCTTCAATTTATTGTCAAACAGAAACCCCGGATCTCTTTCATTCTCCATTCAAATTAATTCCTTTTCGTTTATATGATAGTCCCTTCTGGAATTTATTGACTCCATGTGATGCACGTTTCATTTCTCTATACTGAAGGTCATCTGTTGCTTGCCTACCCAATTCCCAAGAATTTAAATCCTCCTGCAGTTTTTCATCTTCAGCTCTGCAGTCTACCCGCTTCAGCAGCTTTATTTAAACTGCAGATTGTTCTTGCGACTCCTAGTTCCAGATCATTTTCAAGACATTAAACAAAAGAGGTCCAAAACAGATTTCTCTGTGACCCACTGGTAACATTCTCCCAGGCAGGTGGCTATCCCTCTATCACCAACCGCTGGGATGCATCCATCAACTAATTATGAATCCCTTGTGAAATATTTCCACTGATTCCCGTTATATTTCTTTTCAGTTCTCTCCTTTCCAGAGGAAGTGTATAAAAGGCCTACAGAAATGCAAATGCACCACATTCACCACCTTACCCCTATCAAACTCTTTTGCCCCAAGCTCAAATAAAAATGGTGAACGGGTTGGAGTCCTTCTCGTCATGAACACATATTGAATATATTTTAATATTATATTTCTATCCAGCTGTTCCATGATCTTATCTTTAATAATGGCTTCCACAGCATTACCCACAATGGACGTTGAAACTCACTGTTCCGTAGTTTCCTGGATCACTTTTGCATCTGCCGTTCTCTGGTCACAAATGATCTTCAGTATTCAATACTTTCACCTAAATGTATGCACTGCCTCCTGCAATTCTGTCCCTTATTTCCGTACGGATGCTCGGAAGCATCTTATCCGGCTGCTAAGATTTGTTCATCTTCAGTTTGTACAGCTGTTCGCCAAACATGCTGGTGGTAATGTGAATGTTATCACAATTTACCCCTGAAGCGCTCTCCAGCGCCCATTTCTGGATCAGATACATTGTCTGCTCGCTCCTTGGTAAAAACAAAACACCGAGGCAAAATAAAACTTTTATTTAGCACTTTTTGCAGCCAGCGTAGCATCATTTGTCATGGAGTCACTGACACATATTTTCAGTGGACCTGCTCCAACCATAGTTCTACCTTTTTCTCTGAAAAAATGGCGTTCTCTTCTCTCACCATATTCAACTCCAATTTTTTCATTGCCATCTTTATTACTTTTTCTCCTTTGAATTATTTATATTACTTACAATATTACTTATTGTGGCAACAAAGAGTGGCATTAGTCACCTTGCATATGTGGCGCCATATTCCTTGATCTCCAGACATTGATATGAATCCATATCAATTCTGTACCATTTTCCTTCTCATTTCTTTTGGTGAACTCCTGTAAGAATAGCTTTCACGATAGCACCCAATCCTTCCCCACATATCAAGGAGGGCTTTATTTTTGGTGGAAACACAATTCATTAAAAATGCGAGCTAATTATAGAATGGTGACAAAGTGTTGCCAACCATCCATTGACTTATATTGCAAATTAAATGCTCAATTAAATTCAGACAATATGTGATTGATTTGAATTTGTCTTTACAAAAGCGGAGAAGCCTGCCAAAAAGGAGGAGGGGTGGAACAGAGAGCGAGATAAATAAAAAGGAAATAGTTCGCAGTGTACATAGTGGAAAAGTCATCTGGTACCGATGGGTGGACCTTAGCTGGTTGAATGGAGTAAGGGTGGATATAGTGGCGACACTGATCACAGTTTATCAACGTCCCTTGGTTACATGAGATGCCGGAAGATTGGAGCAAATGTTACGCTGCTGTTCAAAAAGAGCAGGGAAAGGGATAAACCCGGCAATACAGGCCAGTCAGCCAAATACTGGCGGCAGGAAAGGTGGTATTAGACAAGATCCAGGGCAAAATTACTTGTCACTTAGAAAATCACGGATTAATGAATGACAGATAACACGGATTTATGAAAGGGAAATCGTGTCAGACAAACTTGATTGAGTACTTCGAGATGGTTGATGAAGTTAGTGCGAGAGATGGGAAAATGGCTTTTCAAAAGATGTTTGATAAAGTGTCATGGGGTAAACTTTTTTTTTAGCAAAATTGAACTTCATTGGATTAAAGAGTCAGTGACAGCATGGATATAAAATTGGCTAAAGATAGAAAGCATAGAGAAGTGGTGAACGATTTTTTCTCAGACTCTGGGTAAGTATAGAGTGCTGGTCGACAAGGGTTGCTACTAGAGCCACAGTCCCCTTTGAAGCATATTAATAACCTGTACTTAGGTGTAGGAAGACATCATTTCAAAGTTTGCAAATGATGCAAAACTGGTAAATGTAGTATTCTGTAAGGAGTTAAGCAACTGACTTCAGGAGAACCTCGACAGGCTGGCGAAATGATAGGTGAACTTAACACAGAGAAGCACAAAGAAATTCAATATGGTAGGAAGAATTAGGAGGGACAACGCTACCTAAATGTTAGAACTTTAAAGGAGATGCATAAACAGATAGATCTGAGGGTGTACGTACTCAAATCTTTGTAGGAGGCAAGACAAGTAGATCAGGCTGCTAAGAAAGACAACATACAAGAACTTGGCATTTATCAATTGAAGCATTGAGTACAAGAGCAAGGAGGTTAAGCCAAGCTTTTATAAATTATGGCTCAGATCTTTCAGTGCCAATCTGAAACTGACCCATTACCATTTGCTTTAGTTGACATTTGTCAAGAATACTGAACAGCCCTCGGTATCAACAACATTAATAAAAACAGAATCCAATCCCTGGGGTCACATGTAAACCCACTGATGAGTCAACAATTAACATGGAACACTCAAGCCCTTCCCACCCACAGAACTCGTAAATGGCCTTCTCCATTGTGAAGATACTGATATGTGAGCAGATGGGTCATTCCCTGCACGTGGAGCAGGTGACTGCCCTCTCCTTAGTGTGACTGGCTGATGAATTTCCAGCTGAGATGACTAATTGAATCCCTTCTCACATTCCCCGCATTTCCACAGTTTCTCTATGGTGCGGGTGTCCTTTTGTCTCTCCAGGTTGGACGATCAGTTGAAGCCTTTTCCACATGCAGAACACATGCACGGTTTCTCCCCGCTATGAATGGAGCAATGCCTTTTATTTCAGGCTATGTAACTGATTAAAGCACTTTCCACAGTCAGCGCATTGAAACACTCTCACTCATGAGTGTTTTTCTCAGTGCTATTCTAGTGACAATGGCATTGAAACTCTTTTCCCTCTGACAGAAGAGACAAATAAATTCTCTCTCTGCTTCGCTCAGTTCTATACTCACTGAATTCCCGCCGTCTCCTGGCCGTGAAAATGCTAACTCTGGCTGGGTTCAGTTCAACATTGCCAGTTGCTGCTCCCTCTCCTGAATGTGCTGACTCAAAGGACATAAGAACAAGAGTAGGCCATTCACCTAATGGACCCTGTCCTGACATTCAATTGAATTATAGATAATCTGTTTATTAACTTTATTTTCCTATCTTGGTTCTTTTAAAATCGCTGCCTAAATAAAGTGCAACAATCTCAGTTTTGACATTTTCAATTAACCCCTAATCTCAATAGTGCTTTGAAGGTAAGTATTACACAGTGGTTATTTTACTTCCCTAAAAATCCTCATAACTAGAATTAATGATCCTGATACATGAGCTCAAATCACACCACAGCAACTGGGAAATTTCAACCTAGTAAATTAAAAAAAATACATAAAATAAAAAGCTAGCATCAGAAATGCTGGACATGAAGCTACCGGATTGTTGTAAAACTTCATCTCGTTCATTAATGTCCTTTTGGGAAGGAAAATTGTCGTCCTTTCCCGTTTTGGTCTACACGTGTCTCCAGACTAACAGCAATGTGGCTAATACTTAATCACCATGACATCTAAAATGGCCGGTAAAGACACTCAGTTGTACCAAAACGCTAGGAAAAAGTCAAATAAGAATGAAATCAGTCATGCTATCCCGTATCAACCTTGGCATCAGACACGGCAGAGGAACACCTAACCCAATCAGCCTGCCTCACTCACAGCTGGGGGATTGTGGCAAAATTACAAGACCTGTGCCACAGACGAGTCAAACAGTAGCCTGATGTAGTCATCTCTCAAAATCATATAATTCATCAAATGTCTTAGAATCCTCCATCATCATTCAAAGGTATGTTCATTCCAACTAGCAGGAGAGACCCATCAGAGGTGCGACACTGTGATATACAGTGGGGAAGGACTGGACTCTATTATATCTCATGGCATTGGGTCAAAAAGGGCAAGGAAGCCCTCTGCTGATAAACATCAACCGCTCTCATCAGCTGAATCAGTACCCTTCTATGTTGAACTACACTTGGACGAAGCAGTGAGAGTAACAAGAGCACAGATTGTACTCTGCATGGGGCACTTGAGTGTCCATCACAAAGAGTTGCTTCATTAATGAATTACCACGGAGGCCGAGTCCTGAAGTATACAGCTGACAGACTGGGTCAGCGACAGGTGGTAGGAAAAATAAAGCATAGGGGAAATCTACTTGACCTGGCCCTCACCAAGCTAACTATTGTTGATGCATTTATTCTTGTCAGAATTGGTAGGAGTGACTTCATCCTTGAGGTGACGAAGTGCTGGCATTACGTTGAGGTCACTCTCCATCGTGTTGGGCGACACTATTACCATGCAAGATCAGGTGGATTCAGATCAGACATAGCAGCTTAAAACTAGGCATCCATGAGACAGTGCAGGTTATCAGCAGCAGCAAAATTGTAAGGGCGAGAATGGAAGTTTAATTATGATATTGAGACTACGAACTTATTGTTATTCAGGTTTTCAACTTTAGCAGTTGTCGTTTGAGTTTCCTCGGTGTCGGGAAACCTGGCAGTTTCATCACCCTGAGGACTTGGGTGAATTCAGGAAGTGAGTGTCTTTATGCTTACCTGCAGGTACCTGCCTGAGGAGACTTGGTGTTCGGGCTACCCCCCAACGAGCCTTCCCATGAGGCCGCTAATCCTCCCACGAGGCTTCTGATTCCCCCTATCTCTTGGTTCCAAACTCTGATTCCCACCCCCACCTGATGCATCTGCACATGACCCACTCCCCAACCCCCGAGGCTTCCAGTCTCCCCCCCCACCCCATGCCTCTAATCTCCCTCAGGCCTACTTTCCCCATCCCTGAAACCTCTGATTTCCCACTGACAGGCCTGCGATCTGGCCCACCACGACAAATACAATCTCCCTTACCTTAGGCTCTCAGCTTCATTACTGGGATCATCCGCCCACACAATCAAGTCCCCATCTCAGCCCAATCGACCCCCCTTCCCCCATGATCAACACCTCCGATCAAATCCCTCTTCCCAAAAGACCACTATCATTCTCTTTCAAGTCCACTCCCTCCTTACTGATCCCCATCCCTCGGATCATCCCCCTAATAGATGCACCACTTGTCAAACTCCCAATCGACACCCCTCTTCCAGCTGCCATTCAAACTCAACCCGATCGAATCGACCCTTTAATGGACCCCACCCCCCGAACAAACGAACCCGGAGTCCCTGGCATGAACTTACCTTCATGGACCTGCTCTCTGCCCACCTGGAGAACTCAGTTCTGAAGATGGGTCACTGACCTGAAACGTTAACTATGCATCTCTCTCCACAGATGCTGCCAGACTGACTGAGTATTTCCAGCATTTCTTGTTTTTATTTCAGATTTCCAGCATCTGCAGTATTTTGCTTTTATTTATGGTTTTTTTTTTAGAACCTGACACTGAAAACAATGATCATGCAGACATATTTCAATATACTTTAAGTTATGCCACAACCAACAAAAACAAGTTTAAATAAGATAATGTGGCATGAGGAAAGACGTCCAAGGCAAGATGAAAAGAAATAAAAACTTCAGGAGCTCGGAGGCCGCTGATCACCCTTCTGCCTAGATGCTGAGATCCTTAGGTTTAGCGGTCAGACATGTTACTTTGTAAACTTTGTTAATATTGTGTTCAATATTAAATCATTATAAACGTAACTTTGATTAACATATAGAGTTTGTGACTTTCTTTGGCTGCCTACCATCCATATTCACGAAAAACTGGAGCATCTGTATCCTAATAGATTTCTACACTGACCTATTGAAAGTTTATCCAGAGGTCTACTGTCGGTTGATCCAGTGATCTACTGCAGTTTTAAACAGGGTTATATTACAGCGTGATGCAGCGATATATAGCAGGTTTGTCCAGGGAGTTTTGTAGTGTGATCCAGATTGTTGGGCTCTGATTGAAGACAGTCCCCCTGTAGGGAGAGAGCAGGAAAATTATTGCTGATGAAGAGCAGGAAAGTAACGTTGAACTGTTTGTCAGTGTTGCCTAGGTGTGGCTAGGAGCGTGAATGTGACGTCATGTCAATGATGAAAACAGATTGGATGGGTACTATATGTGTACCCGTTTAAGAGTCTATCCCACTCGCAAAATCCAAAAAATTCTTAGGAGAAAATTAACTTACCTTCAATAAACCTTGAAATCAATGAACAGCAAATCACGACTTTGACTATTTTTCTCAGATACTGCCTTCGCTGGCTGAATTAACATGCACCAAGGACCCCTGCCCCAGACCCTCGCCCTCGCCTTGAAACTGACCCTGCCTCTGCCCCTGGCCTTGGCTCTAGTCTTCACCCTCAGTCTGGCCTTTGGGAAAGGGTCTTGGAATAAATGCCTGTGTCTGGAAAGAAGAGGCAGCCCATTAGCGAGAGACTGAAAGATTCAAGAATGGAACATTGAGCAGGTTTAATGCAATTTCATAGTTTAATTATTGATCCAGTTTAACAAGTGGTCTGAGTGGATATTTAGCGCCATTTTAAAATTCCTCTCTGAATTTACTCTGGGTCACTGTATAAATAAATGTGTTAATGCAGCAACTCAGGAGCTGAAGCACATTCCCACATTCCTGGAGAATAAATTTCAGGCCATTGAAATTGGAACCCATGAAATAATACTTGTTTCTAATTCTTACATAAAGGAAGTCTACAACATACATCGTCCATAACAGGATGAAACTGCCCTAGATGGTGAAGAGTAAAATGATGGACTTTCTCCGGCTCTCCATCTTTGGGTCACTCTGACAATCTCCATTGCTGTGGGCTTGGAGTCTCCTGCCGTCTCTGCTGGCCACTCGGGTGTGTCTGACAGTCAGAGCATTAAGCAGTAAAATCAGGAGGAATGGGATACAAGGGGTTAAAATACGGTCGCTCCAGTGAAACACTGTCCATGCGGGTGAAGAATAATATGATGATTTAATTCTGCAATACCACGGCACGTTCTTAATTTTATATAACAGTTTATATATACAGTAGTACGGATTTTTTTTAAATGTCTAAAACTGTTGCTATAATTCTAGTCGCAGTTTTCTTGTTGCAGTATTCTACTTTCATGTTCTGGCAGCAAATGATCACAAATCGAGCAAAGGTGAAAGCAACCTTAACCAGACAGAGCAGTCTCTGGCTGCAAAAACCACTGCATTACTGAGACAACACATTGGGGTAATGAATAAGAAACTGCAAAGAAAATATATACCATTAATCGGATTTAATATAACTCCAGTGATAATCTCCAGGAGATATGTCACTGCCATGGACACTAGGTACCAAGTGTTACATCTGAGCAGACCACACCTTCCTCTGGACAAGATCACAATTCTACTCAATTAACTGCAGGATAGAAAAAGGGAAACCAATGGTGAGACTGAAAGCAGCGGCATTAGTTCAACTGAAATTGCGAGGAATTTACAGCTTCTTTGCTTGATTATGCTGGAAACGTGTACACTTACTCAGAGATTAAAATATCATTAAAATAAATGTAAACGTGAGGCAGGAAAGTGACAACTGTCAGAAGTGATGTAAAATAAACTTTTATCATAGAATCATACACCACAGAAGGTGGAAATCTGGTCCACCCTGAAAAAAAAAGCTATTCATTCAATCCCACTCCCCTGTTCTTCACTCTTAGATCTGCATTTTTTTTCCTTTTCCAGTACATGTCAGGCCAATTCTTTCAAAGAACTCATAACAGTAGGATGGACTGAATGGACTCCTCCTGAGCTGTAAGATTCTATGATTCCATTAACAATGTTAAAGAACAAACAGTGCATTAAGCTTTGAGCTAGGAGGGACGCCAAGTGTTGCTAACTTGGAAAGACAGCAGAACATTTTCCGAATAGCTGGAGATCAGATCGCTATGTGCAGACATGAATAGATATCTAATTATTAAAACCAGCCAAACACTTATTTGTTACTGACATAAAAGCAGAAAATGTTGGAAATACTCAGCAGGTCTGGCAGCATCAGTGGAAAGGGAAGCAGAGTTAACGTTTCAGGTCTGTTACCTTTCATCAGAACTGGCAAAGGTCAGAAATGTAATACGTTTTGAGCAACTGAAGCGAGGGTACGGGGATTGGGTGACCACTTTGTGGAAAACCTCTGATCAGTCCACAAGCATAACCCTGAGCTTCTGGTTGCTTACCATTTCAATGCACTACCCTGCTCCGATGCCCACATGTCTGTCCTTGGCCTGCTGAAGTATTCCAGTGAACATCAACGCAAGTTCGAGGAACAGCGCCTCATTTTCTGATTAGGCACTTTGCAGCCTTCTCGACTCAACATTGAGTTCAAAACTTTCAGAGCATGACTGGCCTTTTTATTATTATTTTATTTTATTGTATTTTATTTTTTAACGATGTTCCTACCATAAACTTGATCTTTCATGTCTGTGCTTTTGGGCAGAGCTGTCCATTATTCTGTCATTAACACTCTGTCTGTGCTAATATTCTGTCTTTCACACCATCAGCACTCTCTTTCCCTTTATTCCATAACATATTTGTCATTCAATATCTCCTGCCCTCTGTCCGATCACACGTTTTAGTTTTAGAGATACAGCACTGAAACAGGCCCTTTGGCCCACCGAGTCTGTGCCGACAATCAACCACCCATTTATACTAATCCTACACTAATCCCATATTCCTACCACATCCCCACATTTCCCTTCCACCTATCTATACTAGGGGCAATTTATAATGGCCAATTTACCTACCAACCTGCAAGTCTTTTGGCTTGTGGAGGAAACCGAGTACCCAGAGAAAACCCACGCAGACACAGGGAGAACTTGCAAACTCCACACAGGCAGTACCCAGAATTGAACCCGGATCGCTGGAGCTGTGAGGCTGCGGTGCTAACCACTGCACCACTGTGCCGCCCTTCCCTTTTGCCCTCTTCCCCAACTTCACTTGCTCAAAATGTGTTACATTTCTAACCTTTGCCAGTTCTGATGAAAGGTCACAGACCTGAAATGTTAATTCTGCTTCTCTGTTTACAGGTGCTTCCAGACCCTGCTGAATATTTGCAGCACTTTCTGTTCTTATTTCAGATTTCCAACATCAGCAGTGTTTTGCTTTTATTTATTTGTTACTATTATTTTCAACATCGGTCAATGCATAATGCCTTATAGCTTTTCTTCAATAAATTATTTTGTCAAATCAGTTTTTTTTTAAATCAGAATTAACTTCGTTCAGTCGTTTCAGGTTTGGTTGAAAGAATTCAGTGTTCTGACTAGCTGTAAATATCCAAAATGCATGTTAACAGTTTCAGATACACCACAAGTGGTTAATTGAATTATGTATGCAATTCTGTCAGAAACTTTGGAATTGTTCCGTTTGGTTCAGTGCACACAGAAAGACTATTTCAATATGCATTCGCAGTTGACTTATGTAATTACATGTAGATTGCTCCAAAAAAATAGGCTGGGTATCTGACAAAATCTTAAGAATATCACTTTAAGGAGAGGCAGTCCAAGCCACAGGGGAGAGGTAAACTTTGTTAACCTACACAATCATGCCTGGCATCATAAAATGACAATATTATTAAAATAAAATGCAGCACCATGCAAAATGTAAGGTCATGGTTATATTAGTGCCATAATACCACTCACGGTAAAATGACAATAACACAATAGGAAATATATATACACCATTATATTAGTGTAATAATATCACTCACAGTAAAACACGAATAATACAACAGAAAACATATATCTGACACACATCCTATATTAGTGTGACAATACAACTCACTTCAAAGTATCCTGGAGATTCTTCAACTCGTCCTTAAACACAATGACAGCACAAATGAGCTGAACTTAAATTGTCTCGAAGCCAGATACTCCCTCTTCATCATCCTTGAACAGTTACGATTCCAAAGTTGCAGAGAACGGACTGTTCATGGGGGTATATGGGCACATAGCTACCTGTTAAAAAGGGCAGGTAAATAGGCACCCACGTAGAATCCAAACCATGTGAACAAATTTCTTTAAACCTTCAATCCGAATCACATTACTTCAGAGACCGGTAGCTGCAGTAAGAAATGCAATCTCAGGACATAAACGGAGGTGAAGGATCTCCAGCACGACTTTAGGATTATGCTTGGAGCTATGGATATGAATTTGTTACCTATTGAAAAGCCTGAGTCGACAAAGATTTATTTTAGTATACTTTTAAAACGCAATCTTACTTTGAAAATAGAATTCATGAACTTCTTATAATCATCCAGAAGAAGCTACACTGGTAGAAAGTGGAAGATGGTGGAAACTGCACCATTTCCGCGCACCACTTGGTTGAAACAAATTAGTTTCTATTTAAGGGATTAACGCTGGTTTGTTTCACTCTCTGCCGTTATTCTGACCTGGTACATTTTTTTTTAAAAATCAACGAACAAGGCATATTTACAACTGAAAGCAAAGCTGATTTAAGGAAATAATTCTGCAGACATTTTATTTTTGTTACAGACTCGAGAAATGATATCATTTAAGTAAAACGTCACATTGAGCACTTTGGAGAAGGTGAATTTATGAAGCTAATTGAACGCTAGAAATTTGGGAACTGATAAAGCAGTGAGAAAAACACCGTAAATAACTGGAAATGCAGCGCAAACAGTGATGCAGTTTAACAAAGATCTGTCCAATGAACAAGCAGTTCTATTATATCACCTTCACCTGAAATGCCAAGAGCTGCAAGAACAGGATAGAGAACCACAAAGACAAGATTGTTTGTTGGTGTATGTATTCTCTTGGATAATCAGTAAAATGTAGACTACAGTTCTGACTGGAGCTGCATGGCACAGTCCAATGCTTTGTATCTGCTGCTAATCTTGTCATGGGACTGTAATTATTTTCTCCTTGAATTAAAACGGTGTACCTTTAAGACTCTGTTAAAAACAATGCATTTTAAGCCAGGGAGAGAAGTTTTGAATTTCTGGGACACAGTGCACCACAACTGCACTTGTTACCCTAGGAAACAGCAGGAGAGAGAGGTCACATGGTATAATGTTTTTCACCTAACTGTGTATAAAATTGGCAAAAACTCGTCTCAACCAGTTTTGTTGGGAGAAACTTTCCAGCGAGGTGTGAACATAGAACATAGAACATAGAACAGTACAGCACAGTACAGGTCCTTCGACCCACGATGTTGTGCTGAAACTTTAACCTACACTAAGATCAAACTACCTACCTATCCTTCATTCTACTATCATCCATGTACCTATCCAAGAGTCACTTAAATGTCCCTCATTTATCTGCTTCTACTACCACTGCTGGCAGCGCATTCCACGCACCCACCACTCTCTGTGTAAAGAAAATACCTCTGACATCTCCCCTAAACCTTCCTCCAATCACCTTAAAATTATGTTCCCTGGTGATTGCCCTTTCCGCCCTGGGAAAAAGTCTCTGGCTATCCACTCTATCTTTGCCTCTCATCATCTTGTACCCCTCTATCAAGTCACCTCTCATCCTTCTTCGCTCCAATGAGAAAAGCCCTAGCTCCCTCAATCTTTCTTCGTAAGACATGCCCTCCAGTCCAGGCAGCATCATGGTAAATCTCCTCTGCACCCTCTCTAAAGCTTCCACATCCTTCCTATAATCAGGCGACCAGAACTGAACACAATATTCCAAGTGTGGTCGAACCAGGGGCTTATAGAGCTGCAGCATAACCTCGCAGCTCTTAAACTCAATCCCCCTGTTAATGAAAGCCAACACACCATATGCCTTCTTAACAACCCTATCAACTTGGGTGGCAACTTTGAGCGATCTATGGACGTGGACCCCAAGATCCCTCTGTTCCTCCACACTACCAAAAATCCTGTCTTTAAGCCTGTATTCTGCATT
This sequence comes from Heterodontus francisci, assembly GCF_036365525.1. NCBI lineage: Eukaryota > Metazoa > Chordata > Chondrichthyes > Heterodontiformes > Heterodontidae > Heterodontus > Heterodontus francisci. The sequence continues at coordinate 23,775,176 of NC_090404.1, forward strand.
CAAATTCGACGTTCCAAAATGAATCACTTCACACTTTTCCAGGTTGAACTCCATCTGCCACTTCTCAACCCAGCTCTGCATCCTGTGAATGTCCCGTTGCAACCTACAACAGCCCTCCAAACTATCCACAACTCCAGCAACCTTCGTGTCATCGGCAAACTTGCTAACCCAGCCTTCCACTTCCTCATCCAAGTCATTTATAAAAATCACAAAGAGCAGAGGTCCCAGAACAGATCCCTGTGGAACACCACTGGTCACCGAGCTCCATGCTGAATACTTTCCATCTACTACCACCCTCTGTCTTCTATGGGCCAGCCAATTTTGTATCCAGACAGACAATGTTCCCTGTATCCCATGCCTCCTTACCTTCTGAATGAACCTACCATGGGGAACCTTTTCAAACGCCTTGCTAAAATCCATATACACCACATCCACTGCTCTTCCTTCATCAATGTGTTTTGTCACATCTTCAAAGAATTCAATAAGGCTTGTGAGGCATGACCTGCCCCTCACAAAGCCATGCTGACTGTCTCTAATCAACCCATGCTTTTCCAAATAATCATAACTCCTGTCTCTCAGAATCCTCTCCAATAATTTGCCCACTACTGATGTAAGACTGACTGGTCTATAATTCTCAGGGTTATCCCTATTCCCTTTCTTGAACAATAACATTTGCCACCCTCCAATCATCTGGTACTACTCCAGTGGACAGTGAGGATGCAAAGATTATCGCCAAAGGCGCGGCAATCTCTTCCCTCACTTTCCGTAATATCCTTGGGTATATCCCATCTGGCCCCAGGGACTCATCTGTCCTCATATCATTCAAAATTTCCAGCACATCCTCCCTCTTAACCTCAACCTGTTCGAGCATATCAGCCTGTTCCACGCTGTCCTCACAAACGACCAGGTCCCTCTCACTAGTGAATACTGAAGCAAAGTATTCATTTAGGACCTCCCCTACCTCCTCTGACTCCAGGCACAAGTTCCCTCCACTATCCCTGATAGGCCCTACCCTCACTCTGGCCATCCTCTTGTTCCTCACATAAGTGTAGAACGCCTTGGGATTTTCCTTAATCCTACCCGCCAAGAATTTTTCATGTCCCCTTCTAGCTCTCCTAAGTCCATTCTTCAGTTCCTTCCTGGCTACCTTGTAACCCTCTAGAGCCCTGTCTGATCTTTGCTTCCTCAACCTTAAGTAAGCTTCCTTCTTCCTCTTGACTAGCTGTTCCACATTTCTTGTCATCCAAGGTTCCTTCACCCTACCATCCCTTCCTTGCCTCATCGGGACAAACCTAGCCAGCAGTCGCAGCAAGTCCTCCCGAAACATCCTCCACATTTCTGTCGTGCATTTCCCTGAGAACATCTGTTCTCAATTAATGCTCCCCAGTTTCTGCCTAATAGCATTGTAATTCCCCCTCCCCCAATTAAATATATTCCCTTCCCGTCTGCTCCTGTCCCTCTCCATGACTATAGCAAAGGTCAGGGAGTTGTGATCACTATCACTGAAATGCTCTCCCACCGAGAGATCTGCCACCTGGTAGGGTTCGTTGCCAAGCACCAAATCCACATCGCCTCCCCTCTTGTGCAACTGAAGAGCTGTCTATTTTCTCTCAGCAAAAAGTCGACAGGGAGCTATGGGCCGAGTTGATTGCCTAAAGAAAAAAAAGCCTTCTTTATTCAAGAGACCGCTTGTATCGCTGAACAGAATAAAGCTCCTTTTCTTTTCTTCCAAGCCAGGAACTATTTGCTTCAAGATTGACTCTCTCTTCACTTTTCATCAAATCCACGTGAATACTTGGAGTAACCTTTGATTATTTCCACATTAGAATATCTCACCTATCGGGATCATAACCCACAAAGACATAATTATTTATTTATTCTTAAGAAACAACTAATTTTAAAAACACCACTTTTAAAACCGGTGAACTGCTGTTATTTTTTGAGTTTATGTGTGTGAATTGGCAAGTTAAATTTTAAAAAGAAGTTATTAGGTCTTTAGACATCAGTTTATCTTAACAGTGTTTAAGATTTAGTTTTCATAAAAAGTTAATTTGTTGTTGTCTAAAGATACCTGGCTTGGTTAGTTTTATTCCAAGGGTTAATAGAGTGTTTAATTTGGTTGTTTTCCGGTTGGCTGGGGAAAAATTATAATATGCTGTGACCTGTGGAGTGACGGGACTGAATTGACAGTGCATTGCTCCTGTCTCGGTCATAACATATTGATTGGGTGTCTCGTCCAGGATCAGCAGCAGACTAACTGGGGGTGTGGTGGGGGCTTGCGTTTGAAATCATATCAATTGCTCATCTGTAGGATAACATGTAAATTGGGGTCTTGCATCTGGGATCATATTAATTGGAAAGTCAATTGTCAGGATCCAAATCTACCGCCAATCACGAAAAAATAAATGCAACCGGATGCGTTCTGTAATAAAGTACAATCTATACCATTAGAATGGCATTAACAGTTACAGTAGTGTTTCTGGTGAAGAAGAATGTTTTCCTCAGTGACTTGATAACTTTAAATAAGAATAAACTAAAAGAATTGGCAGCACAATTGGGATTAGATTTGAAATCAGCTGTCAAAAATGCAATGACCTAATAGCCCAACATCTGAAATGAGAAGAAGAGGAAGACGAGGAACAAGAAGACAGTCAGAGCGTGAGGCAGTGAAATTAGCCAACGTTCAGTTAGAAAGGAAAAACACTAAGGCTTCAACAGGAATTAGAAATAGCAATAAGAAAACTTGAAATGGAAAAAGAGAGAGAAAGTGAAAGAGAAGAAAAGGAATCTAAATCAAGAGACATAGAACTAAGACAAAGGGGTGGTCTTGAATCCAGGGAAAATTCGGGTCAGGGAGGATCTCAATTCTGCCCAGGACCCAGCGAAAAACTGTTTAAATTTATACAAGCTCTTCCTAAGTTTGAGTAAAGGGACGTAAAGGCATTTTTCATATCTTTTGAAAAAATAGCCAAACAGATGACAAGGCCAGAGGAAAGCTGGACGCTTATGCAAAGCAGGTTGATCGGCAGAGCTCATGAATTTATGCCATGCTTCCTGATGAGGCTTCTGCAGCTTATGTGATGGTTAAAATGGCTATTCATACTGCGTATGAGTTAGTCCCTGAAGCTTACCAAGAGAAGTTTCAGATTTTACGGAGATTGGCTGGACAGACATCTGTAGAATTTGAGAGGGTGAAACAAATTAATTTTGACTGTTGGGTGTGAGCATTAAAGATGGAAACCACTTTTGATAACCTTCGAGAGTTGATTCTCTTGGAAGAATTTAGAAATTCAATTTCTTCAGCAGAAGAAAACATATAGATAAACTGACAGTTTTGAAAGCTAGGCAAGCAGCGAAAATTGCTGATGATTTTTAGCTTCTGAATAAACCAAAACCTTTAGTCTGACTCCCCCATAAACATGAGAAGGATATAAAGTGGGAAGTGAAAGGACGATAAGAAGCCGGGGTCAAGAAGGAACAGCTGGAAATGTGCCAGGTCACCTCCTCTGGCCAGAAAGGAAGGTGCTGAGGGTGCAAGTGAGGTTCGCAAACCAAAGTGTTATCATTGCCACAAAATGGGTCTCAGGCTGGGGAAAGATATGACGTTTCCACCAGTGAGCGCCTTGAACACTAAAGTTTTAGTTAATGGAATTGGCGGGAAGTATATACCCATACCTTTATATAAAGTATGCCTGAAGAGTGACTCGATATCTCGGATGGTAACTGTAGGAGTTGTCCACAGTTGCCAGTAGAGGGAATTGATCTACTCCTAGGTAATGATTTGGCCAGATCAAAAGTATCAGTTTCTGCTATAATTACGGAGCAACCAAGTGAGGTTAGGAAAACGCAACAATTACAGGAACAAGTTCCAGGGATATTTTCTGTGTGTGCAGTTAACCAGGCAAGGGATAAACAGGATCCATTGTCAGAGGTAGAAGTGGCACCACAAACAGATAGCCAAGTATCTGAAACCTTATTTGGGGCTTTAGATAATACAAATGAGATGTGTTACATATCTTCTATCTTCGCAGCACAGCAAGCTAATCCAGAGTTATACCGAATAGCACAGATGGCTCTGACAGATGCTGAGGTGAAAAGAGCTCCAGAAGACTATTATATGGCAAATAGGGTCTTGAGCAGGTAATGGAGAGCGCCTCATATACCTTCAGTCGAAGACTAGAGGGTTGTTGAACAGATAGTGTTACCACCTAAACATCGCCAGGTATTATTAAGGTTAACACATGTCAGTCCTTTTGTAGGACATAGGGGAATTCAGAAGACCAAATCACGCATAAGCCAACATTATTACTGGTCAGATCTTACAAAGGGCTTGAGACAATTTTATAGAACATGCCATAGATACGAAATGGTGGGAAAACCGCAACTACCAGAAAACCTGCACCACTAGTTCCCATACCAGTGATTGAGGAACCATTTAGCAGGTTATTGGTAGACTGTGTAGAACCCTTGCCAGGAACAAAAGCGGGACATCAATACATACTGACTATCATGGATTTGGCTACTTGATTTCCAGAGGCCATTCCTTTGCGAACAATTACTGCTAAAATAGTAGGAGGAAAGTTAATCCAGTTCTTTACGAGATATGGGTTACCACTTGAAGTTCAATCAGATCAAGGTTCTAATTTCATGTCTAAGATATTTCAAGACGTCATAGGCAATTTGTGGATTCAACAGCTGACATCTTCAGCATATCACCCACAGTCAGAGGGAGCTTTACAGAGGTACCAACAAACTCTCAAAACAATGATTTGAACATGCTGTCACCAATATACGCATGACTGGGATAAAGGACTAGACTTTCTTTCATTTGCCACAGAGACTCACCAAATGAGTCGACAGGCTTCTGTCCTTTCGAACTGGTTTACGGGCATGAAGTAAGAAGTCCTCTAAAACCCATAAAAGTCAGATTCTTGGAACACCAGAATAAATCTTCGATACCGAAATATGTATCTGTGTTCCAGGAAAGGCTTGCGGTGTGGCTCTGGAACACCTGAAAGCATCCCAAATCAATATGAATAAGAAATGGGCAGACAGCAATGTAAAAGCCCACAATTTTCAACCATGGGATGAAGTATTAGTGTTGTTACCGTTACAGGGAGAACCATTGAAAGCAAGGTTCAGTGATCCATATAGAGTAATCCAAAGAGTGGGGTGGGTAGGTAGATTACTTCATTGACATCCCTGATGGTTGGAAGAAGAACCAGTTGTGTCACATCATTATGTTAATGTAATATTATCGCAGTGAGAAGGAGAAGCCAGTACAGGTATGTCAGGTAATCGGGACCATTGAGAAGGAAAAGGATAATGAGGATGAGGCAGAAGGAGGCCCAGCCAATTCTCAGATTGAACCTTCACTATCAGATGAGCGAATACAGAATGGCTAGGAAACTTGGACAAGATGCTTTTCCACTTAGAGGCAATAGAACGTGAAGTCCTAACCAGGCAGTTCAAAATATTTAAAAGAGTCTGTAGGGATAAGCTGGGATATGCAACCTTAGCCACACATGATGTGGATATAGGGGGAACCGTTCCTTTAAAACAACATCCTTACAGATTAGGTCCGGACAAAAAAAAAGCCCAAGTAAAAGCAGAGATCCCATACATGCTGGAAAACAATTTGATCGAAAATAGTCAAAACAGCTGGAGTTCACGAATAGTTCTGGCACCTAAAATTGATGGGTCAACCGGCTTGGTATACACTACAGAAAGGTCAATGTGGTAACGAAGGCAGGCTCCTACCCAATTCCGCATTTAGAAGACTATATCGACAGTGTGGCTAGTTCTAGGTTTTGTGACAAGATCGACTTGTTAAAGGGATACTGGCAAGTTCCTTTGACTTCTCTAGCCAAAGAGATATCAACTTTTGCAACACCTGATGGTATTTATCATTGCTGGGTGGTGCCATTCGGGATTTTAAAAAATGCTCCAGACACGTTTCAAAGGTTAATGAATCAGGTGGTAGCCAGTGTTTCCAACCATGTAGTGTATCTCTATGATGCATTAATATACAGTAAGCCTTGGCAAAAACACTTAAACCAGCTAAAAATTCTGTTTGAAAAGACTACAAACAGAGGATTTAGTGATGAACCTGGATAAAAACCAATTCAGAAAAGCAAGAGTAACTTACCTCGGGCACATAGTGTGGCAAGGGCGGGTATTGCAAAAACGACAAAGGTACAAGCCTGAGTAGAGTTCCTTATCCCTAAATCGAAATGGGAAATAATGAGGTTTTTAGGGATTTGAGGTTTTTTACATGAACATAGCTGCTCTATTAACCGATTTGCTACAAAAAAAGAAAAGCAGAGTAGTATGGTCAGGTGGATGCCATGCAGCATATGCAAAGCTAAAGACAATCTTAACAAATGACCCAGTGTTGGCTGCTCCAAAATCTTGCTAAACCTTTTAAAATAGCGGTTGATGCTCACAACCTGGGGTTTGGTGCAGTCCCATTGCAGGTTGGCGAATTGGACATAGAGAAGCCAGTATGATACTTTTCAAGAAACCTAAATTGTCATCAAAAAGGTAGTCTGCTGTGGAAAAATAAGCATTAGGACTTTTGCTGGCTGTCAAACATTTCTAAGTATATGTCTGCCAAGAATATAAAGAAATAGTAATATACACTGAATGTGTGGAAACAGTTACAAACAGAAATGCCAGAGTATTTAGATGGAGTTTGTTGTTGGAGCCTTATCATTTGAAAATTGTACATATTTCAGGGAAAAACAATGTTATCGCCAATGCTTTGTCATGGATTTAACTATGTAAAGTTATATGAATGGCGATGGTATAAAGAAAATGCTGTAAATTATCAATAGGGTGAATGGTGCGGGAATGCAAAAAATGTTAGTTTTTGCCCCAGTTTCTATTTTTGCATTGTAATGAAATGCATTTTTAAGAATGATGTTTTATTTCACCAAGGGCAGAGGTGTCATGCAACCATAATTATTTTTCTCCTCGGATTAAAACTATGTGCCTTTAAGAGTCCGTTAAAAGTGGTGTACCTTTAAGCCAGGGAGAGAAGTTCTGGATTTCTGGGGCACAATGTGCCACAGCTTTCCTTGTTACCCTCAGCAACAGTGGGAGAGAAAAGTCACATGACATAATGTTTCCACCTAATTGTGTGTAAAACTGGCAAAAAACAGTCTCAACCAGTTTTGTTGGGAGAGACTCTCCAGCGAGGTGTGCTACTGAAGAGCTGTCTATTTACTCTCAGCAAAAACTCTACAGGGAGTTGGTTAGGGGCCGAGTTGATTACCTAAAGAAAAAAAGGTTCTCTTTTCAAGAGACCGTTTGTATTGCTGAAGGGAGTAAAACCCATGTTCTTTACTTCCAAGCCAGGAAGTAATAACTTCAAGATTGAATCTCTATTGACTGATTGCGTTTGCAGGAATTCGAAGCAAAGGTTCAACTGAGATACTGTCAGTTTTAAAATTCAAGCTGACTTATTACTGTGCTCATCGTTGAAGAAGCTGTTGAAGCCTATTGCAGCCGAAGTATTTTGAGTGCCTATTAAGAACAGCCAATTTAATAAAATCCACGTGAAGACTTCGATTAGCCTTTGATTATTTCCACTTTAGAATACTTCACCTATCGGGAACGTAACCCACAAAGACTTACTGTGTATTTATTTATTCTTAACAGACAGCTAATTTTAAAAATACTACTTTTAAAACCTGATAACTACTGTTATTTTTGAGTATATGTGTGTGAATGGGCAAGTTAGATTTTTTTTTAAAGAAGTTATAAGGCTTTAGACATCGGTTTTCATAAGATTCAGTTTTCAATAATAGTTAATTTGTTGTTGTCTAACGATACTTGGTTAGGTATGTTTTATTCCGGGGGTTAATAGAGTGTTTAATTTGGCTATTTTCCGGCTGAGTGGGGGAAAATTAATAATATGGAGTGACAGGACTGACTTGACAGTGCATTTCTCCGGCCACGGTCATAACGATCTCTAGTGGCATAATTAGATTACACCACCGGCCCTGTTAGTTCCAGTTGTTTAAATAAACAAGGTCAAGCCGTCACTGTCACCTTGTGTTACATCTGATTTTAATAAGTGAATATTACAGAGACTTTAATGCAGCTTTCTAGAAACAGAAATATATTCTTGAGAACATTTCTTCAGAAATAAAAGCCTTGATGGCGAAATAGGTTCAGATACAGGAGAGGGATCCAGGGTGTAGTGACCGACGAGTGTTGAGTGAGTAGTGCTCAGTCTGAAAGATACAATACATTGTAATGAATGGATTGAACAGTTCTTCATGCAGCAGTAAAGATCGAGCCAGCGCCAATTGGGAGAAAATATGTCAGGAAAAATCCTATATGCCAAAGGAGACATATTAATTTCATCGGCTGAAAACCAAACTTAGACTTCTCATGGAAAAAAACCCTACAAGTAACTTATAAAAAAAAACACGCAGCCAAGATGATCACTGCCATTTACATCTGAAATACCAGGAGATTGGACTGGAGACAAAAGGTATAACAAGATGCCCAGGCAGGACAATGGCTTCCTCTATGTGATTGAATTACCTAGAATGGCTTCATTAGCACGAAAGTCAAGGCCATCTGTACCATTGACATTCAAAGATACAACGCCCTCCAAGTGTGAATTGGCACCCAGGGGCATGTAGAACCTTGAATTTCATTAGAAGATTCCAAAAAACTCAGTAGAAACAAAGGGAATTGGGAAAATCCATGTGATCGCCTGTTCTACTCTGAAGAAATAAGTTTTGTTACTAAGCAAAGAGACAAGTAGTAACTGACGTACAGCAGCAAAGAAGGCTGCTGTTCGGCTGCCTCTCTCTCTCTCTCTCTCTCTCCCTCTCTCTGTTATTGCTCTCTCCCCAGAAAACATCAATGGAGAAAACCGTCTGTAGCTGGAGGACCCTCCAATCCTGAAGAGCACTACAGCCAGCAACCAGCAACCAGGTGAAGACAATCAACTACCAATGCTGCCTTCAGGAAATCTCTGAGCAAAGTAACCCAGCCATAGTGCACTTTGACCAACCAAGAACTCCAAGAATAAGCTTCTACTGAGAATTATTAGATCATCTTAGTTGCAGACAGTATTTAAGTTCCATTTATTCAGGACTTTTATCCAACCCCCAAATATATTTCCCTTCCTGTAACCATTTGTGCATGTGTGCATGAATGTGTAGCATATTCATTTTAGTATTTTTCAATCAGGTTCGAGTGTTAAGTATAATAAACTTACCTCTTTCTTTTTTGAACTCAAGAAAACTTGTCCCATCGGTTCTTCCACGGTCACAGTAAAGGTAAACATAAAACACTCACTGTTTAAAAGGAATAAACCCTGTTGCAGTCAAATAAGAGGAAGGGCAAGAGGGGATCCTCCTCACCTGTCTGTCACAGAAATTACACCCGCTTTAGACTCTCCCTTAGTTCAATATAAACAAACGGTTTGGACGCATTACATTATGAATGAATCTATAGGTGAGGTATTAGAATGCGGCTGGTGATATTTCTGTCGTTGTATTCATACAGTGCAGGTGGAGAATATCCATGAGTCAGGTGCATCACTTATCATTCATTCACGCAATTTAGGCAGTGAGCGGCATGATCTCCTCCATCTAAAGCAGCAGGTGCATCGGGACAGCCTGAAACTGTTAATCGTAGCCAGCTATTCCATGCAATGGCTTCGATTGCTCCTTCTGCACCATTCCAACTGGTGTTTTGCCATTGCCCTCAAATGTTGAAGGTACATATATTTCTGTATCCTTAGAGGAATGATATTGGCGCTTGCCTCGGTGTTAATTTTGGCCCTCAGCGTGTGCTTTCCATTCTCCTAGGACACACAATATTAATGGCTGAAAATGCTTCCTGTGGTGTAATTGTATCTCTGGACTTGTTCATGTTTACATTGTGGAAGACTTGCTCACTATCCTTCGTAAGAACTTGACCATCATCATTTTCCATGCATTCTGCTATATTGGTGATCTCGTATATGCTTTTACTTCCATACCTAGCCCGCTATGTGCTGCTGCCAGTATGCTGCAAATGTTTTCTGCCTGGTTGTGCCTTCTGGTGAATTCTTGCCACAGACACTGAACCGGGTTTCTTACATTGACATGTCCGATGCCATTTAAAACCACAAGTCTTACAGTGGTTCTGGTATGCTGGACTGCCTCTTGGTGGATGAAGAAGTCTACATCTTCCACATGACTTATTCGGTTTTGCCATCTTGGCTACTGTGCCAATATTTGAAGCCGCACATTGTGCTAGCAAACTCGATCATCCTGAAAGGATGGTTTGTCTTTACGCTCGTTTTTTTAATAAAATAAATCTTCGATGTCAAGACCTTTAGAATTTCTAGGACATCATTTTGAAAAGCTTCAATAGGTGTTGACACTGTTGTGAGCTCTGCAATTCTTTCAGATAAGTCAGCTTCAGAAAAGTCGCAATCTCTGTCTTTGTCTCTACAGCGACTAAGAAATTGGTCAATTGATTATTTTGGGTGATGCCTATATGACTTAAATTTCAACCGTTGTATCTTGAAATTGAATTTCACATGCAGTTGGTAATATAGTGTGATCCATATTTTCCTCGGGTCTTTCTGATCATCATCCGATAAGTCTGAGGTATTCACCCTACCAAGCCCTTCGATTACGGGAGCTATCTTAAATTTGGCTGCTTGTGTATCTGGTTCTGATACAGTATGGTTGTCCAACCTTTTCACGTGGGGGCCACGCTACAAATTTTTATCTTAAGGTGGGGGGGTGGGGGACAGTGAGACAATTTTCGGAAAGATAAAGGTATTAAAAATTTATCTTAATATTAATCACAACAACAAATGTGCATTTTTGTGAAGAAACTTTAAATGAGAATTACTTTATTGACTTACTTTCACTCTCTCTCTCTCTGTCTCTCTCTCTCTCTGGCTGTCTCTTCCTCTCTCCCTGTGTTCCTCCCTCTCTGAGTTGTTCTCCCTCTCTGTGTTGTTCCCTCCTTTCTGTGTTGTGCCCCCACCCCATTTCGTCCTCGCTCTGCCCCCCTTCTCTTCTGCCCCCTCGTCTATCTCTGTCCCCCCTTTCTCTCTCTGTCTCCTCCTCACTGACCCCACTCTCTCTGTCCCTCTCTCTCTGTTTCCTCTCTCACTTTCTCTCTCTGCCCCTTCTCTCACGCCCTTCCCCCCCCCCCCACTCTCTGTCTCTCTCTCTCTCTCTGTTCCCCCTCTCTGCATCCCCCCTCTCTCTGCCCCCTCTCTCTCTGTTCCCCCCATCTGACAAACTCTCTCGCTCTCTCTGCCCCTCTCTCTCTCTGTCACCCTCTCTCTCTCGCTGTTCCCACCTCTCTTTCTAACCCCGCTGCTCTCTGTTCCCCGCCCTCTCTCTCTCTTCCCCCCCCCCCCTCTCTCTCTCTGTTCCACGTCTCTCTCTCTCTCTCTCTCTCTCTCTCTGCCCCCTCTCTTTCTGTTTGCTTCTTTTTCTGTTCCGTCTCGCTCTCTCTCTCTCCCCCCAACCCCCACCCCTAACCTCACCGAACGTTGCAGGGAACGGGAGCGCTCAGCACAGCAGTTTTATGGCTGGTCAGTTTAAATTTAAAAATGTGCTGAGTTTCACAGCTGACAGGTGCTGATATGGCGAACAGTGGTTTCACACGTTCAAACTGACTTAGGGTTTACTGGTGGGCTTTTTAAAAAGTCGGAAAACCCCAAATTTGTCCAAAGTTGGGAAACTGCTGTTACTGCTGTCATGCAGCACCTGTCAGCTGTGAAACTGATAGCGCCATGTTTTTTTTTAACAAGTCAGTCTAAAAGAAGAAGATAATGGGAAATCTCTCATCTCTGAAATGTATCTGCAGGCTGGATGGAAGCCTTTGGCGGGCCGAATCATTGCCCTCAGGCCGTATGTTGGACAACCCTAGATAATACTTTGTTGGGGCAGTTTAATACAACTAAGTGGTTTTATAGGCCATTTTAGAGGAAACTTAAGAGTCAAACACATTGCTTTGAACGTGAAGTCACATATATGCCAGACCGGGAGTGACAGATTTCCTTCCCTAAATAACATTAGTAAACCAGATTTTTTTTTTTTGCCACAATCCAGCAGTGAAATGGTCATCATTATGGATAGAAACTTTTTATTCCAAAATTGCTCTGCTAATTAAATTTAAATTCCCAGCTGCCGTGGTCGGAGTTCAACTTATGCCTCCACGATAACTAGTACAATTTTCTGGATTACTAGTCGTTATGCTATTATATCCCATTTTGTATTTTATGCCTCCTGCCAGTGAGCATTTTACCGTGCCAGTCACCCTATTGAATCCAATTTAAGTGGATATTCCTCACATATTAGTCTCAAACATATGACAAGATCTAAAAGACAGTAGGATGCTAATGTTTCACGAGTGGGATCCTATAATATCTATGAATAAGCAATTCCCATTGGGCCAGTTTGATTCATATCAGCAAGAATGGATCCGATGTAATTAGCTGCAGGAACGTGGTTCTGTCAACTCTTCTAATGCTTATTCTGTCACCCACAATGTAATCCCCTAATTCATCTTTAAATAGGGATTTAAATATTCCAAAGAATTTCAATTAGTTTCAGTGTGGCATCAAGTAGCGCTAGCAAAATTGAAGTCAATGGGAATCAGGGGGGAAATTCTGCACCGGGTGGAGTCATCTATAGCACAAAGGAAGATGGTTGTGGTTGTTTGGGGGCAATCATATCATCCCCAGACCATCGTTGCAGGTGTTTCTCACAGTAGTGTCCTAGACCAAACCATCTTCAGGTGCTTCATCAATGGCCTTGCCTCCACCATAAGGTAAGAAGTGGGGACGTTCGCTAATAATTCCACAGTGATCAGTGCGATTCATAACTCCTCAGATACTGAAGCAGTCCTGCCCGTATGCTGCAAGACCTAGGCAACATTTAGGCTTGGGCTGATAAGTGGCAAATAACATTCAAACCACACAATGGCCATCTCCAAAAAGAGAAAATGCACCCATCTCCCCTTGACAGTCAAAGATTTTATCATCGCTGAATCCCCCAGCATCAACATCCTAGGGTTTACCATTTGTCAGAAACTTAACTGGAACAGCTATATACATACCGTGTCTGCAAAAGCAGGCAGAAGTCAGGTGTGTGATGGAATACTCTCCAATTGCCTGGATGAGTGCAACGCCAGCAACATGCAAAAGTCTGACCGCCATCCAGGGAAAAGCTGATCACTTGATTGTCTCCCAATCCACCATTTTACACATTCACACCCTCCACCACCAGAGACTGTGGTGGCAGTGTGTACCATATGAAAAATGCACTGCAGCAACTTGACAAGGTTCCTTTGACAACAACTTCCAACCCCATGACCTCTACTATCTGGAAGGACAAGGGTGGCAGATGCATGGCAACACCGCCACCTCAAGTTCCCTTCCAAGTCACACAAAATCCTGACTTGGATTTGTACCACCGTTCCTTAACTGTCACTGAGTCAAAATCCGGGAATAAGGAAAATTGCTGGGATATCTGTATTCCCAATTTTTTCTACCTGATTTGGATGTGGAAGTAAACGTTCAAACTTCAAGGACGATGCAGATTGGAGATTTGGTATGTACTGAGGAAGACGGACAGAATATAAATAAGACATTAATAAGCCTGCAGGATGGGCATATAATTGGCCAATTAGTTTCAATATAGATAAGTGTGAGGTGTTCATTTTTTGGCATAAGAATAAGCAGTCCTAATACTGCTTGGATAACAGCAGTCTAAATGTCTATGTGTATGGATAAACAAATCATTAGCAGTTATCGCACAGGTTAATAACATCAGTAAAAAGCAAACATATTACTTAGGTTCGTTTCTGGTGGAATATAATTGAAAAACAAATAAGTTATGTTAATACTGTATCAAACCTTTATTAGACCACATTTGAAGCACTTTTAACACTTCAAGTCTTCATCTTATATTTAAGAAGTGTTTTATGACTACTTGAGGAAGTTAAAAAGAAGATTCGCAAGGATAATACTACAATTGAGAGGTTAGGAAAGGGCGAAAAGAATGCGGCTGTTTCTCCTGTAAAGATAACGCTGAGAGGACGTAGATAAGGTTCTGAAGGGGTTTGATGTAGAGCAAAATGTTTCCACTAGTGGGCAGATCAGAACTGGGGGGGCTAGAATTTAAGGTAGCACAGATATACTCACTAGAGATTGAACAGAAATTTATTTAACCAAAGTAGTAAGAATGTCAATCCCACAGGGAGTAATTGAGGGGGATAATATAGATGCATTTAACGGGAACCAAGAATCATTGAAAGTGGCAGGGCTGGTTGAAAAAGTGGTTGACAAGGCATACGAGACTCTGTGCTTTATAAATAGGGGCATAGAATAGAAAACCACTTGTTTAGCCTCAACTGGAGTGTTGTGTTCAATTCTGAGCACCACACTTTGGGAAGAATGTGAAGGCCTTATAAAGGGTGCAGGAATTGTTCCAGCGACCAGTGATTTCAGTTATGAGGATAGATTGGAGAAGCTGCAATTGTTCTCCTTAGAGAATAGAAGGCTGAGAGGAGATTTGATTGATGTGTTGAAAATCATGAAGGGGTTGGACAAAGCAGCTAGGGAGAAACTTTCCCAGTGGAGGGTTTGAGAACCAGAGGACACCAATTTAACCTGACTGGGTGGGGTAAGAACAAAAGAGACATGAGCAGAAATGTTTCCAAATAGTTAGTAGTTATGATCTGGAGTGCATTGCCTGAGGGTATGGTGGAGGCAGTTACAATCGTGGCTTTAAAATAGGTATTGGATAATTACCTGAAAAGAAATAAAAATTGCAAGGCAATGGGGTAAAGGGGGGAAGTGGGACTACTTGACTTGTTTTTTCAGAGAGTCGGCATGAACATGACAAGCCAAATGACTTCCTTCTGTGCAGTAAACATTCTATGTTTTTATAACCTGAGGCAGAAATAAATGCAAGGAATTGCTGGTAAGGTTAGAAGAAGATGGATCAGAGGCATTTGGTGTGGAACATAAACACTGGAATAGGCCAGTTGGACTGATCTGCAGAAAAGCACAGTGCCTTCGGTATGACAAGCTCTACGTAATTCTATGCAAATAAGTATGCGGTTTTCGTGGCTCTGCTTTCATGGCAACTGCAGTGCATTCTCTTTCCTGAAGAAATGCTTTCGAAATTATGTTTGCTATAGATGTCTTGGCTATACTCTTAGGAATGTTCTATTTCAGGAAATGTCAACTTGAAAGTGACCTGTTTGTTCAGGTTCCTACAGCTAACATCAAAAATGTTGCAATCTAATTGTATCTCTGGAGGTTACACCAGCAATAAATAAGGGATCCTTTCTGTCAAAGAGCACACATTGGAAACATTTCGTATTGAAAATGCACTCACCAGCAAATGGTCAATTATTTGCCATTTGCTATCCAGTCCTTGCAGCTGTCGGGGTTCCAGGTGAGATATAGAAATAATCGTACAGCTCATTATTTAGCTGTCTGCCCGGGATTTTTCGGAATGAGTTCTCTAAATAATTGCTTTTTCAGTGGTTTCCTGTGATCCACTTTCTATTGTTGCTTCAGGATATCTTTTAACTGAATTCTTAATTCAGGTAACTCGAAATATTCTGAAATTTATGGCCAGACCAGCGCTACCTGCAGTTTGTAGATTAATGTTTATGTGCTAATGCAATTGTTTTTTTTTACAAATTGGACCGGGTGTGACTACCTCCCAATCAGGATGAAACAACTCAACCCTGAAGATGAAACTTACAATAATACCTTAAGGCTGTCTGAATACTGACACACTCAACCCAGCTTGAGCACTGACCTGATAGTAATACTTTAACCGGGTCGAAATACTGACACAGTGAAACAACTCGGCTCTGACAGTGACCTGACAATAATAGTTTAAACGTGTCTGAATGTGCACTAATGATATGCTTCCCCCATATGGAACAGGCCAGGTTCGGTCATCTCTTTCCTCACTGAAGAAGCTTTGAAAGCTTACAATATGTTCACGCTAAATTGTTTCTGTAGTTTACAGCTCCAATTAAATGCATCTATTTCTACCCATTGCTTTGAATTCGGTTTCAGTTGCATGGTTATCTGCCACAGCTCTAGAGATGTCCTTCACATTTGGGCTGATCTTCTTCCAACTGCTGCCAGTGTTTCAGGTAAAGGTTTCCAATTGGCGCTAAGTGGAGATTTTTGTCATAACATTTGGAAAATATTAATGGTGTGAGTGGACTAATAACTTGATCATCTTGTATACTAAAGCTGCTTACATTTCAGTTTTTTGAGACAACTCAAAAAGATACTTTGAGACAGGTGTACAGGTGTACTTGTTGGATGTTTCTTTAGCGCACAAGACTCGCACCATTTGTGAATGATGAGCATTAATAGTTAACAATCTTATGCGTCAATCCACTTGAACGGAGTATGCATCTACAGATTACTTAACTCAGGAATTTGATGAGTGAATGAGTTCTAAGTGCCTTAAGGATTGGCCACTTTCAAAAATCCAGTCAGGCTTTGCATTTAGCATTAAACACAACTTTAACGTTAATTTATAGTTTATTTCACAGTGTTATTCAGTGATTAAATAAGCTTCCTGCGAGTTAATAAGATGGCAAGAATTCATTAGTTGGTTAGCAGGGGCTGACTCAGCTCTTTGGAATTCTCGACAGTATAAATACAGGAGGTTTTTGCTGACGCATGGAGTAAGTAGCATGGAGCCCACTTCGAATAAGTACCTGTCTACAGTGTACTTAACTGAGGAACTTTCTCAGTGAGGGAATTCGGTACTAAGGAGGAAAGAACTGTTTTACTCGTCTTTTGAAAAGCGTGGAACAGCCCGAGAGAGGGCTTGAGACATGAGAGCTGAGGTCCAGAAGCATTATTTAGGTGAGCAGACAGGTATGATGTGTTTTGCTGTTCTTTTTTTACTCCAACTTGAGGAACAGTTCAAAATGGAGCAGGGGATCTATAAGTATTGCATTAAATGTCGAGTTTAAATAGCTAAATGACTCAATATAACTAAAGTAATCATTGAGTGGAATTTCAAAGCTTGAAACCCGTGTAAGTTAAAAATGTAACAGATGGCAGTGAAGGTGATATGTTGCAGCTACAGCATATGGGAGCTGTTTGGCACCTATGTGATTCACAGTAACCACGTCAGCAGTAAGTGTCTGCAGCTCAAGGAACTTCTGCTCAACATTGATGAGCTGGAGTCCAAGCTTGGGACACTGTGATGCATCAGGGAGGGAGAAAATTACCGAGACACTTTGTTCCAGGAGGCAGTCACATCTGTTAAGTTAAGTACTTCTGGTTTGGTCTGTGGTCAGGGATAGGAAGGTGAGGCAAGTATGGGGATCCAGGGTGTAGCATTGGAGGATTCTCAGCCATTGCACGTGCCCAACAGGTACAAGGTTGTTCAGCCTGTGTGGACGAGAGCAGTGACTGCACGGAAGATGACGGATTAAAAAAAAGAAATTTGTTGTAGTAGAGGATAGTATTGTTCAGGCGAGAGATGCTGTCCTCTGCATCCGAGAACGTGAGTTCCGAAGGCTGTGTTGCTTACCCAGTGCCAGGGCTAAGGACATCTCCTCTGTGTTGGAGAGGAATTTGGAGTGGGAGCGGAAGGATCCCATTGCCGTGGTACGTGTACCAATGACATAAGCAGGACTAAGAAAGAGGTACTTCTGAAAAAATATGAGCAGCCAGAGGCTAAATCTAAAAGCAGAACTGCAAAGGTAGTAAATCTCTTGATTACTACCTGAGTCACGAGCAAATTGGCTAAATGTCATCAGAGAATTGAATGCATTGCTCAAAGTTTGGTGTGGAAGAAATGGAGTTCCTTTCTGGGAACTGGCAGAAGTACTGGGGAAAGAGTGAACTGTTCTGTTGGGACGGGCTTCAACGAAACTCAGCCGGGATTAGTGTCTTGGTGAGTCAAAAATCTATGGCTGCAGTGAGAGCTTTATACTGAATTGTGGGGTGGGGGGGGGTTTCATGTGAGCAGAAACTTCATAAGATTAACAGTAAGGACAATAGTTAGGGGTAGCGATATGGGTAATGATAACCATGGTGTGACAGGAAGGGACAGAGCACAGAGCATACAAACATAAGAGCGCACCAGCAAAGAGTGCCAGCGTAGGGAAAAATGTTAAAAAGACAGAATTACAGGCTCTAAATCTTTATCAGCATTCTTAAGAAGATAGGTCAATTGATGGTCCAAATAGAAATAAATGGGTATGATATAATAGTAACTACAGAGGCGTGGTTGTAAGGTCACCAAGGCGGGGAACAGAATATTCGTGGATATTTGACATTTCAAAAGGCTAGGAAGAAAGAAAAAGGAGATAAGGTCTCTCTGAAAATAACGGAAGGGATCAGTACTTTAATGAGAAATGATCTTGGTTGGGAAGATCAAAATGTAGAATCAGTTTTTGTGGATATAAAAATAGCAAGGGACTGAAATCACTGGTGGGAGTAGTTTATCGAACCTCTAAAAGTTGCTGCACTGAAGGAGAGAGTATAAATCAAATAATAATGGAGGCTTGTAAGAAAGGTACTGCAATAATCATGGGCGTACATTGAACAAATCAAATTGGCAGAGGCAGCACTGAGGACAAGTTCACAGAGTGCATTCGTGACAGTGTCTTATAATACATTGTGGAACCAACCAGGCTATTTTAGATCTTCTCGGAAAGAGTGATCATAAAATGGTCGAATTTCACATTCAGTTTGAGGGTGAGAAACTTGGGTCTGAAACTAATGTCTTAAACTTTAATAAAGGCAATTACAAAGATATGAAAACAGAGTTGACTAAAGTGAACTGGGAAATAGGCTAAAAGGTAATACAGTAGATAAGCAGTGGCAGATATTTAAGGAGATATTTCATAACTCTCAGCAAAGATACATTACATTGAGAAAGAAAGACTCTAGGCAAACCATGAAGCATCCATCGCTAAATGAGTAAGTTAAGTTTGGTGTCATTTTCAGGTTGGAAAACTGTACCTAGGGAGTGCCACAGGGATCAATGCTGGGGCCTCAACTATTCTGCATTCCATATTAATGACTTAGATGAAGGGACAGAGTGTATGGTAGCCAAATTGGTAGAAGATACAAAGAAAAAGTAGGAAAGCAATTTGTGAGCAGGGCAAAGAGAGTCTGCAGAATATATAGATAGGCTAACGGAGCGGGAAAATTGACAGGTAAAGTATAATTTGGGAAAATGTAAGGTTATTCAGTAAGATAGAAAGAATAGAAAATCTGTATATTATTTAAATAGAGAGAGATTGCAGAATGCTGTAGTAGAGAGATTTGGATAACCTCGTACGTGAATCACAAAACTTAACATGCTAGTTAAGCAATAATTAGGAAGGCAAAAGGAATGTTGACCTTCACTGCATAGTGGATGGAGTATAAAAGTAGGGAAGCCTTACTATAACTGTACAGGGCGTTGGTCAGACTACACCTAGTGTACTGCGTACAGTTTTAAGGATGGATATAACCGCATTGGAGGCAGTTCAGAGAAGGTTCACTAGGTTGATTCCTGGGATGAAGCACTTGCCTTATTAGGGAAGGTTGAGAAGGTTAGGCCTATACTCATTTGAGTTTCGAAGCATAAGAGGTGACCTTAGGGAAACGTGTAAGATTCTGAAGGGGCTTGAGAGGGTAGATGCTGAGAGGATGTTTCTGCTCATGGTAGAATATAGAACTGGGTGGGGGTAGGGTGAAGTTTAGAATAAGAGGTGTCCAATGAAAGACAGAAATAAGGAGGAATCTCTTCGCTCAGAGTGTCATTAATCTTTGGAATTATTTACTCTAGAGACCAGTGGAGGTTGGGTTATTGAATTTATTCAAGGCTGACTTTTGATCTACAAGGGAGTCAATGATTATGGGGGCATGCAGGATATTGATTTAAGGCACGATCAGAGCGGCCGTAATCTTATTGAATGGTGCAACAGCCCCGAGGGGCGGAAATACATCCTCCTGTTCCTACTTCTTATGTTCTCATGACCTTAAATAAGTATATTTGTTGCTCGCTGTGACAGTTAAATTAAATTCCCATTTTAGCTATTATTATATATTTACAACAGTCAACAGATTTAATGATTAAAGAGCTGCTCACTGAGTTCAATAAATAAATAAGCGAATTCCTGACAAGGCTTATTGAATGTTGAACGTCATAACTTTATGTTGTTTACTACTTACGGTAAACGATTACTTAATGCACAAATATATGTGACTGAATTTAACCAGTGTGTTTACTGATAATGTGTTATGTCGGAGTTACTTACAATAATTAAATAAACCATTGGAAGTTTGCAGTTTCTATGAATTACGCTGCACAAACATCACAGACGTTTATTCTCCTTCGTCCAGTCAGCAACCATTAGCTCAATCTGCTCATCTGCTCCCGCCCATCCTATTCAATGTCTATTTTTTTTAATGCTCATGTTCCTGACTTTTGCTGTCTCCAGTCACCATCCCAGTTATTTCCTATCATGACACCAGTTCAAAGAGTGGGATGTGGGGCTTCAATTATCTAAAGAGACCAGAGATTTGAGGTGGTTCTCCTAAGAGCAGAGAAGTGTGATGGGAGAGTTAATAGAGGTATTCAAAGTCAAGAATCATGAGACGCCTGTTGATGGTAATGGTCAAAAGGGTCAGATGCGACATTATGAGTGATTTTCATTTTTATGTAGTGCGTTATTGTGATCTGGAATGCACAGCCTAAAAGAGCAATGGAAGCAAGTTCAATAGTAACTCCCCAAAGGAAATTGGTTAAGTGTTTGAATGGGGATAACTGCAGGGCTATGGAGAAAGGGTAAGGGTGTGGAATTTATTGAATAGCTGTAACAAAGAGTTTGCATGGGCACATTCGGCCAAATTGTTGTACATGTTATGACTCTACCCTACTTGAGTCTCGGGATCCTAGTTCAGATCCGAGCATTACCCTGGTCAGTTTACTGCAACTGGTCAACCAGTCACTCCTTCCTTCGTCTCCTTGCGCTATGTTTCCATCTAACACCTAACGTGATGATCCAGTGGATGCTGAAATGCAAATTCAATCCGGCATTTTACCATTCCTTATGAACACCGAGGCACCAGTCGCCACTTCTAAAATGATTTGCTGTATTTGGCATGATTTTTAAATTCGACCATTTGCTGAGTTTCCAGTTATGGCTACATGATTTACATTAATATTGCCTAACCACCTATCGTGCATGTTATAAGATCATCTCCGGCTAGCACTGAGTGTTCCCTTGTGTGAATTGCTGTCTTTACCTGACACAGTGTCCCAGTCCCTTGTGGAGGAACGGCTGGAAGTTCTTTCTTTGCCAAACTTGGACATTCAGACGGTACCTCAAAGATGCACATAACCATATTGTTTTTGTTAGTGCACAGTGAAAGAATGGCTTCACTGTTTACCGTTTTCCCAGTAATTATAATTCATTCAATCTGTGTGAGACCCATTTTGTGATTCTTCGAATGTGTAACAGATAGCCAATCTCTTTCTTTCTCATATTGATTTTAAATATCTGACTCAACTTAATGTTAATGTTAAGTACTA
This sequence comes from Heterodontus francisci, assembly GCF_036365525.1. Taxonomy (NCBI): domain Eukaryota; kingdom Metazoa; phylum Chordata; class Chondrichthyes; order Heterodontiformes; family Heterodontidae; genus Heterodontus; species Heterodontus francisci. The sequence goes on from NC_090404.1 coordinate 23,796,751, forward strand.
ATTAATTGTTAGTTTATATCTCTTCTGTGCTATGTTTAGTTTCAATCAGTTTCATTTTTGTCCCTAGTTCAGAGGGTTATAACTTCTAGTCCAGTGAATGGAAATAATTTCCTTTGGTGACAAGCTTTCTTCACTGAGTAAATCTGTGCCGATTGGGCACAGATCAATCTAACAAATAGTAATCTTGCAAATATTGCACCAAGTCCAGTCCAACTGAGACTTTTGATGGGAGTCTAAACTGTAATTTCCATTTTTACTCCTTTTGACAGCGAACATCGTGGCAATTGCCATTCTGTCCCGAGGAAGGTGTGGTCTCTCCAGATGTATCACCAGGTACTTGGTGTCCATGGCAGTGACGGATCTCCTGGTCATTCTCACTGCAGTGATATTGAACAGAATTGGTGGTATCTATTTTCGTAATAGCTTCCTGTCCACTACATTTGCATGTATTGTCAGTACTGTACTTATTTATTCATCTCGAGATAGTTCCGTCTGGTTAACAGTCGCTTTCACCTTTGATCGATTTGTGGCTATTTGTTGCCAGAAGCTGAAAATAAAATACTGCACTGAGAAAACAGCAGCTGTGGTTATAGGAATGGTCTGTATCCTGAGCTGCTTGAAAAATATCCCATTTTACTTCACATATGAGCCTTTGTATATAATTAATAACGTGGCCTGGTACTGCAACAGAAAACCGAGCTTTTATGCTTCACCTGCATGGACAGCATTTGACTGGTTTGATCGTCTTTTAACGCCATGTCTCCCATTCCTTGTGATGTTCCTGCTCAATGTTCTGACGGTCAGGCACATTCTAGCGGCCAGTAGAGTACGCAGGAGACTCCGGGCCCAGAGCAATGGAGAGACTCAGAGTGACCCAGAGATGGAGAGTCGAAGAAAATGCGTCATTTTACTCTTCAGCATCTCGGGCAGTTTCATGCTCCTGTGGTTGACGTATGTTATCAATTTTTTGTATGTTCGAATTACTAACACTAATTATTTCACAGGTTTTAATTTCAATGACACAAAGTTTATTCTGCAAGAGAGTGGAAACATGCTTCAGCTCCTGAGTTGCTGCACGAACACCTGTATTTATACAGTGACTCAGAGTAAATTCAGACAGGAGTTAAAGAACACTGTCAAATATTCACTGAATCTAATTGCTAAATTAGTTCAAAAATGAAACAACCAATTGTGGCAGTCAATCTTCAGTAAGGTCTGCCTTGTAGTCTTGTTCCCCATTCTCTGCTTTATCGCTCAATTTAATGTTAGACAGAGGCCTTTTTTTTAAACTCCAAGAACCCGTCATTTCCTGTCGGTGATGACTGATTAAGAGCACTAAGTAGGAGTAACTCAGCTGCTTTCTCGGGATAGCTTAATTGTTGAGATGAATGCTCTCCCTGGTAGCTCTGTTGCCTCAGTCAAAAACAATGTCGGCTCCAGTCACACTGTAGGCTGGAATTCAGTGCAGTGCTGAGGGAGTCCTGCGTTGTCAGAGGTGCCACCTGTGAGATGAGATGAGATTTGGTCTTACTTCTCAGTTGAATGTTAAAAAGCCTGCAGCAATATTTCGGAAGAAAGAAGATGAGTTCTCCCGTGTCCTGGCCAATGTTTATTCCATAACCAATATCATGAGACCTTATTGTCTGGTCGTGTGTTTATTTGATGTTAGTGGAACCTTAGCGATGCACATCGGCTGCCATGATTTCCCATATTACAGTAGCGACTACACTTCAAAAGTACTTCATTGGCTGTAAAGCACTTTGGTGCCTTCCTAATGAAGTGAAGGACAAGTTCTTTATTGCTCCTGATTGGAACACATTCTCTTGGTCTCTCATCATTAGTCTCCGCTGTAAGGCTGTATTCCTGTATACCCACAGTTGCGACTGGACATTCCACTATGAATGAAGGCATCTGGTCACGCCAATGGGCTGAAAGATTGAACTGTGGCTAATAGCTGTTGTCTCGAAAATCAACTATGTTTTATCGCCAAATGCAGAAATAAGTTACATAATTATTTCCTCTCCTTTATTATCCGCCTGCTTGCTGCACGTTAAACACAAGCTCTTCTGTATCCAACAATGGAAGAGCTTTAGGCCCCTAGTTGAAACATAAAACTGAGAACTCACATGGATATATAAGTTTGAAGAAAAGTCCCTACTTGCTTCCGCCTCAAATCGATACAACGGTTGGGGAATAATCAGTTTGAGTTCCTCCAGGAGCACTCAGCTCCAAACGTCATTACAGCCTGGGTCCAAAAAAGGACAAAACAGCTGCATTCCGTAGGCGAGGTGAGAGTGACTGCCCTTGACATCAAGCCAACATTTGACATAGTGTGGCATCAAAGAGCCCCAGCAAAATTGAAGTCAATGACAGCGAGGGGGGAATACTCTCTGCTGGTTGGAGTCATGCATAGCACAAGGAAAATGGTTGTGGTGTTGAAGGCCAATCTTCTCACTCCCAGGACATCACAGCAGGAGCTCCTCAGTGTGGTGTCCTCGACTCAATCGTCTTCAGCTGCTTCATCAATGACCTTCCCTCAATCATAAGGTCAGAAATGGGGTAATTTGTGTTCAGTACCATTCACAGCTCCACAGATATTGAAGCAGTGCGTGCCTGCATGCAGCAAGACCTGGATAACTTTTAGGTTTGAGCTGATAAGTGGCAAGTGAGATTTGCATCTCATATGTGCCAGATCACGACCATCTCCAACAGGAGAGAATCTAAGCACCTACCCTTTACATTCAACGGCATTGCCATCGGTGAATCTCCCATAATCAACGTGCTGGGCGTTATCATTGACCAGATACGTAACTGGACCAGCCATACAAATCCTGGCAAAAGTCAGGAGTGTGATGGAATACTTTGCACTTGCCTGGATGAGTGCAACTCTGACAACACTCAAGAAGATTGGCACTATCCAGGCCAAAACTGTTCGCTTTGATTGGCACCCCATCCATTGTCAGAACACGGTGGCAGCAGTGTGTTTCATCTACAAGATACACTGCAGCAACTCACCAAGCCTCCTTCCACAGCAGTTTCCAAATCTGCGACCTCTACCACCTAGAAGGACAAGGGCAGCAGTTGCATGGAAACACCACCACTTGAAAGTACCCCGCCAAGTCACACACCATCCTGACTTGGAACTTTATCGTTGTTCCTTCACTGTTACTGGGTCAAAATCATGGAACTCCCTTCCTAAGGGCACTGTGGGTCTACAGTCACTACATGGACTGCAGTGTTTCAAGAAGGCAGCTCACCACCAGCTTCTCAATGGCAATTCCATATGGACAAAAAATGCTTGCTTTGCCAGCAACACTCGCATCCCATCTATGAATAAAAACATCGCGTTATCAACACGGTAACACAGGAAAATATCTTCATCTAATCATTATTTCTAACGTAATTGAAAGCATGTTTGGACATCATTTCGCTGGAAATATCAGAAAGAGGCTACTGTAATTTTTCTGCAGATATTAATGGGAATGTATCTCGTACAAGTAATGTTAATCTGTTTCATGAATGGTTGATGAAGTAAACTACACGCACATGTAGATTACATTCATTAGAATATCTGCCATTGTAATTTGCAGAACAACTTTTTAATATTTTCAATATTTTGCAGCTGATCAACCTCCTCTATAAATTACGTTCACATCTGTTCCTCTAAAGCACTTCGAATATATATATACACACATACATACACACACACTGTGGCAGAAAATCATGAATGTATGGTGCAGATGTTAGTGAAAATATGACGCTGTATCAAACTACCTGATGATTAGACACCGATGGTAACATATTCAATCTATAAATGTGCACTGTAACATGAATAGCCTTTAAAGTAGTGTTGGCCTTGCAATAGAACAATGTGCTGCTCCTGCATATGATGTTTCAGGAGCAACTAACATCAATGGAACAACAAGTAACTCGTCCGTATGATATTCCACGATAACGCGCATCAATAGAACAATGCGTAAGTCCTTCATATGATGTCTCCTGACCATTGATATTAATAGAACAACACAATCCTCCATGATATTCCGTTATGACTACTTTCAGTAGAGCAACACAGAACTCCTCCATATGACGTTCCGTTGAAACTTAATAGTCGGAGAACAACATGTAACTCCTCCATATGATATTACCTGAACGCTAATATCAGTGCAATGCACAAATCTACCAGAAAATGTTTCTTGGCAAACATTAATTGCAGAACGACGTCTGATTCTTCCAAACACTGCCCACTGGCATGAATTTAGCAGAGACATTATCTCTTTTAAAATATAAAGGTTAAGGTATATAATTGAGGAATGAGATGTGAATTTGTTTTCGATACAGTCATATCTGGCATTGCCCAACAATATGCAAACAATTGCAAGCCATTCAGCCACTCTAGCCTGTTCGAATATGCAATTCTTTCATAACAGATCGTCATATTAACACAATTTACCGACTTTGTTCCATATCGCTTAATAATTTTAACTAACAAAAATCTATCTGACATTGTTTTAACATTTGCAGTTGAACTAGCATCATGTATCTTTTGGGGGGAGGTCAAGTATATATTTGCATCACTTCTTTGTGAAAACGCACTTCCTGACAGCACGTCTCAATGCTCTAGCTCTAATTTTAAAGTTATACCACTTTGTTCCAAACTCGACGCCTGAGAAAATAGTTTATCTCCATATTCCCCATCAAATCCTTTAATCATCTTATACATGTCATTTGGTTCACCTCTTAGGCCTCTATATGCAAGGAAATACAAAACTTAGCCTTTGCAACCTGTCCTCATAAGGTAACCATTTTATCCTCGGTTTCAGTTCAGTGAATCTTTACTGCTCTCCAATCCGAGGCCAACATATCTTTATCTTAAGGCAACGCCTGTTCGGATGGAAGGTTATTGCTATGAAACGTTAACATTGTTTTTCTCTCCACAGATGCTGCCTGACCTGTTGAGTAGGTCCAGCATTTAATGTTTTTATTTCAGATTTCCAGCATCCGCAGTATTTTGCTTTTGAAAAACGTTGATTTCCTCCGAGAAATGGATGGTTGATTTTGTAAACAGTCAGCCATTTATTCTTTAGTAACACTGTCATTTATTTCACATTCTATTTTACTTTACTAATGGCCCCTACCCGAGACGAGAGCTGATGTCATTATGATGCATCATTTTTGGGAAATCCACACCATCATTCAGGTTTAAATAATATGAAGCAGAAAGAGCAATAATTGGCCAGTTATCAACCAAGACACATCCATTGTTACACTCCATGTCAAACACTCATGCACATCAATGTACCACCTGAGAATTGAGTGGGCATTTCTGTTAATGAAATATGGGGTGTCGAATTTACTTCTACCAAAAAGCATTACAGAGGTCAGAAATTTGACACTCCTCAAAAAGTAGTTCCTGTGTGAAAGATAAGGGTCTATTATTCCAGGTCTCTTGTAATCCTGTCCCTCTGTAGTAACGTGCACATCCACCATCATCTGGAGGGAAGCCTGAGCGAACTTGGTGGTGAACTGCCCGATTCCACCATGGCCATTTGTGAGCTGGACGCTCTCACATACCGAACAAAGACTCCATCTTTGAGAGGAGAAGTCTTCATGAGCTCGACGCTGAACTGCCGATTGCACTGGCCAAAACATCAGTTTTGTGGCTGATTCCCAGAGGGTGTTGGAAACTTTATGCAGTCTGAATAAATGCACATAGGTGCCAACAATCGTACACTAGAATCCCCCTTTATTTATATCGCATGGTTCACGATTTATTGGGCACTTGTTTCAAAACTGTCCTGACACGCAGCACCACGGCCTCTACTTGCCTCTCTAAACTCCACTTACATCATTGCACATTATTGGGTGAAATCTAAACCCTGACATCAACAGCACGCAGAGATGTTTATCTCCATAGGGCCACGTAAATAAACAGAATGAGATTTAACTGCAAAAGAAGTTGGGAATTGATGATAAAAAAAAAACAATACTGGAAACATTCAGCAGGTCTGAAGGCATACGGGGAGAGAATAGAACAGTTCATCTTTCTGCGGGAGAACAGAATGGGTCCAGTGTCAGAGCAGCTGCTTCTTCAGCAGGGTCCAGACCTCTCACATTAACTGGTCTGTTCTCTCCACACATGACGTCTGACCTCAGCATTATTTTCACTAAATTAGTAACTTAAACTGGATAAATCAATTAAGAAAAACAAAATTGACGATTACATTTATAAATAAAACTAACTAATTAATAAATCTTTTAAATGAATTAATATGTGCAGGTCGACATGGCAAAGCAGGTAGCGTGCTGTAACTGCAGCATGTTGGAGTTTGTGGAGAGCATTGCGAACCCATACAACTTTCCAAGATTTCTGAATTCCATCAATGGCCTTTTGCGCATACTGATTTTAATCACTCCACCACTGCTGGCCGTGTCTTCGGCTGCCTGGGCCCTAAACTATGGAATTCCCTTCCTAAATCACTCCACTAATAAGCGTGAGGAAATTGAGGTAATTAGTATCAGCAGAGAAAGATTACCAGAGAAACTCAAGTGACTAAAATCCGGTAAATCCCCAGAACCTGTTGGCCTATATCCTATGGTTCTAAAAGAGGTAGCTGCAGAGATAATGGATACGCTGGCTATGATTTTCCAACAGATCCAATCCAATCCAACAGATTGGAAGTTAACATATTCAAGAAAGGAGGGAAAGAGAATTCAGAGAACTACAGGCCAGTTAGCCTGACATTAATCATCGAGAAAACGCTAGAATTTATTATTAAGGAAGCATTAGCAAAGCACTTAGAAAAACATAGTGTGATTAGAAACAGTCAACAGGGTTTTACGAAAGGCAAATCTGGTTTGCCAAATTTATTAGAGTTTTTGAGGATGTAATTACTAGGGTAGATAAAGAGGAACAAGATTAAACTTGGATTTCCAAAAGGCATTCGATGTGTCACATAAAAGGTTAACATACAAAATAAGGGCCCTTGGAGTTGTGATATATTAGCATGGATAGAGGATTGGTTAATTAGAGGACAGGAAGCAGAAATTAGGGAAAATAGGGTATTTCCCAGTTGGCAGGCTGGGACTAATGGAGTGCCACAAGGATCAGTGCTGGGGCCTCAGCTATTTACAAACATAATTAGTGACTTAGATGAAGAGGCTTAGAGTAATGTATCTAAGCTTGATGATGATACAAACCTAGGTGGAAATGCAAGCTGTGAGGAGGACACAAAGAGGCTGCAAAGAGATATAGACAGGTTACGTGAGTGGGCAACAAGGTGGCAGATGGATTATAATGTGTGGAATTGTGACGTTATTCACTTTGGGCATAAGAATAAAAAAGCATACTTTTTTTTGAAACGAATGAAACTTGTGAATGTCGTTGTTCAGAGAGAATTGCGTGTACCAAGGAACACAAAAAGGTTAGCGGGCAGTTAGGAAAGCAAATAGCATGTTGGCCTTTATTGAAGGGGATTAGAGCACAAGAACAAAAATGTCTTGCTACTGGAATACTGTGTGCAATTTTGGCTTCCATATTAAAGGAATTATATGCTTGCATACGAAGCATTTCAGCAAAGGTTTTCCAGGTTGGTCCCTGGAATGACACTGTTGCCCACTGATGAGAGGCTGAGTAAGTTGGGACTATATTCTGTGGAGTTTAGAAGAATGAGAGGTGATTTCATTGAATCATTCAACATTCTAAAGTGGCTTGACTGGGTAGATACTGAGAGGTTGCTTCCCTTGGCTGGGGAATGCAGAATAAGGGGGCACAATTTCAGGATAAGAGACCAATTATTTAGGACTGAGGTGAGGAGAAATTCCTTACTAAAATGGTTCTGAGCTTTGGAATTCTCTGCCCCAGATGGTTGTGGATGCGCCATCATTGAATATATTCAAGGCTGAGATAGACAGATTTGTTGCTTTCTCAAGGAATCAAAGGATATTAGAAGCAAGTGGTTAAGTGGAGTTGAAGCCCAAGATTGTCCATTATCATACTGAATGTAAGAGCAGATTCGACAGGTCCTATGGTCTACTCCTGATATTATTATCTTATTTCTTACATTCTTATGTTTTCATGTTCTCTGCTTCTCTACGTTTCTCTCTCTCCCTCTTCCTTTCTCTTCCTTGAGCGTTGTCCTCAAACTCACCTTCTTTAACAAAGTTTTTGGCTGCATGTCCCAGTACCAGCTTCTGTGCTTTGGTGTTGGATAACACTCTTGTGAAGAGTATTGTGACATTTTACTGCATTCGAGGCACCATGTGAATGCCAGTTAATGCTGTTGTCATCATGGAAGCATATAATAGCACAGTACACAAGAATGCCAGTCGGCCCATCGAGCCAATGTCAGCTCTTTTCAAGAATGGCCCAGGTAGTTCCATTCCCCTGCTATTTATCCATATCACTGCAGATTATTTCTTGTTCTAATGTTTTTTTTTTCCAATTCACCTATAAAGGTGGTATTCATTCATGGGATGTGGGCATCTCCGGCTAGGACGGCATTTATTGCCCATCCCCAATTGCCCATGAGAAGGTGGTGGTGAGCCTCCTTCTTGAACCGCTGCAGTCCATGTGGGGTAGGGACACCCACAGTGCTGGTAAGAAGGGCGTTCCAGAATTTTGACCCAGCAGCACTGAAGGAATAGCGATATAGTTCCAAGTCAGGATGGTGTGTGACTTGGAGGGGAAGTTGCAGGTGGTGGTGTTCTCATGGATTTGCTGCCCTTGTTCTTCGAGGTGGTAGAGGCCGCGGGTTTGGAAGGTGCTTTCTAAGGAGCCTTATTGTGTTGCTGCAGTGCATCTTGAAGATGGTACACACTGCTGCCACTGTGCATCGGTGGTGGAGGGAGTTAATGTTTGTGGATGGTGTGCCAATCAAGTGGCTGCTTTGTCCTGGATGGTGTTGAGCTTCTGGAGTGTTGTTGGAGCTGCACCCATCCAGGCAAGTGGAGAGTATTCCATCACACTCCTGACTTATGCCTTTTACGTGGTGGACAGGCTTTGGGGAGTCAGGGGATGAGTTACTCGCCTCAGGATTCCTAATCTCTGGCATGCTGTTGTAGCCACGGTATTAATATGGCTACTCCAGTTTAGCTTCTGGTCAATGGTACCCCCCACCACCCCTCTCACCCCCCCCCCCCCCCCCCCCCCCACACAGAATGTTGATAGTGTGGGATTCAGCGATGGTAATGCCGTTGAATGTCAATGGGAGATGGTTAGATTCTCTCTTGGTGGAGATGGTCATTGCCTGGCACTTGTGTGGTGCGAATGTTACTTGCCATTTATCAGCCTAAGGCTGGATATTGTCCAGGTCTTGCTATATTTCAACACAGACTGCTGCAGTATCTGAGGAGTCATGAATGGTGCTGAACATTGTGCAATCCTCAGTGAACATCCCTACTTCAGACCTTATGATTGAAGGAAGGTCATTGATGAAGCAGCTGAAAATGATGGGGCCTAGGACACTACACTGAGGAACTCCTGCAGTTATGTCCTGGAGCTGAGATGATTGACTTCCAAGAACCACAACCAGCTTCCTTTGCACTAGGTATGATTCCAACCAGTGGAGAGTTTTCCCCCTGATTCCCATTGACTTCAGTTTTGCTAGGGCTCCTTGATGCCATACTTGGTCAAATGCTGTCTTAATGTCAAGGGCAGTCACTCTCACCTCACCTCTTGAGTTCAGCTCTTGTGTACGTATTTGAACCAAGGCTGTAATGAGGTCAGGAGCTGAGTGGCTCTGGCGGAACCCAAACTGAGCATCACTGAGCAGGTTATTGCTAAACAGGTGCTGCTTTATAGCACTGTCAATTACATCTTCCATCACTTCACTGATGAATGAGGGTAGACTGTTGGGGCAGTAATTGGCCATGTTGGGCTTGTCCTGCTTTTTGTGTACATGACATGCCTGGGCAATTTTCCACATTGCAGGGTAGATGCCAGTGTTATAGCTGTACTGGAACAGCTTGGTTGTGGGGTGCGTCAAGTTCTGGAGCACAGGTCTTCAGTAGTATTGCCGGAATGTTATCAGGGCCTTTAGCTTTTTCAGTATCCAGTGCCTTCAGTCATTTCTTGATATCACGCTGAGTGAATCGAATTGGCTTAAATCTGGCATCTGTGACGCTGGGGACTTCAGGAGGAGGCCGAGATGGATCATCCATTCGTTACTTATGGCTGAAGATTGTTGCAAATGCTTCAGCCTTATCTTTTGCACTGATGTGCTGGGCTCCCCCATCATTGAGGATGCGGATATTTGTGGAGCCACCTCCTCCAGTTAGTTGTTTAATTGCCCACCACCACACATGACTGGATGTGGCAGGACTGCAGAGCTTACATCTGATCCATTGGTTATGGGATTGCTTAGCTCTGTCTATCGCATGCTGCTTATGCAATTTGACACACAAGTAGCCCTGGCATGTAGATTCACCAGGTTGACATCTCATTTTGAGGTATGCCTGGTGCTGCACCTGGCATACCCTCCTGCACTCTTCCTTTAACCAGGGTTGGTCTCCTGGCTTGATGTTAATGGTAGACAGGGGAATATTCCGGACCATGAGGTTACAGATTGTGTTTGATTATAATTCTGCTGCTGCTGATGGCTCATGGATGCCCAGTTTTGCATTGCTAGATCTGTTCAAAATCTATCCCATTTAGCACTGCGATAGTGCCACACAACGCGATGGAGGGTATCCTCAATGTGAAGGCGCGACTTCGTCTCCACAAGAACCATGCAGTGGTCACTCCTACAAATACTGTCATGGACAGATGCATCTGCAGCAGGCACATTGGTGAGGACGAGGTCAAGTATGTTTTTCCCTCTTGTTGCTTCCCTCACTACCTGCCGCAGACCCAGTCTAGCAGCTATGTACCTTAGGACTCGGAAAGCTCCGTCAGTCGTCGTGCTACCGAGCCACTCTTGGTGATGAGAATTGAAGTCCACCACCCAATGTACATTCTGCACACTTACCAACCTCAGTGCTTCCTCCAAGTGGTGTTCAACATGGAGGAGCACTGATTCATCGGCTGAGGGAGGGCGGTAGGTGGTATTCAGCAGGAGGCTTCCTTGCCCATGTTTGGCCTGATGCCATGAGACTTTATACCACTGTGCCACAACATCTGCTGAGCCTGTCCTGCCGGTGGGACGGACATAGCCAGGGACTGTAATGGCGGTGTCTGGGACATTGTCTGTAAGGTATGATTCTGTGAGTATGACTGTCAGGCTGTTGCTTGAATAATCTATGGGACAGCTTTCCCATCAGACCCCAGATGTTAGTCAGGAGGACTTTACAGGGTCGACAGGTCTGGGTTTTCCTTTGTCGTTTCCAGTGCCTAGATCAATGCCAGGTGGTTTGTCCAGTTTCATTCTTTATTGACTTCATAGCAGTTAGATGCAACTCAGTGGCTTGCTAGGCCATTTCAGAGGTCATTTAAGAGTCAACTACATTGATGTGGGTTTGGAATCACATGTAGGCCAGACCAGGCAAGGACAGCATCTTTCTTTCCCTAAAGGGAGAAGATTAAACGGCATTAATGAACCAGATGTGTTTTTACAATAATCGACAATGGTTTCATAGCCATCTTTAGATGAAAGTGGGCTGTAATTCCCGATTTGTTAATTGAATTCAAAGCCTACTGTCGTGTGATTCGAACCCACGTCCTTAGAGCAATATCCTGAGTTTCCAGTCCAGTGACAATACTATTACACCACTGCCTCCCCTAGCTAATACGTTGCCAGATTACAAATCCTAACAACTCATTGTGTACAATGTTTTCCTCATGCCAGTTCTGGTGCTTTTGCCAAGAGCTTTAAATCTGTGTTGTGTCATTCTTGGTCCTTCAGCCATTGGAAATAGTCCCTTTATTTATTCTTTATCCGCTTCAAATCCATCACATCCTTGCTAACGTGTGCTGCCCAGCATTGGACTCACTGCTCCTGTTGTGGCCGAAAGTGTGTTTAACAAAATATCATCATAACTTTCTGGCTTTTGTGCTCTATGTCTCTAGTTATAAAGCCAAGAATCCCATATACCTTATTGGCTGCTTTGTTAACCTGTCCTGTGACCTACAAAGATTTGAGCACAGGCACCTCCAAGGTCTCCTTGCTTTTGCACTCTTAAAATTTTACGATTTAACTTCGGTTATCTCTCCTCATTCTTCCCACCAAAGTGTATCACCTCATACTTTTCTGGTCTAAATTTCGTTGCTATGTATCTGCCAGTTCCACCATGCTGTCTATGAACTCTTGAAGATTATTAGTATGACTATCACTTCCTCACTGTTGACCCCATTTTCAAGATTAATGTAATCTACTAAGTTTAAAATTGTGCCCTCTATCCCCAAATACAAGGCATTAGTGTATATCAACAACAGCTGTGGTCAGCGCAATGAACCTCGGGTAACGCCACTGTATATCGCCCTGCAGTGCAGTAAACAGCCATAACCACAACTCTTTGCCATCTCTATCTTGCACAATCGTCCCTTTTGCCTTTAATCTCTCATGCCTTCCACCCTATCACAGAATTTCCATCTCGTTTTTTCTTCCCCTCTTGCATTTTCCAGCCTCTGTAATTGCTCAAATACTGTTACAACTTTTACTTTTTCCATTTCCCAGTTCAGATCTTCGACCTCAAACATTAACTCTGTTTCTTTCTCCATAGGTGCTGTCTGACCTGCTGGGAATTTCCAACATTTTCTGCTTCCTTTTTATTTCGGATTTCCAGTATCCACAGTATTTTGCTTTTGTCTCTCCTTTCTATCACTGAGCCAAATTTGTATCCATTCTCCCCCTGTTCCTTTTATTTCATAGGCTTCAATTTTGCTAACAAGCCTAATATGTGTTTTATTATTATCCAAAACCATTTGAAAGTCCATAAGAACAACATAAACTACACAGCCTTGACTCATCAAAAACTCAATCACGTTAGTCAAAGACGATTTACCCTTAACAAAAATTCGTGTTGGCTCTGATTTATCAGGGTACGTCTCTTCAAGTAGATGTCAATTTTCCCCCGGTTAATTGTTTGTAAATGTTACCCCCAACACCGATGTTAAACTGACTAAACTGTAATTGACAGTTTTATCTTTCCTCCCTAATCACACAAGGATTTAACATTGCAATCCTCCAGTCCTTTGATGGCACCCCTGTATCTAAGGAGGATTGGAAGATTGTGGCCAGGAGCTCTGCAATGTCTCTCCTTACTTATCTCAGCAACCAGTTGGACTGTTGACAACCACTTCAAGTACGTTAGACTTTTCAGTCTGACCTCTTTATTTTATCTCATGAAGTGTCCCAGCAACTTCCATAACAATGGCAAAGTCCTTTTCCTTGGTAGGCACTGATGAAAAAGTGCTAATTTAGTGCTTCAGGCATTCCTTCTTCACTTTCGTCCTTAATAAGCTCCACAACTCCTCTCAGATTTTTTTCCTTTTTTTAATTTCCATGCTTTGTCTTTGCACCTAGTATTAATTTTTCATCTCTCCTTTGTACTTTTATATTCAACCCGATTATCCCTTGTATTATCAAGCCAGCCTTTGACTCTAATTTATCCGGGACAGGTTCCTGCAATTCACTGAAAGTCGGCCAGCTCCAGTTCTGTACGCTTTAAATTTTAGATTGTACCTTGTCCTTCTGCATAAGTAATCTAAACATAAAGTACTATGATCACCATTCCTGAGGTGCTTCTTGACCATGACATTCCCCAGTACGAGATCCAGAATTGCCTCCTTCCTCGTTGGGCAGGAAACATACTTATCAGGAAAACAGTTCTGAATATACTTCAGAAATTAATTTTATCTCTGCCTTCAACATAACAAGTGCCTGCTCCAATATTGTTGTAATTTAAATCTTCCATTATCACTGCTCTGTAGCTCTTACCTCTCTCGTTAATTTCGTTTCCAATCTGCTCCTCCACCCACTTCCCACTATTATGAGGCCGATTAAATGCACCAAGTAGCCTAATAACTCTTTCACTTCTTTTTCTAAATTCCACCAAAATAGATTCTGCCTTTGATCCCTCGAGGACATTCTTTGTTCTACTGCAAATGTTTTCTTCATCAAAACTGCGACGCCCATTCTTTTTCCATCTGGTTCTTTCCTGCATTGTTTGCATCTATGATTGTGAAGCACACAATCACCCCCACCCCCCCCCCCCCCCCCCCACCCCTGTGTTGAGCCAGGTCTCAGATATGGCTGGAAAATCATATTCTCATTTGTGCCTGAAGCTAATCTATCTTGTTAACCATCATTCGTGTTTTTACATACATGAACTCCAAACATGCATGTGAATGTTCAGATAATAGAGGAACCGCTGTTAAATATATCGTTACCCTGCTCTAGATGTTTAGTTAATGGGATAGAAAGCACGTTTAACAGAAGAGTACCTGATCCAAGCATCTTGAACCTGCCCAAGATGTTTGGCTAATGGGACAAAATATACAGTTAATAGAGGATTGACTGATCAATGTAGCTTTACCTTGTCCCAGGTGTTTGATCAATGGGATAAAAGGTACATGTAATAGTGGATTAGCTTATCGTTCTATCTTTACCCTGTCCCAGGTGGTTGGTCAATGTGATAGAATGAACAGGTAATAGAGGATTACCTGATCAAAGCATTTTTAACTGGCCCAAGATGTTTGGTCAATTGGATATAATGTACTGGTCAATGTGGCTTTACTCTTTAACAGGTGTTTGGTGCAAGAACAGAGTTCTAAACTAACGAAAGAATAGCTGCTGAAATTATTTTAATCGGACTCCAGCGTTTGGTGAGCTGGACAGGATGCCCAGATAATAGACGAACAGCTAATCAATGTAGCTTTACCCTGCCTCAGGTGTTTGGTGAAATGGACGGAATTTAGGAGCAGTAGAGGTATAACTGGTCGATGGTAGGAGTTGAACACTTAACCCAAAACAGCAACCACATCACCTCTCGACCTCCTCTTTAGCAATGAGAACATACTCAATTTACATAATCGCTCCTCACAATTCAATCTATCCAAAGCTTGAATCAGTCTGGTTACTTTCTTCTGTTCTATCAATTGCTAAAATATACGGTGGTGTCCAAGACTGTACATGGCTGTCTAAGTGCAGTAACAGCAATGATTCATAACGTGGCAGGATCAGGTCACTATCGCACTCAATATTTACCTCCTATTCCTCTTCTATATGCTGCCCCTCAAAGACATCATTAAAAACACGGCATTAGTTTTCACATGTATGCTGATGACATCCAGCTGTACCTCACCACCACCTACCACGACTCCTCTGAAGTAGCTAAATTGTCAGACTGCTTATTGGACATCCAGTACTGGATGAGGATGCATTTTCTCCAATTGAATATTGGGAAGACTTAAGCCATTGTTTTTGATACCTGCTTCAAAGTCTGTTCCCTAGCTACCAACTTCATCTCTCTCCCTGGCAGCAGTCTGAGACTGAACAAGTCTGTTCACAACCTTGGTGTAGCGTGTGGTCCCGAGATGAGCTTTCAACATTATATTTATTCCAACACTAAGACCGCCTATTCCCACCTCTGTAGCATCATCTGATCTTGTCCCGTCTCAACTCATCTTCTGCTGAAGCCCTAATTAATGCATTCATTATAACTAGACTTGACTGTTCCAATGTACTCCTGGCCGATCTCCCACATTCTACCTTCTGTAAACTTGAGGTCATCCAAAACGTTACTGTCCATCTCTTAAGTCATACCAAGTACCATTGCCTACGACCCCTGAGCACATTGACCGACATTGGCTCCCCGTCAAGCAACAACTTGATTTTAAAGTTCTCATCCCTGTTTTTAAATTCCTGCATGGCTTCATCCCTCTCGAATGCTGCAATCTCCTCGAGGCACAAAACGCACTGAGATATCTGTACTCCTCTACTTCTGGCCTCATGAGTGTTCCTGAGATTGGACTCCATGCCTTCAGTTGCTTAGGACCTAAGCGATCGGATTACAAGAATCCCGCACCCGCCGCCCCCACCCCTCCCCCCCCACTTCACCCCCGGGTCAGGTCGGGCGCGGGAAAAAAATGGGAGGACTCGGGACGGGTCGGGCTCGGAGTCAGATGGTGTTCTGTCGGCTCGGGTCGGGTCTCCTATGCAGACCGAAGCAGGCATTTACGCCGGGGTGGAGGGTATCAGGTGGGGGGATTGAGTGGCGAAGGGCAATCGAGTGACGTGCCGGGGGCATGTGTTGAATTGTGAGCCAGGGAGGCATGTGGTGAGAGCGTAGCAAGCAGCGAATGACAAGGGAATGAGCAGCAAGGCAGCCAGTGGAAAGGTGAGATAGCATGGTGAGGGTGGGGGGGAGATCAAGTAGAAATGGTGGGCATGCAAGTGGTGAGCAGCGAGGTGCGATCACACAGCGAGGGAGAGATGAGGCCAGGAGCAGGGGATCAAGCAGGGAGAAGGCATCAAGTGGCGAATGGCGAGCAGTGAGCAGGAGCGTGAGTGTCAAGGGGGGCTTATCGAGTGGCAAGTAAGCAAGTGGTGAATGATGAAGGAGGCCAAATACGACGGCTGGGTTTGAGCAGTGAGCGGCGAGGCAGCGAGCAGTGAATTGTGAGCAGTGAATGGGAGAGAGTGAGCTGTGAGTAGCGACTGGTGAGGGAGGGAGCAAGTGAGGAGGGAGGGAGTGGTGAATGGTGAATGGTGAACAATGAGACAGGGACCGAATGGCGAAGGGAGCAAGCACTGAACAGCATGTTTGGGGCATAAGCAGTGAAAAGCAAGTGGTGAGCAGTGAGGTGGGGAGTGAGCCGTGAGGGAGCAAACAGCAATGCAGTGAGTCAGGGGAGCAAACAGTGAGTGGTGAGCAGCGAAGAAGTGGCAAGCATGTGTTGAGTGGGGTGCTGAGCGGCAAGGCCCGGGAGCCAAGCTGTGAGTGGGGGAAGCAAGCAATGAGTGATGAGCGGGGGTTGAGTATTGAGCTGGGGTTATCGAGCAGCGAGGGAGCAAAAGGTGAGTGGCGAAGCAGCAGTGAGGGGATGTCAGGTGAGGGCCGGGCAGTAATGGGGGCAATCGAGTGGTGAGAGGGGGAAGCGAGTGGTGAGCATGGAGTAGGGACCAAGCGGCAATGAGGGCATCACGTGGCCAATGGCAAGCAGGGAGAGCGAGCGGCAAGTGACTGGTGAGCAGGAGCTCAGTGGCGATGGGGGCAGTGAGCGGCGAGCAGAGGAAGCGAGAGAGGAACAAGCAGCGAGTGAGCCAGTGATGAGGATACAGAGCAGGTGGTAGTAAATGCCAAGGTAGCGGCTGGTGGAGGCCGAGAGGCGACAGGGGATTAAGTGGTGAGAGGGGCGGGGGGAGGGGCAGGAAATGAACAGTGAACGGCCAGCGGTGAGAGCAAGCAGCAAGTGGTGGGGGGGCGAGTGGTGAACGGTGGTGATGGCAAAGAGGAGCGGTGAACAGTGACAGGTGAGCAGTGAGGTGGGGAGTGTACCATCAGGGATTGAACAGTGAATGGTGAGCGGTGAGTGGGGGGAGCAAATGAGGGAGCAGCAAGTGACCGACAAACAAGGGCAGAGTGGCGATGGCGGGAGTGGATGGTAAGCATGGGGAGTGAATGGGGGAGTGAGCAACAAAGGACTGGCGAGCAGGGGTAGTGAGCGAGGAGCAAGCAGGTGATAGCAAGTGACAAGGATACAGCAAGCGGGGACTGAGCAGCAATGGGGGGAAATCAATTGGTGAGCACCGGGGTGGTGGCGAGGGAAAGTAGAATGAATGACAAGCAGTGGGAGCCAGTGGTGAGATGCGGGGGAGCAAGCAGCCAGGGACCGGTGAGTGTGGGCTGACTGGGGGTGGGGGGATCAAACAGTGAGTGGGGAATCAAGCAGCGAGCAGTGAACTGTGGGGAACGTGCTTCGAGGGTTCGTCATGTGGGGGCCGATTGGCGATGGGGGAATCAAGCAGTGAGCGGGCAGTGAGGGCGGGAAGGAGCAGAGAATGGCAAGTGGGGGGGGGGGAACAAGTGGTGAACGGTGGAGAGTGAGTGGTGGGAATGAGCGGCGAGCACTGAGGGAGGGATCGTACCCCGAGTGAGGGGAAAGAGCAGTGAGCGGTGCGCCAGGTGGGGGGGGAATTAGTGGTGAGGGATGAAGGAGAAATGTCCTGTCGAGTGCGAGCAATGTAATCTTTCCCTTAATGGGTCAGTTCTGTCGCCACTCTAACCATTGCAGCCTTGCTCACACCGGTCCTGATGGTATGGCTCCATTGATAACTTTTCAATCACCGAAGACAGTGGTAGAAACTCTTATTCTTCAAAGATCAGCTACCAAAAAACAGTGTATAATTCAAAGAGCCTGTCCCTTTAAAATCAACAGCTCCCAGCTTTTTCAAGTTCAGCATCGCTGGGAGTCTTTTTAAAAAGGTACACACTGATGCCACTGTGCGTCGGTGGTGGAGGAAATGAATATTGTGGACGGGGTGCCAATCAAGCGGGCTGCTTTGTTCTGGATGGTGTCAAGCTTCTTGAGTGTTGTTGGAGCTGTACCCATCCAGACAAGTTGAGAGTATTCTGTCACACTCCTGACTTGTGCCTTGTTGATGGTGGACAGGCTTTGGGGAGTCAGGAGGTGAGTTACTCGCCACAGGATACCTAGTCTCTGACCTGTTCTTTTAGCCACAGTATTTATATGGCTACTCCAGTTCAGCAGAGTTTCATTTATGTGGACTGGTTCTGAATGGCACAGTGTCAGAACATTCCCACAAGGTGGAGTACTTAGTCATTGCTTTTTAAAACAAGATGCACTGCAGCAACGCATCAAGACTCCTTAGGCAGCACTTTCCAAAGCCGTGACCTCTGCCACCTAGAAGGAAAAGGGCAGCAGATGCATGGGTGCACCACCACCTGCAAGTTCATGTCCAAGCAACACACCATCCTGACTTGGAATTATATCGCCATTCCTTCACTGTTGCAAGGTCAAAATCCTGGAACTCCCTCCCAAACAGCACTGTTTGTGTACTTACCCCACATGGACTGTAGCAGTTCAAGAAGGCAGCTCGCCACCACCTTCTCGGAGCAATTAGGGATGGGAAATATATGATGTCCTAGCTAGCGACGCCCACATCCCATGAACGCATAAAGTTTCCTTCAGACGTAACACAGACTGTAAGAATTAAACCCAGGGATTCCCTGTATACAAGATTCAATTTCAGCAATGCAATCGCCTAATAAACTTTGTTACGACTGACCGCTCCAGTCAAAGCCCCCAATCAAAATATACAATTCTGATTGTAGTGGGAGAAACCCACTGTTAATTCAATCCCGACCGTCCATAGATCACAGTACAGCTCCTTTTCCCAGCCTTAAAGGCACATTGCGTTCTTCCCAAAGTTAAAACTACAGGATCATAACAACATTCCATTGTGGTAACTGTAACTAGGATCATATCTGGATATTTCACTTTAGACCCGTGTCAAGTGCCTTAAAAATATTCCATTCCTTCAATACAAAAACACAAGCCTGGCACCAGCTGCACTACTCTGTTTGTTTCAAATAGTGCAAATAATGTAAAATATCAGACCATCTAATTATCTCCCTGGAGCCTAACATCAGATATAAATGTAACAATCTTAGAGTGTAATTCAGAGAACGCTCATAGATGCTTATAGAAATGCATGGAGCAGCAAATGGTCTGGTGTTTGCCATTTACTATCCCATCCTTGCAGCTATAGGTGTTCCAGGTAAATTATTGTACTTCTAAGTTACAGAAATTATTGATTAGCTTTGTCACTGTTCTTATTTACCGCGAGTAATTATTCATGTTACGGATATCCTTTCTCCCCTTTCAGGCAACAATTTCTCCACTTTAATGGGAAGATATATTCCCTACAATTGGTCTAATTTCTTCAGTTTTACTGTATTGTTCCTGCATTTACTGGTAAAATTTCTCATCATTAATGATATAATTTTGCCCTGTTATAAAGTTTAATTTCTCCCCATTACTAGTATAATTTCTTTACATTGCCAGCATAATTTATGCTGCTTTCCAGTATTACTTTGCTCTTTGGTGACACAATTTCTCCTCTTCAGTGGTATAATTTCCACAATAACCAGTGCAATTTCTCCTGCTTAAAAGTATAAGCTCCTTAACAGATAATTTCACCCCTTTACTTGTGCCATTTCACAGTTTAAATGCATTTCTATTTTGTTATTGGCATTGCTCCTGTGGGTGAATTAGCATACTGTTATCACAGTGTAAATGTTCTTTTGTGATATTGGCACTGCTACTGTGGGTAAATTATTATACTGTTATCACGATGTAAATGTCATTCTATTGTGCTATTGATAATATTACTGTGTGCAAATTATCACACTGTTATCAGTGTAAATGTAGTTCTATTGTATTATTGACACTGTTATTGTGGGTGAATTATTACACTGTTAGCAGTGTGCAAATGTAGTTCCATTGTGATATTGACACTGTTACTGTGCGTAAATTATCACACTGTTATCACACTGTAAATGTAGTTCTATTGTTGACACTATTAGTTTTGGTGAGTTATCATACTGTCATCATGATGTAAATGTAGATCACTTGTGTTATTGACACAGTTACTATGCGTGAATTATGATACTGTTATCACGGCATAAATGTAGTTCTACGGGTCATTGATAGTTACTGTGGGTGAATTATCATGCTGTTATCACAATGCAAATGTAGATCTTTTGTGTTAATGACATTAACAGCGGCTATCTGATGTTAACAAAGGATTCACTGACTGAAATTATTTAACAATTATATAATTCCTGACCTAATTTAATGAATGAAATTATTGAAGCCAAGTTATTAGGCATCGGATTATTAACAGAAATATAAGCAATATAACAAGTGGTCATTTTATGCATCAATCTGCACTTATCCTAAACTCACTCTGGTCGCCACACTATAGGAAGGATATCGTTGCACTGGAGAGGGTGCAGGGGAGATTCACCAGGATGTTGACTGGGCTGGAGCATTTCAGCTATGAAGAGAGACTGGATAGGCTGGAGTTGTTTTCCTTAGAGCAGAGAAGGCTGAGGGGAGACCTGATTGAGGTATACAAAATTATGAAGGGCATTAATAGGGTAGATAGGAAGAAACATTTTCCCATAGCAGATGTGTCAGTAACCAAGGGGCATAGATTTAAGGTATGGGGCAGGAGGTTTAGAGGGGATTTGAGGAAAATTGTTTACACCCAGAGGGTGGTTGGAATCTGGAACACACTACCTGATGGGGCAGGAGAGGCATGAACCCTCACAACATTTAAGAAGTATTTAGAGGAACACTTGAAACGCCATAGCATACAAGGCTACAGGCCAAGTGCTGGAAAATGGGATTAGAATAGACAGGTGCTTGATGGCCAGCACGGAAACAATAGACCAAAGGGACTGTTTCTGTGCTAGATAACCTCATGACTCAGTGAAACAGCACTCATTGATTCTGCTCTCAGTCCTAAACTTGGACTTCTTCAGCTCGGTTGTCCTCGACCAGATTAGCTACTGCTAACTCTCCGACAGTGACCACATCCGAATGTTTCTTCTGCCCAAACCTCTGGTAATGTCCTGGATTGTTCTGTTTTCAATCTTATTTTCTATAATTTGTATAACTGGTTTCATCTCCCGCATCTCCGTCGAAAAGTTTTAACTTCAGCAGCCACTCTAGGACTAAGCTATCATTAATCCCGGCAGCACAGTACTGAGAAAGTCTTGCGTTGTCGGAGGGGCCTTTCCTTGAATGAGACCTCATAATCTGCCATGTCCGCTGGTGACACCAAAGATGCCAGCTGAGTAACAGGAGAATCTCTCAGACTTATCGCTGCGTCTTCAACAACATCCCCTCCTCAAAGTGAGAAAGCACTATTTATCCATTTGGTTCGCTGTGTTTGTGGATCTTTTTGAACAAGTTGACAGTCGAATTTTCCAACAGTGAATCGTTTTGCAATAATTCGTTGGATGAGGACCTTTAAGGTCCTTAGCAGGCCATAATCCGTTTTAAATGCAAGTTTTTCCTACTTTCCTGTTCGTTTCCACCTTTATTGTCGTTTATTGTATTATTTACCCTCTTAAAGATATTCTAGAATATGTTACTGATGTTATTTTTCTTGCCTGCTTGATGTTCCCATGTTGGTTGCAATGGATTTCTGATGCCTTCTTGCTCTCCATTATGTTTGATGTATTATTTTACATTCTGATGTTATTGATCTGTCTTATTTTCAATCCAAATTATTTTAAACATAGAAACAAGGGAGGTTAAGTGATATTTTCCAATTAGTGTCATGCGTCAAATATCTGAATTTAATGCATAATTCTGTAAAGTTTCTGATTTTTTTGTTCTCGCTCAGTCACACATATACATTCGCCCTCTTTCTCTCAGTCTCTCTGTCTCTATTACAGCTAACTTGGCAGTCATTGTGATCCTGTCACGAGGAAGATGCGGTCTCTCCAGATGTATCACTTACTACCTGGTATCCATGGCTGTGACAGATCTGCTGGTCATTGTCTGTACTGTGATATTAGACCGGATTACTGGTATTTATTTCCCATTCAGTTTCCTGTTCATCACACCTATATGTAGTTTCCGTATTGCCCTAAACTTTGCGATCATAGACTGTTCTGTGTGTGTAACAGTTGCTTTCACCTTCGATCGCTGTATAGCCATTCGTTACCCGAAGCTGAAAATAAAATACTGCACTGAGAAAACAGCAGCTCGGGTTATAGGAACGGTCTGCACTCTGAGCTGTTTAATAAATACCTTCCGGTATTTTATACTTGAACCTTTGTATATAATTAATAATATACCCTGGTTCTGCAACATAAAATCAATATTTTATACGTCACCTGCATGGGCTGTATATGACTGGATTCTCCACATTTTCACCCCTTGCCTCCCATTCATTCTGATTTTACTGCTCAATGTTCTGACCGTCAGACACATTCTAGCAACTAGTAGAGACCGCAGGAGACTCCGAGCCCACAGTAATGGAGAAAGTCAGAGTGACCCAGAGATGGAGAAGCGGAGAAAGTCCATCGTTTTACTCTTCTGTATCTCAGGCAGTTTCATGCTGTTGTATTTGCCACTTCTTATAAATTTCCTATATGTCCGAATTGCAAAATTTAGTTATTTTTCCGGTTCCAATTTCAATGAATCTAATATTATTCTGGACCAAAGCGGCCTTATGCTTCAACTTTTGAGTTCCTGCGTCAATCCATTTATTTATGCAGCCACCCAGAGAAAATTCAGAGAGGAATTAAAGCATGGAGTGAAATATCCACTGAGACTAATTGTTAAATTGTTGAAATGATGAAAAAGGTATAACATAAAACATGAATTGTATGCCATATTCCATCCTTGTCCATGTCATACATGCAAGCCCCCCAAATCGCAGGAAAAAAATACTCACTCGATTTGAGATCCTTAACCATTGTGTGAATTTAAGAATGCATATGCAAAGCCGCATCGCCACTCAACTCAGTGTTGTAAAGTGCTCTCGTTTAGTTTTGCTGTGCTGACTCTAGCTTAGTACATTTCCAGTCGCCTCAAGCACCCAGAAGGATCACGACATTCATGTGGGAGAATGAGATTACGACCTCTGATCTGTTATTAGATATCAAGTTTAACTGTTCAATGAAGGGACATCAATATCCCTGCTGGGTTTTAAGGGTAGGTTGACCCTGAAATTGAATTGTGTAATTGCGCATGCATTGGTCTCTAATCCAGAGGCACCACCTCACAGCTGCACTCCTCTGCCCATAAACATAGGAACAGAGGAAACGCTGCAGGAAAAAGGCAAAACATCATCTAGTTCGCCTTTTACTCTTTTCATTGGCCCATTAGGGCAACATCCCTGTGTTATCAAACGAAATAAAATTATTCAAGAAATAGTCCTCTTTTTTTTAAAAAAACGGATACAAACAATAAACACCCAAATCGTAAAAGGAAACTTATCATATTAAATGGGCAACTTATTTCACTATCGACTATGCACTTCAGTCACTTTGCCTTCTACCACCCTGGTAGTCCCATGATACAAAGTTATACAGACTTCTTGTCCCTCAAGTGAGACAGGCAAACCTATAGTTATACATAGGGATAGAGGAGCAACCCAACTCTTTTGCTGGGGAAAGATATAAGATTTCCACCAGAGAGTGCACTGAATGCTAAAGTTTCAGTGAATGGTATTGGCAGGAAGTATATACCCGTACTTTTGTATCGAGTGCACCTAATGTCTAGGATGTTAATTGTAGCAGTTGTCCATAGTTGGCCGGAAGATAGAATTGACCTACTCCTGGGGTATGATTTGGTTGGTGCAAAATGCTTCAGTTTCTCCTGTAGTCACAAAGAAACCAAGTGAAGTTAAAGTGATGGAACAATTACAGGAACATTTTCCAGGAATTTTTTCTTTCTGTGTAGTAAGACGAGCAATGACTAAACAAGTGCCAGTGTCGGAGATAAAAGTGGCACCACGGACAGATAGCCAAATATCTGAAACTTTCTTGAAATGTTTAATAAATCTTCTCTGATCACAGTTTAACAAGCTGATCCAGAGTTAAATAAAGTGGCACCATCAGCTCTGACAAAAGTTGAAGTAAAGGAGTTCCAGAAGGCGATTATGTTAAAGATGAGGCTCTGATGAGGAAGTGGCGACTTCCTCACAGGCCTGCAGACGAAGAGTGGACGATTGTTCGACAGGTAGTGTTACCACTTAAGTATCACCATGAATTATTCAGATTATCACATAGAATTCCTATAGCAGGATATATGGGGATCCAGAAGACTAAATCACATATAAGTCAACATTATTACTGGCCCGTTCTTACCAAGGACATGGTGCAGTTTTGTAAAACAGGCCATAAATGCAAGATTGTGGGAAACTGCAAACTGACATAAAACCGGCACTTTGAATTTCCATACCAGTTATTGGGGAATCACTTTGAAGGTTGTTGGTAGCCTGTGGCAGACCCTTGCCGAGAATGAAAGTGGTAGACCAATATATACTGACTATCATAGATATGGCTACTCAATTTATTTATTCGTTTCATGGATTGTTGGCGTCGCTGGCCAGGACAGCATTTATTGCCCACCTCTAATTGTCCATGAGAAGGTGGTGGTGAGCTTCCTTCTTGAACCGCTGCAGACAAGTGGGGTAGGTACACCGACAGTGCAATTAGGAGGGGAGTTCCAGGAATTTGACCTGCGGCAGTGAAGGAATGGCTATATATTTCCAAGTCAGCATAGTGTGTGGCTCGTAGGGGAACTTGCAGGTGGAGGTGTTCTTATGCATCTGCTGCCCTTGTCCTTCTATCTGGTAGAGGTCACGCGTTTGGATGGGTGCTGTCTAAGGAGCCTGGGTGCGTTGCTGCAGTGCATCTTGTTTAAAATGGCGTTTAATTTTGCCAAGGGTAGAGGTGTTACAAGGACAGAATCAATTTGGCGAGAGCTAAAGAATAAAAAAGATGCAGTTACATTTATCGGCGATATCTATAGGCCACCAACTAGTAGGAAGGACGTGAAGCAACAAATCAGCAAGGACATTACAGAGAGATGCCAAAATTATAGGGTAGTTATAATGGGGGACTTTAATTATCTAAACATTGACTGGGTTAGTAATAGTGTAAAGTGCAGTGAGGGGCAAAAGTTCCCAAAGTGTGTTCAGGAAAAATTTCTACAGCAGTCTGTTTCTAATCCAACGAGAAAGGAGGCACTGCTAGACTTGATTCTTGGGAATGAGGTGAACCAAGTTGATCAAGTATCAATAGAGCATCTAGGGGACAGAGATAATTGTACCATAAGTTTTATACTGACTATGGAAAAGGACAAAGAAAAATCCAGAGAAAGAATAATTAACTGGGGGAAACCAACTTCAAGCGACTAAGACCGGATCTGGGATGAATAAATTGGATGAAATGTTGTCAGGAAAAACGGTAGATGAACAAGGGACTACCTTCAAAGAAGAGATAGTTCAAGCACAGTCAATGTATGTTCCCTCAAAGCGGAAAGGTAGGCCAAGCACATTCAGAGCTCCCTGGATGACAAAAGAGATATAGATTAAGATAAAGAACAAAAAGTGCGCTTATGAATAGATGCCAGGTAGCGAATACTATTGCGAACCAGTTTGACGATAGAAGGTTCAGAGGGGAAGTGAAAAAGCAAATAAGAGAAGCAGAGAGGATATGTAAAGAGACTGGCAGCTAGCATAAAAGGGAATCCCAAAATTTTCTACAGATGATAGTAAAAGGGTGGTAAAAGGAGGAGTGGGGCCAATTAGGGACCAACAAGGGGATTTGTACACAGAGGAAGAGGAAAAGCCGAGGGATTAAATGAACACTTTGCATCTGGCTTTACCAAGGAAGAAGATGCAACACAAGCAATGGTGTAAGGGGAGGTAATTCAGACAGAAGTGTTTAAAATTGATAAGGAGGAGGTGCTGGATCGGCTATCTGTACTTAAAGTGGATAATGCACCAGGACCGAAGAAGATACATGCAAGGATATTGAGGGAAGCGGGGATTCAAATCATAGAGGCACTGGTCATAACTTTTCAGTCTTCCTTAGGCTCGGGGGGTTGTTCCAGAGAACTGGAGAGTTGCAAACGTTACCCATCTGTTCAAGAAATGGTGTAAAGATAAGCCCAGCAATTACAGGCCAGTCAGTTTAACTTTGGTGGTGGGGAAATTTCTCAAAAAATTTATTTGGATCAAAATTAATTGTGACATGGACAAATGCGGGTTAATTAAATAAATCCAGCATGGAGTTCGCAAGGGACTATCATGTTTAACTAACTTTCTGGAGTTTTTTAAGGAGCTGACAGAGAGGGTTGATGAGGGCAACGCTGTTGATGTGGTGTACATGGGTTTTCAAAAGGCCTTTGATACAATGCCACACAACATCTCTGTGAGCAAGGTTATAGCTCATGGAATAAAAGGGACAGTAGCAACATGGATACAGAATTAGCTGCATGAAGGAAACAAAGAGTAGTGGTTAATGGAATTTTTCGGGATGGAGGAAGGTCTGCAGTGGAGATCTCCAGGCGTCACTGTTGGGACCTTTGCTTTTCCTGATATATATTAATGACCTAGACCTTGGTGTACAGGGCACAATTTCAAAATATGTGGATGATACGAAACTTGGAAGCATTGTGAACCGTGAGCAGGATAGAAAAGAACTTCCAAAAGGACATAGCCAGGTTGGTGGAATGGTGGACAGGTGGCAGATGAAGTTCAATGTGGAGAAATGTGAAGTGATTCATTTTGTTAAGAGGAACATGGAGAGATAATATGAAATAAAGGATACAATTCTAAAGGACGTGCAGGAGCAGAGGCACCTGGGTGTATGTATGCATAAGACATTGAAGGAGGCAGGACAAGTTGAGAGAGTGGTTAATAAAGCATACAGTACCTTGTGCTTTATTCAAACTGGCACAGAATACAAGAGCAAGGAGATTATGTTGAACGTGTATATGACTCTAGTTTGGCCTCAGCTGGAGTATTGCGTGCAATTTTGGGCGCCACATTTTGGGAAGGATGTGAAGGCATTAGAGAGGATGCAGGAAAGTTTCTCCAAAATTATTCCAGGGATTAAAAACTTCAGTTTTGAAGATAGATTAGAGAAGTTAGGACTGCTCCCTTGGTGAAGAGAAAGCTATGAGTTGATTTGATAGAGGAATTTATAATCAGGAGGGTTCTGGAC
The DNA here is from genome assembly GCF_036365525.1 of Heterodontus francisci. Taxonomy (NCBI): domain Eukaryota; kingdom Metazoa; phylum Chordata; class Chondrichthyes; order Heterodontiformes; family Heterodontidae; genus Heterodontus; species Heterodontus francisci. The sequence continues at coordinate 23,824,414 of NC_090404.1, forward strand.
AGACTAGATAGGGGGAAACCAGTCCAATTGTGAAAGGATCAAGAGGGCACAGATTTAAAGTAATTGGTAAAAGAAGCAAAAGCGATATGAGGAAAAACCTTTTTTAAATGCAGCAAGTGGTTAAGTTCCGGAGCGAACTGCCTGAGAGTGTACTGGAAGCAGGTTCAAAAGAAGCAAGCGGAAGGGAATTAGACTGTTATATGAAATAGAACAATATGTCGGGTTACGGGGAGAAGGTGGGGGAGTGGCCCTAGGTGAAATGCTCATTCGGAGAGCCAGTACAGACACAATGGGCCGAATGGCCTCCTTCGGCGCTGTAACAATTCTATGAGAATGGAGAGGAAGTTCATGTTTTATATGAAGAAAAATACAATGGTATCGAATTTGCTGAGAACACAAGCACTACTTGGTGCTCCACTGACACATGCGCAAATGCTGCCTCAGCCACTGAAACGTCAATGTCTAGAATTTCTTTCGCAGCTGTCAGTAACAAAGATGGCGCTGCTCAATTTAAAACAAAAATGAAAATCAAACCCAAACTTCTCAAGGGCCGCCACCTCCGCCTCAATCAGCTGATTTAGTTCCCCTCTGAATAGCTGTTTATCTTCCATGCTCCCCCCCACCCCGCGCCTATCTGCTAGACGCTCCCGACTGTTTGCCGCTCCACCAGCCTCGGTCACCGAGCTCCGCCACTCGTATTCTAACATAACAATGGCGGAGGTTTTAGCAATATTCTCCACGGTTGAGAATGTTCCCTATTCTCACCACAGGAGAGCACTGCACAGACTCAGTGAGAATGGAGTTTGGAGCATGCACAGTTCCGAACAGTATCCGGAGCATGTGCAGTCCGCTCGCAACTCCAACTGGTAAGCGGCAGTGGGGCGAAGGGAGCATTGGAGCCAGCAGGCGGGTGGGGAGGCTTCAGAAACACCCAGTGCAGGCTTCAACATCCCCAATAAGAAGCGCTCGGTCCCGCATTTACACTCAGCGGCGCGGCAGCTGCGGGGCTTCTCCCAGTAACAGGCCCGGGTTAATGGCCGCCAACTTTCCAGCTCTTTTGGAGGAACTAAGGATTAATAAACTGTAACATCAAAGGGCAAAACTTTAATGGAAACTTAGCTCAGTTATAAAGGGGCCTGGGGGAGTGGAGGGAGGAACCATTTGGGACACCGCACAGGGCAGGAGGATCCTCCTTTTCCTCCTGGCATGTTTCACTGGAGTCATGTTGGTGAGTGTTTCTAAACTCTGTCTCCCTATCCCGGTAATATACGGCTTTTAGATAGGTATATGGATAAAGGAGAATGATGGGGTATAGATTAAATTGTCCTTGACAGAGGACAAAGGATCGGCACAACATCGTGGGCCGAAGGGCCTGTTCTGTGCTGTATTTTCTATGTTCTATGTTCTAATGTCGGTGGATTGTCGGTTGCTGTGAGTGTTGGACTATATTGCCTCTCCTCATTGGTCCTCCTTCTCCCACTCCGAGTTCCAGGCTGCAGGCTCCGATGGCTCGATGTGCCTGAAATGTTTAGTCTGTTTCTCGCTCCACAGATGCTGCCTGACATGCTGAGTATTTCCAGTATTTTCTCCTTTTATTTCAGATTTCCAGCATCCGCAGTATTTTGCTTTTGTTTTATTGCAGGTGTTGCTCACAGAATTGTGTCAAGAAACACAGACGGGCCAACTAAGAGCCAATTTGTATTGGGGTGGGTATTGGATGTGGAAGTCGGTCCCTGACCTGTGAAGCTCCTTTTTGTTGCATCTGTAACTTAAAAGGAGGTTCACCAGTTACATACGGCAACAAAAATCTACAAAGAAAACATAACTAATGGTGATGATGTACTTCAGTCCCTCCGGTGCCCACCATTTGACAGCTTACCAGTGGTACCTCTCCAGGGACACCCAGGCACAGATGTAGCCACAGAAGAGAGACAGGCAGCCCGTCTGGACAACTCCCTCGATTGCCCGCTGCCTGGACCTGTTGATGGCCACTTTGGCCAGGACCAGGAGCAGTCCCACGAGGAGGTCACTCGACTTGCCACCATCTTTCCAGGGGGCAGTATGCAGCAGGGCACATACACACCCATCCTGGGCCAGGAAGTAGGAGGAGTGGATGTCGTGAATGCCTATCCTGGGCTGACAGTGATGGCTTTTGTTAACCCCTTTTACCGGGGCTTAGAGCTGGCGGGCAGCCATAAAGACATTGCTAAATTGTGGCGAGTCGAAGAGACTTAGTAGTTGGCAGGAAAAAAGATAGAGGCGCAAGGGGAGAGCCAACTGTACAACAGCCCCGACAAACAAATTTCTCTGCAGCACCTGTGGAAGAGCCTGTCACTCCAGAATTGGTCTTTATAGCCACTCCATGCGCTGCTTCACAAACCACTGACCACCTCCAGGCGCTTACCCATTGTCTCTCGAGATAAGGAGGCCCAAAAGAAAAAAAAAGAAGAAAAGAAGAAGGGGAAGATTTACACACAACAAACTTAAACCATGAGAAATGTTTGTCTCTTCTGAATTTCTAGCCTGGACAGATGTTGATGGCTTTTTAAACTCTTTTTACAGGGTATTAGAAGGGGAGGATTTGCAAACGGGAAGCTCAAACCAAGCATCACAACAAGATTGACAGTCAATCAATTTAATAGGTCCTGAATATCAACGACCTTCGAATGTGGATGGGAAACTATTTGTCTGTTCTTTCTGTGGGGAAAGATTTGAAGTAACATTGTGACTAAAAATTTACTGAGATACACAAGTCCCTGGTTAGACCACACCTGGAGCATTGTGTTCAGTTCTGGGCACACACCTTAGGAAGTGTATATTGGCCTGGGAGGGAGTGCAGCGAAGATTTACCTGAATGATACCTGGATTCCAAGGGTTAAATTACACGGAGAGGTTACACAGTGAGTCTTGTTCGTTATGACACAGAAGGAGACCATTTGGCGCCTTGAGTCCATGCCAAATCTGTAGGGCAATCCAGTCAGTCCCATTCACCCGCTCTGTTCCCATGGCCCAGTAAGTATATTTCCTTCAAGTGCCTATCCAATTTCATTTTGACATCATTCATCCTTTCCACTTCCTCCACCCTTGTAGGTAGCGAGTTCCAGTTGTATAAAAAAACCTTTCTCATATCCCCTCTGTATCTCTCACCCAAAACCTTAAATCTGTGTCCCTAGTCCTTGTACCATCAACTACTGGAAACAGAGTTTCTTTGTCTACCATATCTAAAAATCCCCTTTCCTCCAAGGAGAACACCAGCTTCTCCAACTTAACCTTGTAGCTAAATACCCATACTAGGAACCATTCTGGTAAATCGCCTCTGCACCCTCTGAAGGACCCTCACACCCTTCCTAAAGTGTGGTGACCAGAACTGGATGAAGTACTCTAATTGTGTGACTGGAAAAGCACCGAGATACATGAAGTCCCTAATAATGGCTGAAACAGAGACTTATAAAAGTTCAGCATAACCTCCCTGCTTTTGTACTCAATACCTGTATTTATGAAGCCCAAGATTCCATATGCTTTGCTAACTGCACTCTCAATATGCCCTGCTAACTTCAAAGATCTGTGCACATGAACTCCCAAGTCCCTCTGTCCCTGCACGTTGTTTAGAACTTGCCGTTGAGGATATATTGCTGCTCTTTATCTCTTCTACCAGAATGCATCATCTAACTCTGGGGGTTGCAATCCCTGAAATTTAGAAGATTCAGGGGTACTTTGATCAAAATTTTCAGGATATTAATTGGAGCTGATAGAGTAGATAAAGAGAAACTATTGCCACTGTTTGGGGAATCTCGGAGTGGGGATGTCGTGTAAAACATAGAACCAGACCATTCAGGAGTGAAGTCAGGAAACACTTCAACACGCAAAAGGTTTGAAACTTGCTTCCCCAAACAGCAGTTGATGTAAGATCAATGTTAATTTTAAATTTAACATAGATCGGTATTTGTTAACACAAAGTATTAAGGGATATGTGACAAAGGCGGGTATATAGAGTTAGGTCACAGATCAACATTGATTTCATTGCATGGTGGAACAGGCTGGAGGGGCTAAATGGCCAACTAACTGGAGGAGGTGGCTCCATAAATGTCCCCATTCTCAATGATGGGGAAGCCCAGCACATCAATGCGAAAGATAAGGCTGAAGCATTTGCAACATTCTTCAGCAAGAAGTGTCGAGTTGATGATCCATCTCGGCCTCCTCCTGAAGTCCCCAGCATCACAGATGCCAGGCTTCAGCCAATTCGATTCAGTTCACGTGATATCAAGAAACGACTGAAGGCACTGGATACTGCAAAAGCTATGGGCCCTGACAGTATTCCAGCAATAGTACTGAAGACCTGTGCTCCAGAACTTGCCGCGACCCTAGCCAAGCTGTTCCAGTACACCTACAATGCTGGCATCTACACTGCAATGTGGAAAATTGCCCAGGTATGTCCTGTACACAAAAAGCAGGACAAGTCCAACCCGTCCATTCACTACTCCATCGGCCTACTCTCAATCATCAGTAAAGTGATGGAAGGTGTCATCAACAGTTCCATCAAGCGGCACTTGCTTCGCAATAACCTGCTCAGTGACACTCAGTTTGGGTTCTGCCAGGACCACTCAGCTCCTGACCTCATTGCAGCCTTGGTCAAACATGGACAAAAGAGCTGAACTCAAGAGGTGAGGTGAGAGTGACTGCCCTTGACATCATTGCAGCATTTGACCAAATATGGCATCAAGGAGCCCGAGCAAAACTGAGGTCAATGGGAATCGGCGGAAAACCCTCCACTGGTTGGAGTCATACCTAGCGCAAAGGAAGATGGCTGTGGTTGTTGGAGGTCAATCATCTGAGCTCCAGGGCATCACTGCAGGAGTTCCTCAGTGTAGTGGCCTAGTCCCAACCATCTTCAGCTGCTTCATCAATGACCTTCCTTCAATCATAAGGTTAGAAGTGGGGATGTCCACTGATGATTGCACAATGTTCAGCACCATTCGTGACTCCTCAAATACTGAAGCAGTCCGTATAGGAATGCAGGAAAACCTGGACAACATCCAGGCTTGGGCCGATAAGTGGCAAGTAACATTCGCACCACGCACATGCCAGGCACTGACCATCTCCAACAAGAGAGAATCTAACAATCGCCCCTTGACATTCAATGGCAATACGATCGTTGAATCCCCCACTATCAACATCCTAGGGGCTACCATTGATCAGAAACTGAACTGGAGTAGCCATATAAATACCGTGGCTACAAGAGCAGGTCAAAGGCTAGGAATCCTGCGGCGAGTAACTCACCTCCTGACTCCCCAAAGCGTGTCCACCATCTACAGGGCACAAGTCAGGAGTGTGGTGGAATACTCTCCACTTGCCTGGATGGGTGCAGCTCCAACAACACTCAAGAAGCTCGACACCATCTAGGACAAAGCAGCCCGCTTGATTGGCACCCCATCTACAAACATTCACTCCCTCCACCACCGACGCACAGTGGCAGCTGTGTGTACCATCTACAAGATACACTGCAGCAATGCACCAAGGTTCCTTAGACAGCACCTTTCAAACCCGCAACCTCTACCAACTAGAAGGACAAGGGCAGCAAATGCATGAGAACACCACCACCTGCAAGTTCCCCTCCAAGTCACACACCATCCTGACTTGGAACTATATCGCCGTTCCTTCATTGTCGCTGGGTGAAAATCCTGTAACTCCCTTCCTAACAGCACTGTGGGTGTACCTACCCCAAATGGACTGCAGCGGTTCAAGAAGGCAGCTCACCACCACCTTCTCAAAGGCAATTAGGGATGGGCAAAAAATGCTGGCCTGGCCAGCGACGCCCACATCCCATGAATGAATTTTTTTTAAACTCCTAGAATCATAGAAACTTACAGCACAGAAGGAGGCTATTCAACCCTTTGTGCTTCTGCTGGCTATTTGAAAGAGCAGTCGTGCTTAGTCCCACAAACCCACTTGTTGCTTGTAAGCCTGTAAGTTCCTCATTCTCAAATACCTGTCGACTCCCTTTTAGAATTACTGATAGCATCAGGTTTCACCACCTTTTCAGGTGGAGTGTTCCAGATCCCGACTCTCTCTTTTGGTACAGAAACGGCTGAACTCAATGTTGAGTCTGGAAGGTTATAAAGTAGTTAATTGAAAGATGAGCTGTTCTTCTTTTCGAGCTCCCATTAATTTTCCCTGGAACACTGCAGGAGGCCGAGGACATAGATGTCAGAGTGGAGTGGGTCAGAGAATTAAAATGGCCAGTTACTGGAAACTCGGGGTGATGCTTGCAGACTGAAAGAAGGTTTTCTGCAAAGTGGCCAAAGTTGCACGAGCCCGGTGCACAGGAGCAGAGAGGGGGAGGGGGAGGGGGAGGGGGATGGACTGCGTGCAGCAACCAGGGCAGGGAATCAAGCGCATGGACAGCAGAGGATTGAACTGCGTGGAGGTGGCGCCTTAAACAGGGCCGTAATTGGAGGGCACCACAGCAAATCTGTTTGTACCCTGGGGAAGGGGGAAAGGGGCAATTTCACCCCAACCTGTTCAAAATAGTTTGATATCAAGTTGATTTATTAGAGAGTTTGGATCTTTCTCTATTCTCGGGGGATTGGACATCAGACTGTATCCTGTAAAGGTGGAGCTGCATTGAATCACAGAATTGTTGAAGCCATTCAGCCAAACGTGTCTCCACCGGCTCTTGAAATCAGCACTTCACCGAGTACCATTCCCCACCTTCTCCCCGTAACCCTGCACATTCTTCCTTTACATGTCCAGACTGTGGAAATTCCTATCGAAGATTTGAGGAACTGATATCCCATCAATGTTTTCACACTGACTAGGCCATTCAGGTGCTATCACAGCGGGACTGGGTTAGGAAATTATCTGACCTCACTGTAAACCAGCGCACTCACACTGGAGCCTGGCCGTTCACCTTCATCCACCTTGCTGATACACCAGCGAGTTCACACTGAGAAGAGGCCTTTCAACGGCTGTGTGTGTGTGGGAAGGGATTGACTACTTCATTCGACCTGCGAAGGCACCAGCGAGTTCATAGGTGATTGCACGGGTTGGATTCTCCTGTTTGTGGTTTTAATCATATCCAGGACTGAACCATTTTCATTCTAACAGTTGGGGTTTATTTCTGATGCCAGTTTCCCCTCCTGGACTGAGCCTGTGCCCCACAGCATCTCTCATTCATGTGTGAATAAACCATCATGTCTGCAAACGTCGTTTTCAATTTTAATCCACTCATTAAATGTACTGAACAAAAGATGAACAATAAACAGATCACAGGCCAATCCTACAGCTCTATATTGACTGGAGAAAGTCTGTTCTTTAGCTCGAGGGCGAGGCTGTTTAAGCTCTGAATGTCTGTAAGCACCAGCAGACTTGAGCTGTTTGATAGACGGGCTGTTCACAGCTGTTAACATGTCAGATATTGAAGGAATTACTCTTAAAGTAAACAAAGCACTTTATAACTTCAGATTCCGGTCCCTGCTGTAATTAATACTCAGCATCCATTAGTGCTGATTTACAGCCAATTACTGGATAACCTGTTTAATCTTTGTTACTTGCTTTGTCAGATACTCTCCTTATTAGTGCTCAACCACTGGATAACTCTGATTACATTTCTATCTGTTTATACATGTCTATAAAGTGTCTGTGTGTCCAGATTTAACTAAGCTGTGATTTGTAACCAATAAATGATGTTCAAGGAAAGACTTGTAATCTGGTATCTTGGTGATTTGTTAAGAAAGATTTAATTCACTCACTCAGCAGCTTGATAGAAACCAGACTGAGGTTTAATGAACGTAAGAAATAGGAGCTGGAGGAGGCCATTTGTCCCTTCGAGCCTGTTCTGCCATTCACCAAGATCATGGCTGATCTTCTACCTCAACTCCACCTTCCCGCATTATCCCCATATCCCTTAATTCTCTTAGTACACAAAAGTCTATCTCTGTCTTAAATTTATTCAAAGACTGATCATCTGCTGATCCCTGGGGCAGACAATTCCATGGATTCACAACCCTTTCAGTGAAGAAATGTCTTCTCAGCTCAGTTCTAAATGTCCGACCCCTTATCCTGAGACTGTGACACGATGTTCTAGATTCCCCAGACAGGGGAAACATATTCTCAGCATCTACCCTGTCAAGTCCCTTAAGAATTTATTATGTTTCAATTAAATCACCTCTCATTCTTCTAAACTCCAGTGAATATAGGCCTAATCAACTTAATCTCTCCTCATAGGAGGAGCTGGAGCATAATGTGGGTGCTGTAGCAGAGCTGAACTAGTAATCCGGAGGCCTAGATTAATGATGCAGAGACACGAATTCAAATCCCACCATGGCAGTTCAGGGATTAAAACTCAATTAATTAAATAGATCTGCAATAATAAAAAAAATCTAGTATTTGTAATGGTGACCATGAAACTATCGGATTGTCCTAAAAACCCAACTAGTTCACGAACTTCCTTCCGGGAAGCAAATCTACCGTCCTTACCCGATCTGACCAAATGTGACTCCAGACCCACAAGAATGTGGTTGATTCTTTACTGCCCTATGAAATGGCCTAGCAAGACACTCAGTTATATTCAACGGGACAGCTCATTCGCAACTTCTCAAGGGAAATTAGGAATGGGCAATAACTACTCGCCTTTCCAGAAACGCCCACATTCTGTGAATAAATTGAACAATCGCCTCATCCCAGGTCCCGGCCCAGTGAATCTTCGTTGCATTCTCCCAAAGGCAAGTATGTCCGTCCTCAGGTAAGGACCTCAGGTAAGGAGACCAAAACTGCACGCAGTACTCCAGGAGGGGCCGCGCCGATGTCCTGTATAATTGCAGTAAAACCTCTTTACTCGTATACCCTAATCCCTTTGTAACAATAGCTAATATGCCATTTGCCTTCCTAATTGCTTGTTGTACCTGCGTGTTAACGTTCTGTCCTCCATGTACGAAGACACCAGGTCTCAGTCTCTCATTCAGGGAAAAAAAATGATATTTTTTTTAGTTTTCCTATCAAAGTAGATGACATCACATTTTGCCACATTGTATTCTGTCTGTCATGTTCTTGCCCACTCACTCAAGTTGTTTCGATCTCTCTGCAGCTTGTTTGTCTTCTTCTTACTGCTTACTTTCCCACGTAAACCAGGATCATCAGAAAAATTGAATACTTTAATCTCAGTCCCCTGTTATGGAGAGGTAGGAAATGGGGTGGCTGCCTTCCACTTTTCACCTCCCATCTGACCACAGCTAGCGTTTCAGTCTCTGAGTGTTTTAGGGTCAAATAACAGACAAATGGCAGGTTTTCTCATAGGTTTAATGGAAGAAAGAAATTATATTTGCTTCCCACAATAACTGAATCTTCCACAACCTTCACCCACTCACACATTCACACGCATAAATACACATAAGGATGAGCGATAGAAAGGAAAGGGTAAGATGCACTTAAAGTCCCAAGTGATGTAAGAGTTTTGTCATTTGCAAAAACCTGTTAAATCATCGCGGGAGGAAAATCTTTTCAAAGATGCAGGCCTAGATGTTTGTATTCTTGAACTTGCTGAAATGCTGCAGACATTGTATTTACTTCCGATGGTTTTGAATTCAAAGTCACCTTGCAATTTCTCTCTGCCTCAGTTGTTCAAAGATGGTTTGAAACTGTTTTACAGGCAGGGCACCTTTGCTCAGCTGGACGGCCTCACAACTTCTCTGGCTGGATTCAGTTCTGCACTCATTGGTTCCCCTCTCTCGCTCCCTCTCCTGAAGATGCTGACTCTGGCTGGGTTCAGTTCGACACTCACTGATTCCTCTCTCTCTCCTCATCCTCTGTATGTGCTGACTTTGAATAGTACTACACTCATAGGTTCCCTGTTTCTCCTTACCAGAAGGTGCTGACTCTGGCTGGGTTCAGTTCGACACTCAGTGGCTCTGCTCTCTCTCCGCTCCTCTGAATGTGCTGACTCTGGCTGGGTTCAGTTCGACACTCAGTGGCTCTGCTCTCTCTCCCCTCCTCTGAATGTGCTGACTCTGGCTGGGTTCAGTTCGACACTCAGTGGCTCTGCTCTCTCTCCCCTCCTCTGAATGTGCTGACTCTGGCTGGGTTCAGTTCGACACTCACAGGTTCCCGGTCTCTCCTTCCCTAAAGGTGCCGACTCTGGCTGTTTCAGTTCTCCACTCAGTGGTGCTCTTCTCTCGCCTCAGGTGAAGGTGCTGAGTCTCACTGGGTTCAGTTCTACACTCACTGGTTCCTTCCCCCTCCACTGAAGATGCTCACTCTGGATGGGTTCAAAGGATATTTGATTTGTTGAATTTCCTGGAACATAACCTGTCGATGGACAACATTTAAATGGAAACAAGCCACTTCTTGCTCCCCGTATCCAGGGACTGCTCCACTTTAAATCCACTCGGCTAAATGCACGGGAATCTTTTAAAGTCTGAAACCTTTGATCCTTTAAAAGCCTCTCGCCTAGTCACCATGTTGGTCTGCTGCCTTATCGGCGAGGTTTCCTTTACTGTACTGGGGACTCAGTGGTACGTCCACCCATGGACTGTAAAGTAGCAGAGCGACCTTCCCCTCCTGCTCCCTTTGTTTAAACAGATGAAACTCGAGCCTGGCGGACTTCAGATTGGAAAAACGGATGGGCCACTCCAGAGGACTTCATGGGACTGAAGATCAGCAGGAATCCAACAAGACTGGTTTCTGTGGAGTTCCCACATCTACCGTTTCTGTTAGTGACTGTTTTCGGGTGATGAAAGATGAAAACCAGCCTCACTGTGTGTGTATCACGGAGATCAGAGGATTGGCTAGGACAGAAACCCAACAGTTTGTGATGATAGAACGTCGAATTATTATTTAATGAATTTAACCATTACAGTAAAGGGATATTTCACCACATACTTCAACTCCTCTCTGAATTTAGTCTGGGTCACTGCATAAATACACGTGTTGGTGCAGCAACTCAGGAGCTGAAGCATAAATCCCAGTTCCTGTACAAACTGAGGTAGATACACAGGGACAACGTCTAACAAATACAATCGGTTACACACAGAATACACCAGAAACACAGCCCATAACAGGATAAAATTCCCCGATATTACCAACAGTAAAATGATGGATTTCCTTCTCTTCTCCATCTCGGGGTCACTGGGATTCTCCCCACTGCTGCGAGACCGGAGACTGCTGCGAGACCGGAGTCTCCTGCGAGATCTGCTCGACACTAAAATGTGTCTGACAGTTAAAGCATTGAGCAGCAAAATTATAACAAAAGGAACAAATGGGGTCAAAATGTAATGAGAGAATTCAATTATTGCCCATACTAGTGAATAAGTGACATCATCTGTTGCATAACAAAACCAAGGATTATTAGAAAACTGATACTGACTTCCATACATAAAGTACCAAAAAGTGTTCTTTATGCAGAACAGCACACTCACTGTTCCTAGAACCACAGACGCCATTTTCTCAGTGCAGTATTTTTTTTTCAGCTTCCGGCCACAAATGGCCACAAATCGATCAAAGGTGAACGTGACTGTGAACCAGACAGAGCAATCTGTAGCTGCATAAAGCAGAATGGCGTGAATATTACACACTTTAATGTCATGTCTGAAGTGAAACAGGGCCGGATAACGAATAGGAATCTGTCTGAATATCAGATCAGTGATAATGACCAATAAATCCGCCACTGCCATGGTCACCAGGTAGTGGGTGACACATTTGGAGAGACCGCACCTTCCTCGAGACAGGATCACAATCGTCACGAAATTCACTGTAAGGAAGAAAAAAAAGGAACTTATATTTCAGACTGAGAGCAACAGCAGCTGTCTGATAGAATTCTGGGTCAAACGTGCATCGTTATAATTGAATCCAGGGACAGTATCTAATTAGTTTACCTGTGACTGATATTTCAGCAGGAGACGGGAGTTTATAATAAAGCAGAACTCTGTTGCAGCAGCAAATCAAAACCACCAGTCGGCTCCAGCTCCAAATCCCGCTCTTTGGCAGTTGGAATCTACAATGCCCTTAATGACCTTGGCATAAAAAGGAAAATAATTCAGTGTTTCTACTCCTGATCAATATCTTGCGACCCTGCAGCAAACTCCACACATCTGGACATAAGAACATAGGAAATAGGAGCAGGAGTAGGCATTTCAGCCCCTCGAGCCTGCTCCACCATGCAATAAGTTCATGGCTGATCTGATTGTGGCCTTAACTCCACTTTCCTGCCAGTACAAGCTAACCCTTGACTCCCTTGTAAATCAAAAATCTGTCGAACTCAGCCTTGAATATATTCAATGACCCAGTCTCCATTGCTCTCTGGGGTAGAGAATTCCAACGATTACCGACCCTCTGAGAGAAGAAATTCCTCCTTATTTCCATCTTTAAAAGGGAGACCCCTTATTTTGAAACTTTGCTGCCTATTTCTAGATTGCCCATAAGGGGAAACATCCTCTCAATATCTACCCTATTAAGTCCCTTCAGAATCTTATGTTTCAATAAGAACACTTCTCATTCTTCTAAACTCCAATGTGTATCGGCCCAACCTGCTCAAACTTTCCTCATCAGGCAGCCCCTTCATCCCAAGAATCAACCTAGTTCAGAACCTTCTGTGAACGGCTTCCAATGAAAATCTATCCCTCCCTAAATAAGGAGCACAAAACTGTACACAGTACTCTAGGTGTGGTCTCATCAAAGCAGTGGGAGCAAGCTAAATAGATAGATCGATAGATAGATAGATAGATAGATAGATAGATAGATAGATAGATAGATAGATAGATAGATAGATAGATAGATAGAAAGAAATTATGGATAGATAGATAGATAGATAGATAGACAGATACAGACAGATATAGAGTATGGTAGGCGGATGAGAAGGTAATCAGACAGGCAGTGAACCGCACGTGGCTATCAATTCTTTGCACAATTTCTCTCTTTATCTCTATTCTTTATAGAGAACCACAATATAAAACAGTTTTTTTCTGTTAACTTGGAGCTTTTCTCCAAATCTTGGACCGCCAAAGTTCAGGGAGTGAATTCCATAATTTAGGGCCAAGGGGATATAGATAGGTTGCGTGAGTGGGCAAAAACTTAGCAGATGGAGTTTAATGTAGGAAAGTGTGAGATCATGCACTTTGCTAGGAAGAATCAAAAGGCAGACTATCATTTACATGGAGAGAAACTCCAAAAAAGTGCAGCACAGAGGGATCTTGGTGTTCTTGTGCAGGAAACACAAAAAGCTAGCATGCAGGTGCAGCAAGTAATTAAGAAAGCAAACAGAATTTTGGCCTTTATTGCTAGGGGGTTGAAGTTTAAAAATAAGGATATCTTGTAACAACTGTGCAGGGTGCTGGTGAGACCGCACTTGGAGTACTCTGCACAGTTTTGGTCCCCATATTTAAGAAAGGATATATTGGCATTGGAGGCAGCTCAAAAAAGATTCACTCGGCTGATTCCTGGGATGAAGAGGTTGACTTATCAAGAATGGCTAAACAGGTTAGGCATTTATTGATTAGAGTTTAGAAGAATGAGGGGTGATCTTATTGAAACGTACAATACTCTGAGGGGGCTTGACAGGGTCGATGTTGAGAAGATGTTTCTAGTAGTGGGGGAATCTTGAACTAGGGGACTTATTTACAGAATGAGGAATCACACATTTAAAACTGAGATGCAAAGGAATTTATTCTCTCAGAGGATTGTGAAATGTCTGTAATTCTCTACCCCAGAGAGCTGTGGAAGCTAAATCACTGAAAGTATTTAAAGAGAAGGTCGATAGATTTTTGAAATATTGGGGAGTTGAGGTCTATGAGGAGCTGGCACGAAAGAAACGTTGAGGTCGAGGGCAGATCAGCCATGATCTTATTGAATGGTAGTGCAGGCTTGAGGGACCGAATGGTCTACTCCTGCTCCTATTTCTTATGTTCTCATATTCTTATGACACAGCCACCAGGGGAGGAGTGAGTAAAATCAGGGACACACAGAAGCCCCAAAATTGGAGGAGTGCAGAGATTGAAAATGTTTGTACATATGTAAAAAGCTACAGAGATTGGGTAGGGTGAGACAATGGATGGATTTGAAAACAAGGATGAGAATTTTAAAATTGAGCTGATGCTGGACAGGGAGCCAATGTCGGGCAGTGAACATAGTGCAAATGTGTGAACTGCATCGGTGCAACATTGGAAACAGATATTTAGATGAGCTTAAAATTATGCAGGGTAGAAGATGAGAGGCCGGCCAGGTGAGCACTGGAATAGACAAGTCTAGAATGAACAAAGGTATGGATCAAGGTTTCAGCAGCAAATGAGAAGAGTCAAACAGTGTTCCTTTTTTATTCATTCATGGGATGTGAGCATCGCTGGTAAGACCAGAATTTGGTGCCCGTGCCTAATTGTCCATTGAGACCGTATTGGTGAGCCACCTTTTCCAACCAGTGTGATGCAGGTACATCCACACTGCTCTTAGGCTGGGAGTTGCATCATTTTGATCCAGCAATAGTAAAGAAATAGCAATATCGTTCCAAGTCAGGATGATGAGTGCTTTTGTCGAGAACTTGCAGGTAATGGTGTTCCCATGCGTCTGCTGCCCTTGTTCTTGTCGATAGAGGTCACAGGTTTAGAAGGAGCTGTGAAAGGAGCCTTGTCAAGTTGCTGCACTGCATCTTGTGCGTCGTACACGCTGCTGCCACTGTGTGCCGTTGGTGGAGGGTGTGAACGTTTAAGATGAGGTGCCGATCAAGTGGGCTGCTTTGTACTGGATGATGTCGAAGGTCTTGAGTGTAGTTGCAACTGCTTTCATTCAGGCACTGGAGGATATTCCATCACACTCCTGACTTGTGCCTTGTAGATAGAGGGCAGGCATCGGGGATTCAGGAGTTGAGTGAGTCGCCACAGAATTTCCAGCCTCTGACCTCCTGTTGTAGTGACAGTATTTATTTGGCAGGCCCAGTTCAGTTTCTGATCAATGATCATCCCTAGACCGTTGATAGTGAGGGTAGGGGGAGTCAGCAATGGTAACAGCATTGAACCTAAAGAGAACATGGTTGGAGATCGTTTGTTTGAGATGGTCATTGCCTGGTACTTATGTGGTGCGAACGTAACTTGTCACTTATCAGCACATGTCTAATGTTGTCCAGGTCTTGTTGCTTTGGACACGGACTGCTTCAGTATCTGAGGAGTTGTGAATGGTACTGAACATTGTGCAATCAACAGTGAACATCCCCACTTCTGACCTTATGATTTATGGAAAGTCATTGATGAAGCAGCTGAAGATGGTTGAGCCAAGGACACTACCCTGAGGAACTCCTGCAGTGATGTCCTGGGACTGAGATGATTGACCTCCAACAACCAAAACCATCTTCCTTTGAGATGGGTATGACTCTAACCAATGCTGAGTTTTCCTCCTGATTCCCATTGACTCCAGTTCTGCTCGGGCTTATTGATACCATGCTCGTACAAATACTGCCTTGATGTCAAAGTCAGTCACTCTCACCTCATCTCTTGATTTCAGCTCTTTTGTCCATGTTTTGACCAATGCTGTAATGAGATCTGGAGCTGAGTGGCCTTGGCAGAATCAAAACTGTGCTATGGTGAGAAGATTATCACTGTGTGAGTGCTGGTTAATAGCATTGTCATTGACACCTTCCATCTCTTTTCCGATGATTGAGAGAAAACTGATGGGGTACTAATTGACTGCATTCGATTTGTCCTGCTTTTTTGGGATAGAATATATCTGGGCAATATTCCACATTATCGGGTAGATCAGGGTAGTGGCTGTACTGGAACAGCTTGGCTGGAGGTGCAGCTAGCTATGGCCTTCAGCCGTTTCTTGATATCATGTTGAGTGAATTGAATTGATTAAAGACTGATATTTGTCATGGTGGAGACCTCAGGAGGAGGCCGAGATAGATCATCCACTCGGCAGTTATGGCTAAAGATGGTTGCAAATGCTTCACCCTTGTCTTGGATTAACGTGCTGACCTCCCCCATCATTGAGGATGGGGCTGTTTGTGAAACCTTCTCCTCCTCCGATTGGTTGCTAATTGTCCACCATCACTCACAAATGTTAGGGAGATGGAAATAGATGATCTTGGTGATGGCATGAATATGTGGTCAGAAGCTCATCTTGGGATCAAGAGCGACCCCAAATTTGTGAACATTCTGGTTCAGATGATTTCCCAGGAGCTGGATAGAGACCATGGCAAAGGAATGGAATTTGAGTTTGGGACTGAAGAAAATGGCTTCCACTTCCCAATATTGAGTTGGAGGAAATTTCCATGCATTGGATACTGAGTGTCAGACAATCAGCGTGACAAATCAGAAATAGATGCCTGTGGGCTCCAGTGTTAGAGATGCAGGAGTATGAAGAGAAACCGTTGCCTATGACTGGAATAGATACGAATTGAAACAGACCAAGGGACTCCCACCCAGCTGTGCGATGGAGGAGATGTGTTCCAGTAGGATTGTGTGAAGAACCTTGTCAAAGTCTGAAGACATGTCGAGAAGGTTAAGGCGAGACAGTTTACCAATTTCATGGTCACATAGGATAAAATTTGTGTCTTTGATAAGGGCTGATTAAATATCGTGGCAAGAGTGGAAACATGCTTGGAGAAAGTCAAGCATGATGTTGGTGAAAGATGGGGACTGATCGGGGAGATGACAGTACATTCAAGGACTTTGGAGAGGAAGGGGATGTTAGAGACTCAGCATTTTTGTGGCAGCAGCTTTGACAGAGCAGGAGATGGGTCACCTGGAGAAGTTAGGGCATGAGGGAGAGAAATGGTAGAACTATGCCAATTCAGGGTAGGTCTTAAGTATGGTCCAATTCACTAGGGAAATGGAAAGGATTAGCAGTGGCAGCTGAACAGTCTCAGTCCTCGTGACAATGTAGCTCACAAGTTCCTGACAAATGTTCTTATAGATGGGGGTGGATGAGACAGTGGGGAGGCCTTAAGAAGATGGTTTACATAGAGTCATAGAATCACAGAGGCCCTTCGGCCCTGCTTGTCTGTGCTGGCCATCCAGCACCCAACTATTCTAATCCCATATTCCTGCACATGGCCCGTAGCCTTGTATGCTATGGCGTTTCAAGTGCTCATCTAACTACTTCTCAAATGTTGTGAGGGTTCCTGCCTCTCCCATCTCTTCAGGCAGTGCGTTCCAGATTCCAACCACCTGCTGGGTGATTTGTTTCCCTTAAATTCCCCAAAAGTTCCTGCCCCTTACCTTAAGTCTATGCCCCCCACCCCCCCCCTCCCCCACCCCCCCCCCCCCGCCCCCCATTCCCTCCGCTAAGGGAAAAGTTTCTTCCTATCTAACCTATCAATGCCCCTCATAATCTTGTACACCTCAATCATGTCCCCCCTCAGCCTTCTCTACTCTAAGGAAAACAACCCGAGCCTTTTCAGTCTCTCTTCATAGCTGAAATGCTCCAGCCCAGGCAACATCCTGGTGAATCTCATCTGCACCCTTTCTAGTGCTATCACATCCTTCTTATAGTGTGGGGAGCTGAAGTGTACACAGTACTCCAGCTGTGACCTAACTAGCATTTTATACAGTTCCATCAGAACCTCCCTGCTCTTATATTCTATGCCTCAGCTAATAAAGGCAAGTATCCCATATGCCTTCCTAACCACCTTGTCTACCTGTGCTGCTGCCTTCAGTAATCGATGGACAAGTACACCAAGGTCCCTCTGACCTTCTGTACATCCCAGAGTCCTAACATCCATTGTATATTTCCTTGCCTTGTTATTCTTCCCAAAATGCATTACCTCACACCTTTCAGGATTAAATTCCAGTTGCCACTGCTCCTCCCATCTTACCAGTCCATCTATATCTCCCTGTAATATAAGGATTTCCTCCTCACTATTTACAACACCACCAATTTTCGTGTCATCTGTGAACTTACTGATCATGCCTCCTATATTCATGTCTAATCATAAACGTATATTACAAACAGCAAGGGTCCCAGCACTGATCCCTGCAATACACCACTGGTTACGGGCTTCCAATCACAAAAACAGCCCAAGACCATTACCCTCTGCCTCCTGCCAGGAAGCCAATTTTGGATCCAATTTGACAAATTGCCCTGGATCCCGTGGGCTCTTACCTTCTTAACCAATCTCCCATGTGGAACCTTATCAAATACTTTCCCAACCACTGATGTTAGACGCACTGGCCTGCAATTACCTGGTTTATCTGTGCTACCCTTCTTGAATAATGGTACCACATTCGCTGTCTTACAGTTTTCTGGTACCTCTCCTGTGGCCAGAGATGATTTGAAAATTTGTGTTAAAGCCCCTGCTATCTCCTCCCTTGCCTCACATAACAGCCTGGGCTACATCTCATCTGGGCCTGAGGAATTATCCACTTTTAAGCCCGCTAAAACAGCTAATACTTCCTCCCTGTCAATGCTAATATGTTCACGTATATCACAATCCCCCTCCCTGATCTCTACACCTACAGCGTCCTTCTCCAAAGTGAATACCGATGAAAAGCAATAATTTAAGACCTCACCTATGTCCTGCAGCTCCACACAAAGATGGCCATTTTGGTCCCTAATGGGCCCTACTCTTTCCCTGGTTATCCTATTACCCTTAATATACATAGAAAACGCATTAGGATGTTCCTTTATCTTGCCCACCAGTGTTTTTCCATGTCCCCTCTTTGCTCTCCTAATTACTTTTTTGAGTGCCACCCTAGACTTTCTATACTCCTCTCGGGCCTCCACTGTTTTCAGTGCTTGGGATCTGCTGCAAGCCTCCTTTTTTTCCTGATCCAATCCTCTATATCCCTTGAAATCCAGGGTTCTCTGGACCTGTTAGTCCTACCCTTCACCTTAACAGGTACATGTTGGCTCTGAACTCTCACAATTTCCTCTTTGAATGACTCCCACAGATGTGATGTAGACTTTCCTACAAGTATCTGCTCCCAGTCCACTTTGGCCAGATTCTGTTTCATCGTATTGAAATCGGCCTTCCCCCAATTCATTTTATTTCTGGTCCATCTCTGTCCTTTTCCATAACTACCTTAAATCTTTCAGAGCTGTGGTCATTATCCCCGAAATTCTCCCCCACTGACACTTCTACCACTGAGCGGCTTCATTCTCTAGGATTAGGTCCAGTACTGCCCTTTCTCTTGTCGGAATTTCCACACACGAGCTCAAAAAGCTCTCCGGTATGCATTTTAAGAATTCCACACCCTTTAAGCTTTTTGCACTAAGATTGTCCCACTTAATATTGGGGAAGTTGAAATCCCCTACTATTATTACCCTATTATTTTTACACTTCTCTGAGATTTGCCTACATATCTGCTCCTCTTTCTCTTCCTGACTGTTTGGAAGCCTGTAGTACACACCCAGCCAAGTGATTGCCCCCTTTTTGTTTTTAAGCTCTACTCAAATGGCCTCATTTGAGGAACCTTC
This sequence comes from Heterodontus francisci, assembly GCF_036365525.1. Lineage (NCBI taxonomy): Eukaryota > Metazoa > Chordata > Chondrichthyes > Heterodontiformes > Heterodontidae > Heterodontus > Heterodontus francisci. Next base: position 23,843,800 of record NC_090404.1, read on the forward strand.
TAAGATAATATCCCTCCTTACTGCAGTAATTGAATCATTGATCAACAGTGCAATGCCAACACCTCTTTTATCCCCTCCCCTGTCGCGCCTGAAGATTCTATACCGTGGTATATTGAGCTGCCAGTGCTGTCCCTCCTTCAACCATGTCTCTGTGATAGCAATAATATCATAATCCCATCTGCTAATCAACGCCCTCAATTCATCTCCCTTACTAGTAAGACTCCTTGCATTGAAATAGATGCAATCCAACCTTGCATTTTTCACTTGTGCCTCACCAGGTCTATATTTGCTCTGCCTTCCAGACAGACTCACTTTCTGTTCTGTATTACCCACTACTGCACCTGAACACTGTATCCCATCCCATTGCCAAAATATTTTCACCCCCCCCCCACCAACCCACCCCCGCAGCCACCAACAGCACTAGCAAATCTCCCAGCAAGGAAGCTTGTCCCATTGCGGTTTGGGTGCAACCCATCCAACTTGCACAGGTCCCAACTTCGTCAGAAACAGGCCCATTGGTCCAAGAAACTAACAGTTGAGGGAAGAAGTCGTAATTTATCTTTACATTTCTGAAAGATCCTGGAATAATGAACAGTTTTAGCTGAGGAGAGTAGGCCTCGATAGTGCCTTTGTGGTCCAGCCAGTTTTGGTGCTGACTGGTAAAAACAAGCGCTTTCCATGGACATTAATTCTGTGTACCTGGACTATAGCGAGCGGCGATGACGGCCATGCCAGTCTGAATGGCCAGGGTTTGACAGACTATTGGCAAAGAGCATCAAAGGTGGAGATTAGGGGGTGAATGTGCCGATCGGTAGCTGTAGTTAATGGACAACTGTAGGCTGGTCAGTTTGGAATCAGAAATACAGAGCTAGCCACTCACGCTCACCCAGCTGCTCTGATGATCAAACTGACATCTACCAGACAAGGTGAAAGATTGCCTCAGTTTATGTTATCACAGACAAAAGTCAACAAGTCATCGGAGAAGTTTTTGAGTTTTGAGAAATGCCATAAATTCACATCTTCTCACCAATACCTTGGTCACTGTTACTCAGCTTGGGTTCCAGAACACCCGAACCAAGCTTCATGACAGTCTTGATGCAGACATCGTTTTAATTGGAGGGAAAGTGAAATATTTCCAATGGCTGAGAATGTAACTGGAATAAGGGAAGCGGGTGTTGTATTACCTGATGGAAGTGTTCTCAGAGCAACCATCTTCAACTGTCTCATCAGTGAACTTCCCCCATCATCAGATCGTTCTCTCATGATTCTGCCATTTTTCAGCCCCATTTACAATTCCTCCCTTTGCCGGGTCCGCATAACACCCAGGCCTGAACTGATACCCGACAAGTAACTTCCTAGTTTCATTTGTACCAGATATATTGATCAGAACAAAGACCACCCACTTCTCCTTGAAGCTCACGGAGTCCCCAATATTAAATACTATTGACTGAAAGTCGAACGAGACTAGTCATATCAACACTGTGACTGCAAGAACATGGCAGAGATTGGGCATTGTGAGACAAATGGCTCTCTGCCTGATTCCACCAAAATCTATCAAACACCTCGACATCTCAGGTGATGGAATATTCAACACTTCCCTGGATGGGCATCACGACCACACACAATAAGCTCAACACCAGCCAGGAATCATCAGCCTATTTAATTGGCAACCGTGTGTCATTAGACTCCATATTAACCTCCTCCACAACCGCGGATGCAATAAGTATGTCTTCAGAATGAACTGCAGCGAAATATAGAGTTTACTTCAACAGCACCTCCCTCCCCTTTGAGCTTTATAGCGAGAAGGAGAAGAACAGAAATGCCGTGAGAACCATCAGTTCTAACAGACTGTACTGACTTGAACATATATCCACGTCCCTTCATCAATGCTTAATCAGAGTCCCAGAATTCCCTAACACCATGGGAGAGCACCGTCAGCAGAAGGATTAATTCAGTTCAGGGAGAAGATCCATCACCAGATTCTCAGCTCATATCAGGATGGACAATAAATGGAATCTTGCTGGAGTCACCCACAATCCAGAAACAAATTTAGACAAATAATTCAATGGAAGTGGAATTATGAACTGCTGTTGTGAAAAAACTAGGGATGAAATGCAGTCCGTGTATGGAAAGGAGCATAGAGTCTGTGGACAGGCAGTGGAATAGAGTAATAAAAGTAAGAAATGCTGGAAATACTCAGCAGGTCTGGCAGCATCTGGATCACCAAGATCTCCTGAACTGTGGCTGAATAATGGAAATGAATCAGTTCAAATAGAAATGAAAACATTTGGCTGGAATATTACAGTTTTAATCCTGTCCTGACCACTTAGAATCAGTGACCATAAGGCAGGGAGACAATGGAAAGTAAGACAGTTACTTGGAGTGGATTGGATATTGTCTCACACTTCAGAGTATATTTGTGATCTATCTGTCAGCGCTGGTTTACACACAGATCAGTGTCATTAATTATATCCAGTGACCTTAAAACTCCAGTAACCTCTGAAAATATACTTTTAATTCGATACTAGGGTTCAGTGTAGAGAACAGATTGCTGATAACTGTCCAATAAAGATCATTAATTATGCACATTTTTGTGTCAGAAATTCAAATAATAATTAAATTCTAAAAAAGACTATCAGTGGATGCAAGTCGTGAAAAACACAAACTGTTCATGGAATCTGGGACCAGTGAATAAGAAACTGAAAAAAATGCACAGAACAAGAGAAGTAAACAGATAACAATCAATAATCGCGTCGAACGGACAAGATCAGTAAATGCTTTGCAGAATGAATTCCTGAAATTGTGACTCACCAGGAACGCCAACAGCAGCGAGGAAGGGGTAATAAACCATTTGTATATCATAAAGTGCCCACGTAATCCGAAGCTCAGTTGGAATATGCCAGAACATGATTTCAGTATCTGTGAAATCCAATGATCGCTGTTTGTACTGGAGACCAAACTCAGTCAAACACTGATGTCAATACTGAAAACATTCTCTATTTATAACACGAGGGAACTCACCAGTGAAACAATTAAACTGTACACTTGACAATATTAGTCAAAGTCACTGAACAAACAAGATGACGTAATACTTTTGCTCCAACAATTTATTTTGCAAAATCTCTTCAAAGCAACGCAGCATTCATACCAAATTAACTCATGAAAAACAAGAAGGTTACTTTTGTAATATTGAATACTACAGGCTTAAAGCACTGAACTGAAGTGAACAGCTTCATTCAGAGAGTCACCAGTGATGTAATGTTACCCTGCAATGCCAGATTGCTGTGGGGCCGGAGTCTCCTGCGAGCTCTATTGGCCACTCGAATGTATCTACCGGCCAGAGCATTGAGCAGTAAAATCAGAATGAATGTGAGACAATGGGGTTAAAATATAGTGAATCCATTCATATGCGTCCCATGCAGGTGATGTAAAAAATATTTTATGCAGCAGAGCCAAGGTATATTGTTAATTATATACACAGGTTCACATATAAAATACACAAACGTATCATACAAACAGCTCAATGTACAGACTGTTCCTATAACCCGTGCTGCTGGTTTCTTGGAGAAATATTTTATTTTCAGCTTCTTGCAACAAAGATCTATAAATCGATTAAATGTAAAAAGAACCGTTCACCAGATAGAACTATCTATGGCTGCAAAATTCAGGGCAACACGGAGGAAACTGAATGGGAAATAATAAATAGCAATCCTGTTTAATATCACAGCAGTGATAGTGACCAGGAGATCCGTCACTGCTATAGACACCAGGTAGTAGGTGACACATCTGGAAAGACCGCATCGTCCTCAGGACAAGATCACAATCACTGCCATGTTATCTGTAAAAAGAGACAGCTTGAAGAGATTGTGAGAGAAAAGATAAAGAGGGAGAGCGTATATGTGAGAGACAGAGCGAGTACAGGACAGTTACTGGTCCACTCACAAGAAAATCAACCATTTTACAGGATTCCTTGCGAAATTTCCAGCTTTGATGCGTGATCCTGAGTTGGAAACGATCCCTTCTGCTCTGTTTCTGTTTTTAAAATAATCATCGGGATGAAAAATATAACGGCCATCAACGACGCAACAGAAACCCATCAAAATCAACGTGGGAACATCGAATAGAGAAGAAAAGTACATAACAGTAACTTACTACAGAAGATAGTTAAAAGGATGAATAATACATCAAAATACATTGTGTGGAAACTAACAAGTAGGTAGGAAAATAAAACTTGCATTTAAAATAGACTATATTCCGTTGAGTATCATAAATGCCCTCAAACAAAGAAGTAAACGTAAAACTATTCACTGTTGGAACATTTGGCAGTCAACTTACTCAAAACTTTCCTCAAACAGAGAGGAGCAACCAAAGGATTAGCGTTTTCTGACTTTGCCAGGGCTATTTTGGAAAGGATGCAGTATTAACTTCAGCACTTCTCTTAATAGTCACTTGGGACCTTCAGTATTGATCTGAACCACTGGAACTTACAGGTGAAGAGGTCTCATCCTTCAATGCAGCACCAACGCAGTACTGCGCTGTGCTTTTGGTATAAAAGATCAGCTTAGTAGTATAGTGGATATTGAAAATAAAGATTTGTGCCCCAGATGCGACAAATGGCACCAGTTATGCTTCCTCGCTCAATGTGGAGAACAGAATGAAGATGGAAACAGTCCAGGACATTACCAGGTGCAAGGAGCAGGAGCAAAGTCCTAACACAGCAGTGGTCATGTAGAACAGTTAGCAGCAGCTAATGTGGAAAAGGATAACCGGAGTGAATCATTGCTAGTTAGAGACTGAAAGCAGAAAGACTGCATGCTGTGAATTTACGACAAAACAGATCATAGATAAAATGGCTAATGTTACATTGCTTATATTTCTGTCAACAACTCGATGGCAGATAAAGTCCTTCAATAAATTCATTCATTAAATTCAGTGGGGAATTGTTCAATGGTTCAATACTCTCAATACATGAATCATTTGTGGGATTTACTCTGTCACTGTCAATATCAATAACACAAGAATAAAAAGCAAAATACTGCGGATGCTGGAAATCTGAAACACAAACATGAAACGCTGGAAAGACTCAGCCGGCCTGGTAGCATCTGTGGAGAGAGAAGCAGAGTTAATGTTTCAGTCAGCGATCCTTCATCAGAACTGGCAGATATTAGAAATGTAAAAGGTTTTAAGCAAGTAAAGCGGGGGTGGGGCAAGAGAGTCCTATCTATGTCGTTGGTACCCACGTGGACTACGACACTGGACCCTTCCCCTCCCACTGCAAGTTGCTCTCCAGTCCTGAGCACATGTCCTGATCCCTGGCAGGCAACTAAGTCTTCTGGGCTCTCACTCTTGGCCAAAGAGAACGGTGTCTATCCCCCTGTCTATATGAACTTCTACTCCCACTACATTCCTATTTTACTATCGCAGTTTGAATGGCAACCTGTACCACAGTGCCGTGGTCAGTTTTCCCATCCACCCTGCAGCACTCGCTCTCATCCATACAAGCTGAAACAACTTCAAACCTGTTGGACAATTGCAAGGACTAAGCCTCCTCCACTTCTGCCTTCTCAATCCCCTTACCTGACCCACCCTCAGTCTAAAATGCAGCAAGAATTGGACAATATCCAGGCTTGGGCTGATAAGTGGCAAGTAACATTCGTGCCACACAAGTGCCAGACAATAACCATCTCCAACAAGAGAGAATCTAACCATCTCCCCTTGACATTCAATGGCATTACCATTGCTGAATCCCCCACTATCAACATCCTAGGGGCTACCATTGACCAGAAACTGAACTGGAGTAGCCATATAAATACCGTGGCTACAAGAGCAGGTCAGAGGCTAGGAATCCTGCAGCGAGTAACTCACCTCCTGACTCCCCAAAGCCTGTCCACCATCTACAAGGCACAAGTCAAGAGTGTGATGGAATAGTCTCAACTTGCCTGAATTGGTGCAACTCCAGCAACACTCAAGAAGCTCGACACCATCCAGGACAAAGCAGCCCGCTTGATTGGCACCCCATCTACAAACATTCACTCCCTCCACAACCGACGCACAGTGGCAGCAGTGTTTACCAAAAAAAAATTGTGCATTTAGTGTGGAGTGGTCCAGATCAGCTTGGTTACATTCAGCATTGTGTCAGCTATGGTTAAGTTGGTAGCAATCGCACCCATGAGCTAGAAGATTGTGGGTTCACATTCCACTTCAGGACATGAGTACAATTATCAAGGCTGACTCTTAGCACAGTGTCGAGTCAATACAGTATTCCCGGAGGTATTATCTTTCAGATGAGGTGTTAAAACTGAATTCCTGTCTGCCCTCCTGTGTGGATGTAAATAAATCCTGTGACTATTTCTCAAAGGAGAGCAGGATAGCTATCCCGGGTGTCCTGGCCAATATTTATTCCTCAATCAACCTCACAGATTACCTGGTCACTATCACATTACTGTTTGTAGGAGCTTATCAAAGATTTTACAGCAGAGCACTTAGAGAACAATGGTAGAATCGGGCAGAGTCAGCATGGATTTATGAAAGAGAAATCACACTTGACAATTCTACTAGAATTTTTCGAGGATGTAACTAGTAGAGTTGATGAGGGGGAGCCAGTGGATGTGGTTCATTTGGACTTTCAGAAGGCTTTCGACAAAGTCCCACATAAGAGATTAGCATGTAGAATTAAAGCGCGTGGGATTGGGGGTAGTGTATTGCGATGGATAGAAAATTGGTTGGCAGACAGGAAACAAAGAGTAGCGATAAATGGATCTTTTTTCCGAATGGCAGGCAGTGACTCGTGGGGTACCGTAGGGATCAGTGCTGGGACCCCAGCTACATATATTAATGATTTAGATGAGGAAACTAAATGTAATATCTCCAAATTTGCAGATGTCACAAAACTGTGTGGGAGGGTGAGTTGTGAAGAGGATGCAGAGAGGCTTCAAGGTGATTTGGACAAGTTGAGTGATGGGCAAATACATGGCAGATGCAATATATTTTGGATAAATGTGAGGTTATCCACGTTGTTAACAAAAACAGGAAGACATATTATTATCTGAACGGCTATAAACTGAGAGAGGGGAATATGCAGTGACACCTGGGTGTTCTCATACACCAGTCGCTGAAGGTAAGCATGCAGGTGCAACAGGTGGTAAAAAAGGCAAATGGTATGTTGGCCTTCATAGCGAGAGGATTCGAGTACAGGAGAAGGATGTCTTGCTGCAATTATACAGGGCCTTGGTGAAGCCACACCTGGAATATTGTGTGCAGTTTTGGTCTCCTTATCTGAGGAAGGATGTTCTTGCTATAGAGGAAGTGCAGCGAAGGTTTACCAGACTGATTCCTGGGATGGCAGGACTGACGTATGAGGAGCGATTGAGTCAGTTAGGATTATATTCGCTGGAGTTCAGAAGAGTGAGGGGGGATCTCATAGAAACCTATAAAATTGTAACAGGACTTGACAGGGTAGATGCAGGAAGGATGTTCCCGATGGTGGAGGAGTCCAGAACCAGGGGACATAGTCTAAGGATACGGGGTAAACCTTTCAGGACTGAGATGAGGAGAAATTTCTTCACCCAGAGAGTGGTGAGCTTGTGGATTTCCCTACCACAGAAAGCAGTTGAAGCCAAAATATTGTATGTTTTCAAGAAGCAGTTAGGTATAACTCTTGGGTCTAAAGGGATCAAAGGGTATGAGGCGAAAGCAGGAATAGGTTACTGAGTTGGATGATCAGCCATGATCATAATGAATGGTGGAGCAGGCTCGAAGGGCCGAGTGGCCTACTCCTGCTCCTATTTTTTATGTTTCTATGTTGTACGTAAATTGTCTGCCTACCTTACAATACTGACAGTACTTATGAAGTACTTTATTGGCTGTAAAGCACTTCGGGACATCCTGCAGTTGTGAAAGACGCTATATAAATGAAGATAGCCCTATTTTTACCCTTATATTCTGTCCCGTTCTGCAAAATCCTGAGGCTGTGTAAAGATACAATGATCAGCAAAGTCTCTATTTCCCGAACATGCATCAAGATGATTGGAGTACATGTGTGCAAAGCAGACAGAAATGATCAGCTGGGAAACGTAATATTCTGGTGACAACAGAAACATGGCTCAAAACAGGGAAACACTGAATGCTTACTGTTCTCGGATACAATATATTCATGAAAGATAGAGTAGGTAATTAACATCTCTAAAAGCAGGCAGTCTACCTATCCTTGACAGTAATTGAATGACCATCACTGAGCTCCCATTATCAACATTCTGGGGGATTACCATTGACCGGAAACTGAACTGGACCAGCCACATAAATACTGTGGCTGCAATAGCAGGTCAGAGTCCAGATATTCTGTGGCATGCAATTCACCTCCTTACTACCCAAATCCTTGCCACCATCTACAATGCATCTGTCATGAGTGTGGTGGAATATGCTCCACTTGGCTGGATGATTGCAGCTCCAACAAATCTCAAGAACATAGACATCATTCAGGAAAAAGCAGCCTGCTTGATCAGCATCCCATCCACCCTGTTAAACATACACTCTCTCCAGCATTGGAGCACCATGGCTGCCTTGTGTACCATCTATGAGGTGCACTGCAGCAACTCGCCAAGGATTCCACAACAATGTCTTTCAAATCTGATAACTCTACTGCCTAGTAGAACAAAGGCAACAAGCTCATGGAACACCACCACCTGCAAGTCACCCTTCAAGTCACACCATTCCAACTTGGAAATATCTCACAATTACTTCATTATCACAAGGTCAAATTTTGAAACTCCTTGCCTCACAGCAATGTGGGTGTACTACACCACAAAGCATGAAGGGTTTCATGAGGGTGGCTGACCACAATCTTGTCAATGACAATTAGGAATGCAAGAATAAAATGGGGGAAGGTAGCAGTTTGGATTGCAGAAAATGGGCTGGATTTTGGGAAGGAGATGGGGCTCCTGGTGCCCGTCCAAAAAGAAAAACTCTGCCTCAGTCTCTTCATGCTCACCCCCATTCCCCAGAGTGATCTTCATCATTTCGCAGCCTAAGTGTCATGCACCGAGATCCCCATCTCTTTAAAGATGAGGATTCCACCTCCAAGAGCTGCCGGCAAATTGCAGGGCCAGCAGCTCAGCACCACTGCTGGTACTGCTGAGGCCTTAGATCTAGGCTCATTGCTCAAACCCTGGACTACAGGTATGTGAGGTGGGGTCGCCATGGTCAGTCCGGGGGGCCCCGGGGTGCTGGGGAAGAGAGGGTGCCCGTGATGTCCAGGGGACTGGGGTCTATGGAGGCAGATGTTGTGCCAGTGCGGGTCCACCGTGGACAACAGATTGCCCATGAAGGAAGGCCCCCCCACCCTCAAAGCCCGGGGGGCACGGGGTGGATGCCTCATTTTACAAGCCGTCCTCCCTGCATGGCAGAGGCACGCCCTGCTGTTGGTTAGTGGCGGTGGAAAAGGCCTTTTTATGGCCATCAGTTGGCCACTAAGAACTTCAGTTGGCTTCTGGGCAGGAAAGCCATCTTCAGCCTATCCCATCCCAGAAGATTGATGCCAATGGTCCGACGATCGGGCGGCAGGGGGCCCTCAGCCCCAACCACCTCTCAGAATTCTATGAACCCCAACCTCCGACCCCACCTCAGGGGGTCCATAAAGTCCAGCCCAATGTTGCAGTGAAGGAGAGAATGTCCTCAGCTTATCAAAAATAGAATCTATTTGGCTGGAACTGAGAAAGAATATATGAGCTAACACACTACTTGGTCTATAGTATAGGTCAGCAAAGGGTGGGAAGTAGTGGTCTAGAGTAATGGGCCCAGAACAGCAGGGCAACCTCAGGGGCCAACATGCGCAAGAAATTGATAATTAATCAGAGGAATAACAGCAGGGGAATAGCAAAGACCAGAAGTGGAGCACGGGGCTTCACCTGGGGGGTGGTGGACCAGGCCACCAGGCAGGGGCTGTGTTTTCCCAGCGCTGAGACCATGGATGTGGGGATTGGGTTGGGGGGGGCGGCGGGTGTAGTTTGCTGGCGCTCGATTTTGCTGAGGGCGATTTGGTGCTAAGATGAAAGATTATTGAAAGGTTAAGTGACATTCCACATCTGAAAGGCGTCAGCTCTAGTAGAAGGAAACCAATGGCTGGAAACCCAGCTGTGGTCAAATCACCCCTCTGCCTTAAGAGCATGCTCTTGGGCCAAAAGCTAGGAGAAGGATACTCCGATATAATACCTACAACTTTGCAGTTGCTGCAGCCATCTCAGCCTTCTGAGCCACTTTGGAGAAGCATTTAGTCCAAAGAGTGGGATTAGCCTGTGCGAACTGATCAATTTAAGCAGACTTTGCACAGGCACTAAGAAAATTCTTACAGTGATGGGGGAGAGGAGAAAACAGCACGTGAAATTGGCACTGGCGGTCACAACTTCAATCCTGCATGCAGTTGGCTCAGTAGTATTTATGTTTTGACTGTTGACTTGAGACAACAATGCCATCCGCGGCACCTGTAGTGACCAACCAGCCTTTTCCAGGAATAGTACTGCTTGCTCCGAATGGAGACGAGCCCAAACATTGCAACTCACCTGGTTGGCTTATGGTGCAAAAGAAAAACTTAACAAAAACAAAAAGAGACAAAACATCTTGAAACTTTTGTGCTGGAATGTCTGCACAATGTCGGATGACCACTGGCACCATGAAAGACTGGTAGCTGGACAGCTTGCCTTGATGGACATTCACTTCACAACACTCGGTGAAGTTCGTTTTGCAGAGCAGGGAGCATTGACAGAGCATAGAACAGGTTGGACACGTTTCTGGTCAGTCAAAGGGAAAGATGAGCAATGCCACTCAGCTGTTCAATTTATGATTAAGAAGTCCATTGCCAGCAGGCTTCAGAACCTCTATATTTTTTCTGATAAACGCATATCCCTAGGACTACCAATCCAAGACAACCAATTTGCCACCATTTTCAGTTAATGTCCTCCTAGCCGACAAGCCGATATAGCGACCAAAGCAAGTTTCTACCATGACCTGAACAACCTTCTATTGCAGGTTGACTTCAACAATATTGGAGAATTCAACACAAGAGTAAGGCATAACCAAAAGAATTAGAAAGATGTCTTGGGCAGACATGGCATTGGCAACTGCAATGACAATGGTCAACTTCTGCTGGATTCTGCATGGACTCAACATCCCTCATTCTATATTCTATCTGAAAGCCAGATTTAAGACCACCTAGAGCTATCCACGGTCTAAGAAATGGCAACTTTTGGATTATATTCTGGTGCACCAACGTGATGCATGAGATATACTACAGGCTAGAGTTATGCCCAGTGTTGACTGTTAAACCAACCACAGGCTAGTTCGAGCTAACAGTGCCTTCAAAATCAAACCATCACCCAAAAGAAAAGGCCCACAAATAAGGGTAATACAAGTCTATAGACGATATCGATTAGATGTAAAAGAGGTTTTCCAGAGCAAGCTTGAAGACAGAATCTGTTGTGACCCATCTCAGCGCAGTGATATTAACCCAGCTAAACAGTGGGAAGTTGAAGTCCGTCCTACAGGAAACAACTACAGAAGTGCTTGGCTTTTCAACCAGAAGCAACCAAGATTGGTTAGATGACAATGACATGGAAATCCAACAGCTCCTTGAAAAGTAACACTTCTGGCATAATGGATTCTGTGTATGCTGTGACGATCATGGAAGCCTGCAACACTCTGCCAACTAGTCTCCGAGTCATCCAAACCAACTGGTGGGCAGCGCTCGCTGACAGAATGCAGAATTACACAGATATGGGAGGTATGAGATCCTTCTGCGCAGTCTTGAACTATATGGAACTTCACAGCAGCTGCGGGCACCACTAAAATCTTTGGACAGCTCAACTCTGCTCATGGCTAAAGAGACCATCATGCTCGGATTTCAGAACACTTTGAGAGCCTACTTAGTGACCAGTGTATGGTATGGGAGATGTCCATCGCTGACATCTCCCATAGTGAAATGAAGTCTGACCTGGATGAACTACCAACACATGAAGATCTCAAGACCATTACAGCAGAATTAAAATAGCACAAGGTTCCTGGAATAGATGTGATTCCAGATGAGGTCTATAAGCAGGGAAGAGATGTGATCCTTGATAGGCTTAGAGATTTGTGTACAACTATATTGGAAGAAAGAGACAGTGCCAGGGGACCTTTGAGATGCAGTGTCTGTCTCCCTCTATGTAAAAAACAAGAGAAAGAAGTATTTCTGGTCAAACTACAGAGGCATCACTTCACGTTCCAGTGCTGGCAAAATCTTGGCCAGAATGCTTCGAATTAGACTTGTTCTGACAATAGTTGAAGAAAACCTCACTGAAATCATTGCAGATTCAGATCCAATACGGGAAATGCAGACGTGACTTCTCTGCTGATACAGATGCAGGAGAAGTGTAGAGAACATGTATGCTACCTTTGTCGATCTCACCAATGCATTCAATACAGTCAGCTGGAACAGGCTTTAGAAGATGCTGTCTCGATTGGGGTGCCCAACAAGGTTCCTCATAGTTCTGTGTGCAGTTCTGGTCGCCTCATTTTAGGAAGGATGTGGAAGCCTTGGAGAGGGTGCAGAGGAGATTTACCAGGATGTTGCCTGGAATGGAGAATAAGTCTTACGAGGAAAGGCTGAACATTCTAGGCCTCTTCTCATTAGAAAGGAGAAGGATGAGGGGTGACATGATAGAGGTTTATAAGATGATCAGGGGAATAGATAGGGTAGACAGTCAGAAACTTTTTCCCCGGGTGGAGCAAAGCGTTACAAGGGGTCATAAATTTAAGGTGAAGGGTGGGAGATATAAGGGGGATGTCAGGGGAAGGTTCTTTACCCAGAGAGTGGTCGAGGCATGGAATGCCTTGCCCGGGGAAGTTGTTGAGTCAGAAACTTTAGGGACTTTCAAAAGGCTTTTGGATAGGTATATGGATAAAGGAGAATGATGGGGTATAGATTAAATTGTCCTTGACAGAGGACAAAGGATCGGCACAACATTGTGGGCCGAAGGGCCTGTTCTGTGCTGTATGTTCTATGTTCTATGTTCTATGTTCTCCATCAACTGTATAAAGGTCAGAAAATGCAGGTCAAGCAGAATGGAGCCCTCTCAGAGAGCTTCCTATCTCCAAGGGTGTTAAGCAAGATTATGTTATGACAGCGACCCTTTTCTCTATTTATTTTTTCACTCTGATGCTGCTGGAGGCAAAGCAGGCTTGACAGCGGGCATATACATCCACTTCCAAACAGAAGGCAGTCTTTTCAACCTGTGATGACTACAGGCACATACCAAAACCACAGAAGAGCTTATTGTGGATGTTTGCTGCAAATTGTGCCCTTTGACACACACGGAGGAGACAATGCAGCTCATTGTAAATCTGAGGTAGAAAATATCTTTGGCCTTAATATTAGCCTAAAAAACAAACCGAAATGCAGAAACCACGGCCCTGAAGAAATTACAACACACAACAGATCAGCATTTATGGCAACGACTTCACTGCAGTAGAACACTTTGCCTGTCCAGGTAACATTGTCACAAATGATGCCACTGTTAACAAGGACACAGACAATCGACAGTCCAAAACCAACTGCTCATTTCACCACCTCTTGAAGCTTGTCTGGTGAAAGCATTCACCACACATCTCTACCAACATCTAGGTTGTCATCAACACCCTCTTGTATAGGTCAGGACCATGGCTTCTGTACAGAAAACAAATACAACTGCTCGAACACTTGCATTAACGCTGTCTTTGATCCATCATGATGGCAGGACTACATCACAAACAATGAATTCCTCAACAGAGCAATTCTGCCCAGCACTGAATGCATTTTCTTACAGCACCAATTACACTGAACAGAACATGTGACATGTAAGGAGGATTCCAGAATGCCAAAAGCAGTGCTTTACGGTGAATTATGCTCCAGTAATTGAGCTCGAGGTGCACCTCACAAATACTTCAAAGACCAGCTGAAAAGAAAGCTCTTTCTGGCTCACATTCACCAGCGTGTGTGAGAACAACAGGCTGCTGATGGAGACCGCTGGTGCACAACAAGGAAAGCGGCCTATGAATCTGAAACAAACAGACGCAAGGTTGCTGAAGAAAGGCAAAGAAAACATAAGGAGTCTGCTTGTACCAGAGCCCCTCCAAAACAGGGGCTCTTGTACCCAAATGTTTCAGACTTGGAAATCAAGAATTAGCTTCTTCAATTATCAAAAATAATGCCAATTATCACAGAGACAAGTCATACCATGACTTCAGACTGCGAAGAATCTGCCATCATTATCACAGTGCTGGAACGAGTGGATGTACGAGTGGGGTGAAGGACAGAATCTATTCAGTTAAAATGAAGAAACAACAGAGGCTCCATTACATTTCTTGAAGTATTCTATAGGACAGCAACGATCGGGAAAGAGATAGATCAAGGTTGTCCAACATATAGCCCACGGGACAGGATCTGCCAGCCAAAGTTTTCCACCCGGCCCGCAGTGTAAACTATATTCTGGCCATTCCTCTTCCTCACCAGGGGTCTGTGACTGGGGATCAGAAATTTCCCATTTTCTTCTTCTGCAGAGCGCCTTTTTAAAAAAATCATTTCACAGGGTTTGTTTTTAAACAAAACTTCCGCTGGAAAACCCCGAATCTGTCCAAAGTTGCGAAACAGATGTTCCCACTGTCAGGACATGTCAGCTGTGAAACTGGCTTGCAATTTTTTTTTAAACTGATCAACCATCTGATGAGCGTTCCCGCTCTCTGTAACTGTCAGAGAGAAAGAGGGATAGAGAGACAGAGAAAGGGGAATATAGAGAGAGAAGGGGGAGAGAGAGAAAGGGAGATAGAGAGTGAAAGAGGGAGACAGAGTGAGAGAAAGGGGGACAGAGAGAGAGAGAGGCAGAGAGAGAGAGAAAGGGGGCAGACAAAGAGAGTGAGAAAGGGAGCAGAGAGGGCAACAGAGAGAGAGAGAAAAAGGGGGACAGACAGAGACAGAGAGAGAGGCAGAGTGAGAAAGGTGGACAGAGAGGGGGACAGAGGGTGAGAGAGAGAGAGAGAGAGAGAGAGAGAGAGAGAGAAAGGCAGACAGACAGAGAGGGAGAGGGGAGTCAGGAGGGAGGTGGGGCAGAGAGAGTGAGAGGGGAGAGAGGTGGTCAGCATATAGAGAGGGAGAGAGTGTGATCAAGTTCACTGTTGGCAGAATGACATCTATCCAAAATATTCTGCATCACTAAAAAAATGTCTGGGCAAACATTGGCTCCTTGTGCAAGCAAAAAATGCCAGGACTCTCACTAAATCAGTGTCCAACATAGTGAAAAGAAAGTAAGTCAATTAATTAGTCTTCTCATTTAATGCTTCTTCACAAAAAGGTACATTTGTTGCTGTTTAGATCAATAGTAAGATAAATTTAAATGCCTTTATCTTTGCAAAATTGTCCCTTAGGCTCCCCATGTAAGACAAAAATTGTGATGTTGCCCACCAAGCGAAAAGGTTGGATAACCCTTATATAGATGAACAAATTTAGAGGAAATTACAGAAAGGTGCAAGAACTATAGAGTAGTTAAAATGGAGGATTTTATGTACCCTAATATAGGCTGAAATAGTCATAGCATAAAAGCCAGGGAGGGGCAAGAGCTTCCAGAGTGTGAATTGTTGATATCAATGCGTTTGCTGTCCACTAAGGAAGGAGGCATTGCTGAATCTGGTTCTGGGGAATGATGTAGGTCAAGTGAATCAAGTGTCAGTAGGGGAGCATTTAGGGTACTGTGATCATGTTACCATAAGACTTACGTTGACTGTGGAAAAGGACAATGAGCAATCCATAATAAAAATAATCAATTGGGAAGGAACAACTTCAATGGGTTGTGGACAAATCTGGCCCAGGTCAATTGGCATCAAAGATTGGCAGGTGAAGCTGTAATGGAACAATGGGTTGCCTTTAAAGAGGCAGTAGTTCACGTGCAATCAAGGTACAATCCACCGAAGGGGAAATGCAGGGCAAAAAAGTCCAGAGCTCCCTGGATGATGAAATATGTAGTGAGTAAGATGAAGAAGAAAAAGGGTGCATATGCAAGCCTTCGGGTGTATAATACAAGTGAGAACAAGGCTGAATATAGAAGGTTCAGAGGGAAATGGGAAAAAAATAAGAGAAACAAAGAAAAAGTATGAGAAGACACCGTCAGAAAGGAATCCAAAAGTAATGTACAGGTGCATAAACAGTAAAAGGGTAGTAAAAGGAGGAGTGAAGCCAATTCGGGACCAAATACGAGATATAAATGTGGAATTGGGGTGCGACAGAAACTACACCTGCCAAATGGAAACATATTAATTTCAGCATTTGGAACACTATCTGAACTTGTACTGGGCATTGACCATAACCTGTTTAAAAAGACCACAGAGCAGTTGTTGAAAACACATTTGTGTTCTGAGAGACAGTTGTCTGGAGAGACAATGGGAGTGCTCCCTGATTCAATTAGCCAGATGGGTTTTGTCAAAAGTGATGATCAAATGATATTGAGAGTCATTGTCTGTGTAAGAATCAGCACGTCACCATCGTCCCCTGCAACCCCACCCACCCCCGCCCCCCACACCCGCACCCCTGCACCCCACCTAGTGTGTCTAGTAAGCTTTGAAGAATCAACAATCCTTGCAAGCGATACTGCTTCAAACAAAGAGCTAGTCACATGACTAACCTGCTGGCCAACCTGGGAATTGATTTAATTGTGCATCACAGAAAAGTTTTGAGACAGACTGCAAATTTGAAGACCAAAGAGAAGCAAGGTTTCTCTCTCTCTCTGACACAAAGTTCCATGGACCCACGGACGTAACTAAAGTCTCAAGACAGAAGACACTTGCAGCCTTCTGGTACCAGTGAAACAAGTTTGAAAGTGTGCACTGGGCCCCAACGAGAACTGCAAGACTTAACTTCAATCAAAGACTTCACAGCAAAACTAAAAAATAATAATTGAATTCCATCTACTACTTCAAACCTTCCCCCTTTAATTATTTTTCCTTCTCTGTACCTATTTGTGTCTGTGTTTATTGTGTATGCATGCTCGCATGATTGTGATGCATATTTTAGTAGTTTTAACTCAGGTAGAATGTCAAGGTTCTTGTTTAAACCTAAGAAAGTTTGTCTGATTAATTCCTTTACAATTACAGTTAGAGAGCAGTGAGCAAGGACTCACTGAGGGGAAGTTAAAAACAATTTTAAAAGTTTTAAAGTTAAAACCTGTTATGGCCAAACCAGGAAAGGGGCGAGAGGGGAGCCTGGGACCTCTTCCTCACCTGTTCATAACATGGGGGAATGCGTTAAGTATTGAATGAGTACTTTATATCTGTCTTTACCAAGGAAGAACATGCTGCCCAAGTCATGGCGAAAGAGGAGCTCGTTGGGATACTGGATGGGCTAAAAATTGATAAAAGTGGAGGTATTAGGTAGGCTGGCTAGAATTAATGTTTTTAAGTCCCAGGACCGGATGAGATGCATCCATGGATACTGAGGGAAGTAAGGGTGGAAATTGTCATATTCCTCCAATCCTCCTTAGATTCAGGGGTGGTGCCAGATGAGTGGAGAATTGCAAATGTTACACCCTTATTCAAAAAGGGGAGTTAAGATAAGTCCCGCAACTATCGACAAGTCAGTTTAACCTCAGCAGTGGGAAAGCTGTGTCCATTCAAATTCAGGACAAAATTAACAGTCACTTGTACGATTGTGTATTAATTACGCTAAGCCAACACGGATTTGCTGCCAGCACATCATGCTTAACTGACTTATTGGAGGTTTTTTTTTCATGAGGCAACAGAGAGGGTAGATGAGGGTACTGTGGTTGATGTGACATGGACTTCCAAAAGGAATTTGATAAAGTGTGCCATAACAGGCTTGTCAGCAACGTTTTCGCTCATGTAATAAAAGGGACAGTAGAAAGGTGGATATAAAGTTGGCTGAGCGACAGGAAATAAAGAACAGTGCTGTACGGTTGCTTATGATACTGGAGGAAAGTAGAGAGGGAGAATCCTCCAGGGGTCGGTGTTAGGATGCCTGCTTTTGTTGATATATAATAATGACCTAGACTTGGGTGTACAGGGCACAATTTCAACATTTGCGGATGACACAAATCTTGGAAGTATTGTATGCTGTGAAGAGGATAGTGATAAACTTCAAGGTAACATTGACAGGTTGGTAGCATGGGCGGACAAGTAGCAGGTGAAATTGAACGCAGTGAAGTATTTAGTGATTCATGTTTGTAGGAACAACGAGGAGAGGCAATATAAAATAAAGGATACAATTGTAAAGTTTGTGCAGGTGCAGAGGAACATGGAGGCATACATGTGCACACTTCATTGAAGGTGGCAGGGCAGGTTGAGAAAGTGCTTAATGAAGCATACGGGATCCTGGGCTTTATAGAGAGGGGCATAAAGCACAAAAGTAAGGAAGTTATGAGAAACTTATATAAAAGACGGATTCGACCTCATCTGGAGTATTGTGTCCCGTTCTGGGTACCACACTTTAGGAAGGATGTTAAGGCATGAGAGAGGTCGCAGAAAAGATTCAAGAGAATGCTTCCAGAGATGAGGAACTTCAGTTACATGGACAGATTGAAGAGCTGGGGCTGTTCTCTCGGCCAAGAGAAGATTAAGAGGAGATTTGATCAAGTATTCAAAACCATGAGGGGTCTGAACAGAGTAGATAAGTGGAAGGATCAAGAACCAGAGCAGACCAATTTAAGATGACTGGCACAAGAAACAATGGTGAAATAAGGAAAAGTTTTATGAAGTGAGTGGTTAGAATCTGGAATGCACTGCCTGAGGATATGGTGCAGGCAGATTCAATCGTTGCTTTCAAAAGGGATTGAATAACTATTTGAGGAGGAAACATTTTCAGGGCTACAGATAAAGGCAGTGAAGTGTGACTCGATGAGTTGCGATGGGCCGAGTGGCCTCTTCTGTGCTGCATTCTGTGATTCCGTGATTTGATGTACATTTGAAGTGCAATTACTGATGTAAGCTAATGACTGAGAGCGAGCGAGAGAGAGCTGGAGTTTTACACAAACATGGATTCAGCAGATGCCAAAATATAACATTACCAATTATATTGTAACATGGAACTGTCTTTTCAGGTTAACATGCAGGTGCAGCAAGTAATTAGGAAGGCAAATGGAATGTTGGCCTTTATAGCTGGGGGGTTAGAGTTTAAAAATAGGGAAGTCTTGTTATAACTGTACAGGGTGTTGGTGAGGCCACACCTAGAGTACTGAGTACAGTATTAGTCCCCGTATTTAAAGAAGGATATACTAGCATTGGAGGCAGTTCAGAAAAGGTTCACTTGGCTGATTCCTGGGATGAAGGGGTTGTCTTATCAAGAATGGCTAAACAGGTTAAGCCTTTATTCATTGGAGTTCAGAAGAATGAGAGGTGATCTTATAGAAACATATAAGATTTTAAGGGGGGTTGACAGGATAGATGTTGAGAAGATGTTTCCACTAGTGGGGGAATCTCGAACTAGGGGACATAGTTACAGAATAAGGGGGCACACATTTAAAACAGAGATGCGAAGGAATTTCTTCTCTCAGAGGGTGGTGAATCTCTGGAATTCTCTACCTCAGAGAGTTGTGGAGGCCAGGTCACTAAATGTATTTAAGGAGGAGGTAGATAGATTTTTGAAATCTCGGGGAGTAGAGGGTTAGGCGGAGCAGGCCTGAAAGAGGAGTTGAGGCCTGGGACAGTTCAGCCATGATCTTATTGAATGGCGGGGCAGGCTTGAGGGGCTGAATGGCCTACTCCTGCTCCTATTTCTTATGTTCTTATATTTATTATCTTTAACTAATGATTAGCTCGGCAGCGACCTGTTTAAATTTAGAAATGATCAAAAGTGTAGTTGACAAGATTTGAAATTTCATGGTGAATCCCCCAGTGATATTTAGCACAGCGCTTTAGTCACTTGCCCACAATTACATGCCATGGAAGTACACTGTTCGAATGTTGAGTTGAGATACAGATCAGTCCTGATCTAATTGAATGTTGGAGCTGGATCGAGCAGCTGATTAGTCGACATCAGCGTGCCTCACATTAAGATCAATTTGTATTTATACAGCGCCTTTTTACAATAAAACGTCGAGTGCCACTTCACAGCAGCATTATAAGACAAAAACTGACACCGAGTCACGTAAGGGGGTATTACGGCAAATGACCAAAAGCTTCATCAAAGTGGTAGGTTTGCAGGAGTGTTTTAAAGGAGAAAGGACAGTTAGAAAGGTTTAGTGAGGTAATTCGAGAGCTTGATTACAGAGATAATGAGGGGCAAGGTCATGAAGGGATTTGAAAACAAGTATGAACATTTTAAAAATTGAGGCGATGCTTTACCGGGAGCCAATGTCGGTCAGTGAGAACAGACTTGTGCCCACGATTACTGAAGTATAAATGTTAAGTGTCAGGGTGGCAAAAGCTTACATAATCTTTCTCACACAGAAACTTTCAGCCATCGCATTGATACAATCTCACTCCACCTGAATTGGAATTCGATTCATCAAGAGAGAAGAACTTTGACTCGATTTGTCATTTATATAAAGGCGATCTCACATTTCTATGACACAGTACAATATTTGGGGAATATCTGGTTACCTGAGGAGCGGAGCAACAGTCGGCGGCTGACCTGTGTGTAAATGGGACCGGAGTGGGAGCTATAAATAAAGATCGGGGCGTGAGGTCCACCCTTACCTGGGACCGGAGCTGCAGTCGGCTGTCTCTCTCTCTCTCTGGCAGCTGACCCGCGCATGAGGTTTGAAAAGTGAAAAACAAAACTAACAGTGACATCACGGGAAATCTGTAAGCTGATTGGTTGGTAACAGCTGTTAGAACACGTAAATAGCTTTTTAAAAAATTAGAGAGAAAAAAAAGTTACTTTTCAAGAAAACCTCAAATTGCTACCTTGTAACTGATAGGGTTAGTAGCAGCAAGGTTTTATAATTTGTGCAATTTATTAATAATTACTAATTAGAATAGTGCTGTTTGGATAGAGTGAAGCTGTGAGTTGTGTGTAAGAGATTTTACTGACTCGGGGAAAAGAGGTGCTCTTTGCAGTCTTTCTTTTCTTTTCTGTCTTTTCAGCCTCCATGGTACAGGGGAAGAAGCTGGTTGGCAAGTAACTGGTAAGTTATTACACTAGCAATAATTAGTTTATAAAGCTGAGTAATGGCAGGGCAGCTCGACCAAGCGGTATGTGCCTCCTGTTGCATGTGGGAAGTCGTGGACGCACCATGTGCCCTTGACAAACGCATCTGTAGTAAGTGACACTGGCTGCAGAAGCTTGAGCTCCACGTTTCAGAACTCGAGCGGCGGCTGGAGTCAATGTGGCGCATCCACCAGGTAGAGAATTATGTGGATAGTACGTTTCAGGGGGTAGTCACTCCGGAGCTTAAGAGAGCGCAGGCAGAGAGGGACTGGGTGGCTGCCAGACAGACAAGAAGGTCAAGGCAGGTAGTGCAGGAGTCCCCGGAGGGCATCCCATATTCTGACCGGTATTCAGCTCTGAGTACCGATGGGAGAGACGGTTCCTCTGGAGACTGCAGCAAGAGTCATGACCACCATGGGTGGCTCAGCTGTGCAAGGAAGGAGGAGAAAGGACAAGAGAGCAATAGTGATAGAGGATTCTATAGGTAAGGGAACAGAGAGGCATTTCTGTGTTCGCAGACGTGATTCCAGGATGGAATGTTGCAAGGGTCATGGCTATCACCGAGCAGCTACAGAGCATTCTGGAGGGTGAGGGTGCACAGCCAGAGGTCGTGGTCTACATTGGTACCAATGATATAAGAAAGAGGAATGAGGTCCTGCAGGCTGAGCTCAGGGAGTTAGGAAAGAGATTAGCAAGCCGGACCTCAAAGGTAGTAATCTCTGGATTACTGTCAAGGCAACGTGCTAGTGAGTATAGAAATAGAATACACCAGATGAAATGCGTGGCTGGAGAGATGGTGCAGGAGGGAGGGCTTCAGATTTCTGGGGCATTGGGACCGGTTCTGGGGAAGGTGGGATCTGTACAAGCCGGCTGGTCTACACCTGAACAGGACTGGGACAAATATCCTTGCAGGAAGGTTTGCCAGTGCTGTTGGGGATGGTTTAAACTAGTTTGCCAGGGGATGGGAACCTGAGCGCAATCTCAGATAGGACAATTTCAGGGCAGGGAACGGGAGGCAGAAAATTAGTGAGTGACTCTGAAAGACAGAAGAAGCAAAGGTTAAAAAGTGTGCAGCACAGGAATTTGGCAGTGGTAAAGGGGATTTATTTAAATGCAAGGAGTATAGTAAATAAAGCTGATGAGATGAGGGCACAGATAGACACTTGGCAACACGATATCATTGCTGTAATGGAAACCTGACTGAAAGAGAGGCAAGACTGGATATAGAGTTTTCAGGCGCGATAGAGAGGGAGATACAAAAGGAGGGGGTGTAGCATTATTAGTTAAGGAATCAATAACAGCTGTGAGGAGGAATGATATGCGAAGTGAATCATCAAATGAGGCCATATGGGTGGAGATCAGAAATAAAAAAGAGGCAGCCACACTACTAGGAGTGTACTATAGACTCTCAAATAGTGAGAGAATAACAAACATGTAGGCAAATTTCTGAGTGCAAAAACTATAGGGCAATAATAGTTGGGGATTTCAACTACCCTAATATCAACTAGGATACAAACAGTGTGAAGGGCACAGAGGGCTCAAAATTCTTGAACTGAATTCAAGTGAACTTTTTTAGCCAGCATCTAACAAGCCCAACATGAGCGGGCACAATCCTCGATTTAATCTTAGGAAATGAAGCTGGGCAAGTGGATGAAGTAACAGTGGGTGACCATTTTGGAGAAAGTGACCATAATACTGTTGGTTTCAGCATAATCATGGAAACAGACAAAGATAAAACAAGAGTAAAATTTCTAAATTGGGGAAGGCTAATTTTATGAAACTGAGTGGTGATCTGGCAAAAGTGTACTGGATACAGCTACTTGAAGGAAAATCAGTGGCAAACCAGTGGGAGGCATTTAAAAGCGAGATACTATAGGCACAGTATAGGCGTGTCCCCACAAAGATAAAGGGTGGTATGGAAAATCTCGAGCCCCCTGATTATCTAGAAGCATACAGGGTACGTTAAAGCAGAAAACGAAAGCTTAATATGGTCACAAAAACGTAATACTTTAGAAAGCCTAAGGGAATATAGAAACTGCAGGGGTGAAGTAAAAAAAGAAATTAGAAAAGCAAAGAGAGGACATGAAAAATTATTGGCAGGTAAAATCAAGAAAAACCTGATGATGTTTTATCAGTACATTACAAGAGGATAACTAAGGGCCGATGTGATCTACAAGGGAACTTATGCATGGATGCAGAAGATGTGGGCAGGGTTCTTAATGAGTTTTTATCTCTGTCTTCACAAAGGAGAGGGATGATGCATTGTAGTACGGATTTTTGTAAAGCATTTGACAAGGTTCCACATGGCGGACTGGCCAGTAAAATGAAAGCCCACGGGATACAGAGGAATGTGGCAGGTTGGGTCCAAAATTGGCTCAGTGACAGAAAAGAAAGGGTAGTAGTCGATGGATGTTTTTGTGAATTGAAAGATGTTTCCAGTCGCGTTCCACAGGACCCAGTGTTGGGTCCCTTGCTGTTTTTTGGCATAAATTAATGATTTGGACTTTAATGTGGGAGGCATGATTTGGGAATTTTGCAGATGACACAAAAATTGGCTGTGTAGTTGATAGTGAAGAGGATAGCTGTAGACTCCAGAATAATATCAATGGTTTTGTTGAGTGGGTAGAAAAGTGGCAAATGGAATTCAATTCAGAGAACTGCGAGGTAATGCATTTGTGGAGGGCAAATAAAGTGAGAGAATACACAATAAACGGGAGGATACTGAGAGGGGTAGAAGATGTGAGAGACCTTGGAGTGTATGTCCACAGGTCTCTGAAGGTGACAGGACAGGTAGATAAAGTGGTGAAGAAGGCATACGGAATGCTTTCCTTTATTGGCCGAGGTATAGATACAAAAGCAGGGATGTAATGCTGGAACTATATAAAACTCTGTTTAGGCCACAGTTGGAGTATTGTGTACAGTTCTGGTCACCACATTACAGGAAGGACATCAGTAAAGTGATGGAAGGTGTCATCAACAGTGCCATCAAGTGGCACTTGCTTAGCAATAACCTGCTCGGTGACGCTCAGTTTGGGTTCCGCCATGGCCACTCAGCTCCTGACCTCATTACATCCTTGGTTCAAATATGGACAAAAGAGCTGAACACAACAGGTGAGGTGAGAGTGACCGCCCTTGACATCAAGGCAGCATTTGACCGAGTATGCCATCATGAGGTTAATGGGAATCAGGGGGGAAACCCTCCGCTGGTTGGAGTCATACCTAGCGCAAAGGAAGATGGTTGTGGTTGTTAGAGGTCAATCATCTGAGCTCCAGGACTTCACTGCAGGAGTTCCTCAGGGTAGTGTCCTAGGCCCAACCATCTTCAGCTGCTTCATCAATGACCTTCATTCAATCATAAGGTCAGAAATGGGGATGTTCGCTGATGATTGCACAATGTTCAGCACCATTCGTGACTCCTCAGATACTGAAGCAGTCGTGTAGAAATGCACCAAGACTTGGACAATATCCAGGCTTGGGCTGGCAAGTGGCAAGTAACATTTGCGCCACACAAGTGCCAGGCAATGACCATTTCCAACAAGAGAGAATCTAACCATCTCCCCTTGACATTCAATGGCATTACCGTCACTGAATCCCCCACTATCAACATCCTAGGGACAACCATTGACCAGAAACTGAACTGGAGTAGCCATATAAATACCGTGGCTACAAGAGCAGGTCAGAGGCTAGGAATCCCGCAGCGGGTAACTCTCCTCCTGACTCCCCAAAGCCTGTTCACCATCTACAAGGCACAAGTCAGGAGTGTGATGGAATACTCTCCACTTGCCTGGATGGGTGCAGCTCCAACAACACTCAAGAAGCTCGACACCATCCAGCACAAAGCAGCCCATTTGAATGGCATCCCGTCTACAAACATTCACTCCCTCCACGACCGAGGCACCATGGCAGCAGTGTGTACCATCTACAAGATGCACTGCAGCAATGCACCAAGGCTCCTTAGACAGCACCTTCCAAACCCGTGACCTCTACCAACTAGAAGGACAAGGGCAGCAAATGCATGCGAACACCACCACCTGCAAGTTCCCCTCCATGTCACACACCATCCTGACTTGGAACTATATCGCCGTTCCTTCACTGTCACCGGGTCAAAATCCTGGAACTCCCTTCCTAACAGCACTGTGGGTGTACCTACCCCACATGGACTGCAGCGGTTCAAGAAGGCAGCTCACCACCACCTTCTCAAGGGCAATTAGGGATGGGAAATAAATGCTGGCCTGGCCAGCGATGCCCACATCCCATTAATGTTGCCAGGGCTTGAAAGTTGCAGCTATGAACAAAGATTGGATCGGATAGGGTTGTTTTCTTTAGAGCAGAGGAGGCTGAGGGGTGACTTCATTAAGGTGTACACAATTATGAGGGTCCCAGAGTAGACAGGAAGGACATGTTTCCCCTAGTGGAGAGAAGGCGGCCCACCATTACCTTCGCAATGGGCAACTGGTGATTCACAAATATATGCTGGGCTTGCTAGTTATGCCTATATCCTGAGAATGAATTTTAAAAATCTGTGGATGTAAAATGCATTAAAAGCCTCCACAGAAATACTTGTTTCTAAATCAATACTCTTTTACACTGGATGGACAATGTCTCTTGAGCAGCTTAATCTCCCCTAGAATCTACCACCCTTGACAGTACCACATTGGAAATTGTTCGAACCGACTGGGCTTAAAAGTACTCGGAGTTAAACCCAGCAGCTTTTCCTCTGTCTCCACTCCAGCTCAAACTGATGCAACAAAAAAGACCTCAACATGAGGTCAGGGACCCACTTCCACATCTAACATCCAACCCGATATAAAGTGGCTCTTAATTGGTCCATCTGTAGTTCTAGACTCAGTTCTGCGAGCAACTCTTGCAATAACAAAAGCAAAATACTGCGGATGCTGGGAATCTGAAATAAAAAGAGAAAATGCTGGAAATAGTCAGCAAGTCAGTGCAGCATCAGTGGAGGGAGAAAGAAAGTTAACGTTTCCAGTGTGCAGAATGAACGACAGGTGCAGAATCTGATGTTCTCCATAAGCTCAGAAGCGGAACAGAAGTGGACGATCGTGCAGGAAAAACAATTGACCATGAAAGATCCTGTGGAAAGATAAAGATAGTGATCCAGCAGCGCGTGGTCGGGGAGAAGGGCAGTGATGGAAACCTCATTTAGAATAAAAACAGTAGGTGCTGGAAATACTCAGCAGGTCTGACAGCATTTGTAGAGAGAGAAAAATTGTTAATGTTTCAGGTCTGTAACTTTTGATCAGAAACCTCATTTAGATATGGTCAGCGGAAGTAACAGGAAAATACCAAACACGGCTAAAATACAGCCATTATTAGAGGGGGAGGAAGTTAGACAATGGCAGAGAGGCGATCGGGGAGGGCAGAGGTGAAACAGAGCAATGGGTGGCCATGGATTCCGACCGACAGCAAAGGTGCACATCAACCCCAGAGCCATAGAACTCTTCACAGATAACACAGAAAACAGCAGTAAAAGTCAAAATTACAGATAAATGTTCAAATGTCCTCCCCTATGAAACGATTTTACTGTTTCCAAATATAAAACCTCCTGCTGGAACCTGCAGCTGGAAACATCACAGAGATTTCAAACACGAAACAATGCAGAGCATGCGCAGAGCGATCACCGACGTCGATGTGCGTCCCATTTAGCAGGATGAATCTGCGCATGCGGGCATTAACGTCATCACGTAATGACGCCGGAACGTTGCCTCGCCGTTCAATGGCCGCGATCGTCGCCTTCATGCTGCTAATCGTGTCCCGCTTCCTCCTGCAAACGGCGCCTGATTCGCCGCATTCCGTTTCCCGCTCACCTACGCGGCCGCCGCTTCCCTGCTCCCTTCCCTCCCGCCGCTTTCCCGCCTCGTAGTTTAAAAATCGCGCCACTGAGGAAATACGCAGTGAGTCCGGGAGGTCACGCCGGTGCGTAGTGGCGTCATCACGCACATACACAGCCAACAGCGTCAAGCAGGACGGGTGACGGGCTGACAGAGACGTTGCTATGAAGTATTTTGCGAACACTGCGCTGTAATGTCGTTATTTCATCAAAAGCCCTCCAGTCGAATTGGGCCTTTTAATGGCGGTGTTTTTACCCAGCATTGTCCGCGGTAGGAAGTGTTGCCGATCTACACCACGGGACATCAGTGCGCAGGCGCCACGCGAACGGTGTGTGGAGCATGCTCAGTATGAAGCGTTTGGAGTGGACGCAGTGCGGGTGATGTTGGTGATGGCGAGGTGCTTGTGAGTCGCATCAGCATCCGGTAAGCGGTGGCGGATGGCTTCGGAAATACCTAGTGTAGGCCGCAAACCCCGGCTGGGAGCGCAGAGTGGAGACTGCGAGGTGTAAATGCCAACTTGGGAATTTGGTGCAGAGGGAGTGGTGGGTGGGGTGGGGTGGGGGGCGGGAGGAGGCGCTGCTTTTCGGACCCTTTTACAGTCTCCAGGAGATGCTGAGTGTTTAAAGGATTTAATTTTTTTTTCTTCGTTCATGGGATGTGGACATCGCTGTCAAGGACAGCACTTATTGCCCATCTCTCATCGTCCTTCAGAAGGGGCTGCTGAGCTGCCTTCTTGAATCGCTGCAATCCATGTGGGGTAGGTACACTCACAGTGCTATTAGGAAGGGAGTTCCAGGATTTTGATCCAACGACAGTGAAGGAACGGCGATATAGTTCCAAGTCAGGATGGTGTGTGGCTCGGAGGGGAACTTGCAGGTGATGGCGTTCCCCTGCATCTGCTGCTCTTGTCCTTCCAGGTGGATGCGGTCGTGGGTTTGGAAGGTGTTGTCGAAGGAGCCTTGGTGAGTTGCTGCAGTGCATCTTGTAGATGGTACACAATAGGGGAGGCAGTGGTGTAGTGGTATGGTCGCTGGACTAGTAACCCAGAGGCTGAGCTAGTGCTCAGGACATCGGTTTGAATCCTACCAAAGCAGAAGGTGGAATTTGAATTCAAGGAATAAAAAAAATTCTGGAATTAAAAAGGTAGTCTAATGCAGGTTTGGAAGGTGCTGTCGAAGGAGCCTTGATGCGTTGCTGCAGTGCATCTTGTAGATGGTACACACTGCTGCCACTGTGCGTCGATGGTGGAGGGAGTGAATGTGAATGGGGTGCCAATCAAGCAGGCTGCTTTGTCCTGGATGGTGTTGAGCTTCTTGAGTCTTGTTGGAGCTACACCCATCCAGGCAAGCGGTGGCAGGAGGCTTCATAAATACCTGGTGTAGGCCGTAAACCCCGACTGGGAGCACAGAGTGGAGACTGCGAGGAGTAAATGCTAACTGTATTTATGTGACTACTCCAGTTCAGTTTCTGGTCAATGGTAACCCCCCAGGATGTTGATAGTGGGGGATTCAGTGATGGTAATGCCATTGAAGGTCAAGGGGAGATGGTTAGATTCTCTCTTGTTGGAGATGGTCATTGCCTAGCACTTGTGTAGCGCGAATGTTACTTGCCACTTGTCAGCCCAAGCCTGAATGTTATCCACATCTTGCTGCATATGGACACGGACTGCTTCAGTATCTGAGGAGCTGCGAATGGTACTGAACCTCGTACAGTCATCAACAAACATTCCCACTTCTGACCTCATGATAGAAGGAAGGTCATTGATGAAGTCACCGAAAATGGTTGTGCCTGGGACACTACCCTGAGGAACTCCTGCAGCGGTACCCCGGGGCTGAGATGATTGCCTTCAGCACAACCATCTTCCTTTGTCCTCGGTATGACTCCAACTAGCGGAAAGTTTTCCCCTTGATTCCCATTCACTTCAATTTGGCTCAGGCTCCTTGATGCCACACTTGGTCAAATGCTGCCTTAATATCCAGGACAATCACTCTCATCTCACCTCTTGAGTTCAGCTCTATTGTCCATGTTTGATTTGGTTTAAGGCTGTAATGAGGTCAGGAGCTGGGTGGCCCTGGCATAACCCAAACTGAGCATCGGCGAGCAGGTTTTTGCTGTTTAAGTGGCTCTTGATAGCACTGTAGACGAACTCTTCCATCATTTTGCTGATGATCGAGAGTAGACTGATGTGGCGGTAATTCGCCGGATTGGATTTGTCCTGCTTTTTGTGGATAGGACATACCTGGGCAATTTTCCACATTGTCGGGTTGATACCTGCGTTGTAGATGTACTGGAACAGCTTGGCTAGAGGCACAGCCAGTTCTGCAACACATGTCTTCAGTACTACAGCCAGGATGTTGTCAGGTCCCATAGCCTTTGCCTTCAGCTGTTTCTTGATATCATGCTGTGTTATCTGTGAGGGTTTCCATGGCTCTGGAGCTGATGTGCTCCTTTGCTGTG